>NW_020837948.1:11710887-11961376 GCF_003676395.1 Aethalodelphis obliquidens
TGTGTGTGTGTGTGTGTATATATATATATATATATATATATATATATATATATATATACACACCACATCTTCTTTATCCATTCATCCATTCTTTATCCATTCATTGTATATATATATATATATGTGTATATATATGTACCACATCTTCTTTATCCATTCACCTTTCAGTGGACACTTAGGTTGTTTCCATGTCTTGGCTATTGTAAATACTGCTGCTATGAACATTGGGGTGCATTTATCTTTTCGAATTAGAGTTTTCATCTTTTCTGGATATATGCCCAGGAGTGGGATTGCTGGATCATATGGTAGCTCTATTTTTAGTTTTTTAAGGAACTTCCATGTTGTTTTCCACAGTGACTATACCAATTTACATTCCCACCAACAGTGTAGGAGGGTTCCCTTTTCCCTACAACCTCTCCAGCATTTATTATTTGTAAACTTTTTGATGATGGCCATTCTGACCTGTGTGAGGTAATATGTCATTGTAGTTTTGACTTGCATTTCTCTAATAATTAGCAATGTTGAGCATCTTTTCATGTGCCTGTTGGCCATCTATATCAGACCTTCTTTAGCACCTCTTCCTTGGTAAGAGATTTCTGGTAAAAGACATAGGACACTGTGGGCCAGATCCTCTGCAAAGCCAGTTGTGTCATTAAAAAGATTATAGGTCATGTCTAGAGCCAGAACAAAGTATGAGAGGCAGGCAAGATCCAATCAGGACTAAATGAATAGAAAAGTTTGCAGCATCTCATGATGCAGTAAAGCGATTAATAGAATCAAAGCATGAAGGAAGTTAATTGCAACCAGGATGAGGGTACAGAATTTGAGATATCCCAGTTCGGGGATTAAAATTGACTTCATGAATGGCATGGGCTCGTTAACACAGTTTATATAAAAATGGTAAGTCCACTTGTGGTTTCAGCAAAATAATGGATATGTAGATCTCAAGTCCCACTTTCTAGGCTTAAATTTCTGAGCTATGAGTAACTGTATCAAAGTCCTAGAACTTTGAATTAATCACTTCATTCTACCTAAGGTGATAAATCGCCATTAATTAAATGTCTTGATATTCAGGAAGATTTTAAAGTTAAATATGAATACAATGAAATAAATCAAGCCCATGGTAATTTACCTTTATATAAGAACATTTTACACAATCATTAGGAAAATGTGTGTATTTGTTACCTAATCTGAGAGATTACACATGTGACTTCCATTTGAAATATGTATTTGGTTTAGACATGTGACTTAAGTGGAAAATATAATAAAATTGGAATAATTTAAAACATCAGTTTTGTACTATTTAAGGACACTAGGACAATTGTGATTCATATTTTTTGTAGATATAATTTATTATATTTGTAAGAGTTACGTAGGAGCTGAGGGAGATCTTTCTTGTTGGGCTGTAAATGTGTCTGTTCAGGCATTTGAAATGCTTACCAAAACTCAGATTTATTAAATGTATAATTTAAAATGTGAGACAAAATGTAATTAACTAAGTATTTAAACAGAACTTCTTACGTGATTTTAATCTGTTCAACAGAAGTTAGTTGAACATTAATAAAGGAATATATGAAAATGGTTTTTCCTGTTTTATATAACAATTAGAATTTTAAGTGGAAGATTTGGATGTTGATCTCAAAGGCTTAAGAAAACATTGTTAAAATTTTTTTGAATATTACTTTGAAACCTAAATAACTGTAAATAGCCCGTTTTGAACACAAACTAAAACACCGGACGTAACATTTAACATTGTATGTTTTCCCTTCCCTAATTTGTTTTTCTGCTGCCAGAGTATGGTAAACAGCTTCCTGTTCTGCCCCAGATACTTCTTTTTCTTCCAAGCCTGGTTGAAGTTCTGCATCTTCAGAGTATCTTCCTTAAAATCCAGCTATCAATGATTATTTCTTGCTTTGAACTTTTAGTACTCTTTTATCTGCTTCATTCACTTTGGGCTGAACTGTTATAATTTTTCAGCCACAACAATGTCTCTTAACCCACTGGAAGGCAACATCTTTGCACCTTCATGCCTTCTGCACTACTGGGTACTTTATGCACTACTAAGTAAACAGTTGCCTGCATCAAATCCTTGACTGAGTGATTTTATGTATTTCAATAATAATAAAATTTTTTATTTATTTCAATAATGCAACACATTTTTATTTTTAACAGCTTTGTTGGGGTATAATTTACACACCATAAATTTTTCCCATTGAAAGTATACAATTCAATGATTTTTAGTAAATTTATAGAGTTGTGTAACCCTTCCCACAATCCAGTTCTAAAACATTTCGATCACCTACCCCTCCAAAAAGAATTCCTTTGTGCTTATTTGCAGTCAACCCCTATTCCTACTTCCAGCCCCAGGTAATCACTGATCAATTTTGACTTTATAAATTTGCCTATTCTGGACATTTTATGCAAATTGAATCACACAATATAGAGTCCTTTGTGCCTGATTTCTTTCACTAAGAAAATGTTTTTGAGGTTCATCTATACTGTAACATTTATCAGTATTTTATTCCTTTTTATTGCTGAATACTCTTCCATATATGGATATACTGTTTTGTTTAATCATTCGCCAGCTGAAGAACATTTGTGTTGTTTCCAGTTGGGGGCTATTGTGAATAACACTGCTATGAACATCTGTGTACAAATCTTTGTGTGAATATATGTTTTCACTTTCTTGGGTAGATTCTTAGGAGTGAAAATCCTGGATCACATGGTAAGCTTATGCTTAACTTTATAAGAAACTACCAGAACTATTTTCCAAAGTGGCTGTGCCATTTGTAATCCCATGACAGCAAACATTCTGAGACCTATTTTTTTTCCTAGACTCTGCTGGTTTCTGTGGTTTCAAAGAAAAGTCACAGTCCCTGCTTTCTAAGGGTTCACAGTCAAGTACAAATAAATCAATTACCTAGACTTGGTTTTTATGGCCCTGTAGAAGACAGGACTGCATTTGATTGTAAGTCGCACAATACTTGTTTATCAGCTTATCAATATTTCAATATTAAAGACATTTAATGATGTCAGATAATAAGAAGTCTAAAGGTAAGTACCCCTACTTGGGTGCAGCAGTTCAACAATGCTATTGGTAGCCACCGTTCTTTGCATCTTTCCTTTCAACCTCAATGGGTTGACTTTTCATTCTAATGCTTGTCATAGAAGGTTTCAGTATGGCTATTGTAGCTCCAGGAATTGCATCTTGAAACTATTGCATTCACAGCCAGAAGAAAATGTAGTCCTCATCATTGTTTTTCTTCTTATTACAGATAAATCTCTTCCAGAAACCATCCCCCATAGAAAATTTCCCTTATATTTGTTTGACTGATGCTGGGCTACATACCTACTTGTAACCCAGTCTCCATCAAATGAGGATGGATTACCATGCTCACTTACCCTGGGACTGGGTGAGAAATACAAGTCACATTATGGTTTTTTTATATTGAAATATAGTTAATTTACAATGTTGTGTTAGATTCGAGTGTACAGCACAGTAATTTGGTATATATATATATATATATATAGATAGATGGATAGATATATATTGGTATATATATAATTTGGTATATATATATATTGGTATATATATATATTGATATATATATAGGTATATATATAATTTGGTATATATATATAGGTATATATATATATTTGGTATATATATATATATACCAAATATATATATATATATTCTTTTTCAGATTCTTTTCCATTATAGATTATTACGTGATATTGAGTATATTTCCCTGTTTTATAGAGGAGGTCCTTGCTGTTTACCTATTTTATATATAGTATTACAAGTCATGTTGAATCTCATTTTTACCATGATTCTTTGGACAGTCTTTAGAATCCACATTGGGACCGTCACATTAACATTCTGAGCCCCAGTTTCCTGTTCTGTAAAACAAGGGTATTGAAGTTAGACTAGATCTCTGAAGATTCTTTTCAGCCTAAAAGACACCTTGGCATATTAGAGTTATTAAAAATTTCCCTTCTCCATTGTAATGTGAATTTTATGGGACCCAAGTTCATTCTTACTTGATTCTAGGTACTAAAACCAAGGTATAGAAGTGGAGAGGTGGGGAAGAAATTTTTATTTTCATTTGATTTCAGGCAAATCCACCTTTTTCTCCATCTGACTTTGCTTGGATCATATCTTAGAGCTTAAAATACTTTTATTAAGATAGCATTGAAAGAATTCAAATCATGATCTTCAATACTAAAACTCCCTTGTTTAAAATATGTCTTTGTGGTTGGCTTGTCTGCTATTTTAAAAGCACTATGATGCTTAACTATTCCAGCTGCTAAATAGGACAGGTGTCTAATGATCCTCAGAGCAGTTGTCTAAAAATAGAGCCTGAGCCTGGACTATATTATCCGGCACAGCCGTAAGCAATCACCACTATAATTAATGTAAATAAACACCATTTTATTGATGAATTTTAATACAGTACAAAAAGATTTTCACTGTTTACAAAAATTGGTTTAACTCTTCCAGATTAGAACCTAGAGTTTTATGATTTAGGGGAAATTTTTAGCCTACTGCAAAAAGGGTATGGCACAAAATATTGTATGCCAGAGGATGTCCATTTGGTATTTTTCCTATGAACTTCTTAATGTAAGTGGCATGATGAGATTAATTTTCTTGGACTTCATAAGGATATTCTACATATTGCTTTTTTCACTTAATACTGTACTCTGGAGATAATTTTATAACAGTCTATGTAAACATACTTCACTATTATAACAGTTTGAAAGTATCCATTTATTTAACCAGTCCCTTCTTTTTTTTTTTTTTTTGCGGTATGCGGGCCTCTCGCTGTTGTGGCCTCTCCCGTTGCGGAGCACAGGCTCCAGACGCGCAGGCTCAGCGGCCATGGCTCATGGGCCCAGCCGCTCCGCGGCATGTGGGATCTTCCCGGACCGGGGCACGAACCCGTGTCCCCTGTATCGGCAGGCGGACTCTCAACCACTGCGCCACCAGGGAAGCCCAAACCAGTCCCTTCTTGATGGACACTTAGGTTGCATCCAGTCCTTAGTTTATTATCAACCACTGTGCGTTTTAACAAACATTGCAATTTAACAAACACTAAATACTTACTCTGTATAAAGCCCTATTTCAAACATTATTAGATAAATTAGAAGTGTTCTTTTGCCATCAAGGAACTCACAACCTAGTAAGTGTAGTTGGCTGACAGTTCATGGCCTGTACATAAGAATCCAACATCACCCAGAAATACTTTTTCCTGTCTTGATATTGCCACTTTGTTTAAAAATCCCCAGTCTGCCTTTCTCTTTACATAGATACAGGAACCATCCCCCACCTTTTTTTTTCCCTTTTTGTCTCTTGACTCTTCATCTTTGGTACTTTAGGAGAGGCAAAACTTTACCTCTACCCGTCTTAGATTTTCAGCTGGGATTCTTTAACAAAAAGACGGATTATCAAGAGAAAAACAGTTTATTGATGTGTACAGCCCACATCGTAGGAGAGAGACCTAAACCAAAAGTAACTCAAAATGGTGGCCTAGAATTCCAGCTTATATAGCATCTTCAACCAGGAACAAGAGATTTGTAAAGTAACTACAGGATAGAGGAAAGTAGTTGCAGGCTGCCAAGGACACAGACTGGGGGAAGGTAAATATGTGGATACAGTAAGGTTTGTTTGCAGATTCCTCTGGTGCCATCTCTGGGCTGATAAAAATGTCTTCTTTCCTCCTGGTGCAGGGAGGGCACCTTTATCTCCTGTTTTTAGGAAGGAAAAGGAGAGCCAGAGTATCTTTCTTACACCTGCTATTTCTTAAGTGCCAACAGTCAATATTGACTATTGACAATAGTCAATATGCCGAAGTGGCATACTTTGGGGTGATATATTCTGGTTTACTTCAGGACCAAGGAGCCTGCACACTAGTGAAAGGATTGTGGAGGATCTGTGAGCTTCACCATCCTTGGTATTATAGATCAATTAGAGAAAAAAATTGGAGGTACAAATACCATTGCAATATTCAATTAGCATATGAATTGCAGATATAGCTATGATTAAAAACACTGTGGGGCTTCCCTGGTGGCGCAGTGGTTGAGAGTCTGCCTGCCGATGCAGGGGACACAGGTTCGTGCCCCGGTCCGGGAAGATCCCACATGCCGCAGAGCGGCTGGGCCCGTGAGCCATGGCCACTGAGCCTGCGCGTCCGGAGCCGGTGCTCCGCAAAGGGAGAGACCACAACAGTGAGAGGCCTGCGTACCACAAAAAAAACCCAAAACACTGTGGATATAGACCAAATGCAGGTAAATATTATAAAATATTTAATAATAAAATAAATAATATTTAATAAAAATAAAATACTTAATTCTTGATAGGCTGTTAATAATATTTCAAATTTGCACAATAATTTATTTTTAAAAGTATTTTAATACATATAATCCCATTCACCCAGATTATTGGACAGATAGACTCTTGGAAATGCTTTGGAGGCAAAACTTTATCACTGTAATTTTGTTTGTTTTTGCTGCACTGAGGGGCATGCGGGGTCTTAGTTCCCTCAACGAGGGATCAAACCCACACCCCCTGCAGTGGAACTGCAGAGTCCTAACCACTGGACCACCAGGGAATTCCCTATCGCTGTAATTTTAATGAACTAAAGTTAAAATGAACTTTAAGGATTTAGAATTATAGAATTTTAGCACTAGAAGGAGATTGACAGTTTGATCAACTGGTTCAAATAGTTCTGTGAGTCTAGGATCACTTAATAGTCTGATAAAAGCTACATTTCTTCTCCTTAGAAAGATAAAATTCATGATATAATTTTGGTGTCCTGAAGCAAATCCATGTACCTCTAGAGCAGTGTTCTGTTTTATTTTTGAATAACTTTATTTAGATATAATTTAAATACCGTAACATTCACCCATTTTCAGCATGTAATTTAATTTAATGTATTCACAGAGTTCTACAACCACCACCACAACTTAACTTTAGAACATTTCATCGCCTTAAAAAGAAGTCTTCAGTCCCTTTACAGTCACCCCCCATTCCTACCCTCAGCCCTAGGCAACCACTAATCTAATTTCTGTCTGTATCTGTAGGGCAGAGATTAAAAAATTTTTTCACTCTTATCCACAAGAAGAAATATGTTCGACATCCAACTCATAGATGCACACGAAGACACAACAAAAGTTGCATAAACAATACTCTTATTCTGTTCAATGTACTCTGATATATTCCATTCTATCACAAAAATGAATTTTATGACCCACTAGTAAATTCTGACCCTCAGCTTGAAAGACTCAGTCCTAGAGGGTCTACCCTAAGTAAAAATAAAACCAAACTGAACCTTGAAGCATATGGCCTCCTGATTTAACAGCTGAAGAAACAGGTCCAGAACTGTGACTTGCTCAAGGCAAAATTAAGATTAGAACTCAGTTCTCTTTTGTCCTAGGGCATTTCATTACTTGTTCTAATTCCAATTTCCATGACCTAAGAGCAAAAAGTTGCTAAATGGTCAGGAGAAAAAGTGTTTAATATGTTATAGTTTGGTGCAGGAGAAAAGAAACTAGATTCTTCCTGGAGGATGGAGGATCACGGAGGGTGGAATGAGTGTGAGGTTGTTCTGGACCACTAGAGGAAAGCACGCCTGTTGCAAGGTGACCAAAAGCTTGCCCTGGAGGGCACAGCCTGGGACTAATGGCCCTGCATCTTGTTCAGGTTATTAGAGTTGAAGCCAAGCAGCCTTTCCCACTGAGATGTCTCCTGTGGCTCTTGCCCAGGAAGTTCTGGTATGAGCAAGGGAGTTTATAATCTTTAGCAGTGACTCTGTAGCCCAAGCAGAAGGTCCTTCATTTGCTTTCTGCTGTGCCTGTGGCCTGTCACCCATCTGCGTTCAGAGCACATGCCTACAAGTGCATCGTCCTTCTTGTTCGCTTTGCTGCAAGTTGAAATGTTAGCTCTCCATAAACTGCTGAATACTCAGTGTGATGATTGTGAAACCATTGCCTGTGATTCATATTTTGGGTAACAAGTAGCAAATTGGATGGTAATAGTAGGTGTCAATGTTAAGAATTCAGATATTAAGCAATTAATCACTGAACTAACTGATGATAACTGTGAAGAAAGGTACAGAACCCCCTGAGATCTTATAACAGGGGTTACCTCTCTAGGCCTGCTGAATGATGGACTCCAAGTTTTATCATTCTATTTTCAAGATGGGAGTGCTTTACATTTCCAAAGGGGCCCAAGACACCCTCTCCTGAGCTTTAAATGTGGTTAAGTAGTTGAATGAAGTACATGGGTAATTTCCAGAGCAATTATCAGCTCCTTTGGTAGGGAGATACATGATTAAACATTTTGTCAACCAAATCAGTTGTGGAGAGGAGTCACAAAGAATGAGGATTCCATTTCAGATTCCAACCCTGGAACTTCTTAGAGCTCCTTAGCTCCTAGGAATGGAGCTCAGGGTAAACTAGAGAATGTGTTTATGTTCTTGTCAGAGGGAAGAACCAGATATACAGGAACTAAATGCAATCTGGCTTGAGCAGAGTGTGACGGAAATTTGCGAATGAAAAAAATATTGGATGCAAAGTTTTTGGAGAGAATTGAGAAAACCAGACAACATATGATTCTAGTAAGATGGAAGAGAATTGAAACCTGAGTAAGGAGAATAAAAAGTAGAGAAATATAAGAAGAGGAAGAAGATATAAAAATCTACCTGAAGGAGAGGTAAGGATGATACGTGTGAGCCTCTTCATATCAAAAACTGTATAACAATCTGGACCATTTAGAAAAGAAGGAGTATGCATACTGCTGAGAATAATGGTGAACCAATACCTGGCTCTTGAGAAAGGAGAGCAGAAGAATGTGACTTGGACGAGAGGAAAAAAAAAAGGAAAGAATATGGGACAAAGAATGGCATACTAACCTGGGAAGAATTGTGATTCATCCAGGAGGGCCTTAACTATTAGGTGAAAATCAACCTTTTGAGTGAAAAATGGGCATTGTGATTTCTTGTATGTATCAAATTTTGTATTGTATCAAATCTGCAGATTTGATGTGGCTTGTCTTTCCCCAGTACAACAGTTGGTATGGAAAGTCTAAAAAGAGTTATTGAGCCCATTTATTGGAAAATGAATGGGTTTGGAAGCTTATTTTGTCAAGAAGTTTCTAGAAAATAAATTGATGGACTTTAGACATAGGAAAATTGTCATTCCCTTTTTCCAATTAAGTTCTGTGACTTTAGATGACTGATGAGAATTTAAAAGGTAAGGACTAGTCACCAAGATGGGATCTGAGGATGGGATTTAAATCTCTAAATCATAGCTACAAATAATAGGAAGGTAGACTTTTGGCTACGGCTGGGGCACATCTTGTTAGAACAGAGAAGCAGGCGTTTGCCTGGTCTAGAGCTCTTAGAGCTAAATATGAAGGAGATGGGGAGAAGATGAAGAGAAACACCCAGCCCTCTAGGGAAACACCAGTTGACATGGAAAGAAGATTGTGGGAGCTTCTCAGGTTTTGACAAGTGACAATTGGCAGGGCACCAGAAATAACCCTTGGAGCCTTAGACATCCATCCCTTGTGTCATATGGGTATAGATAGCAAACAAGGTGAACAAAGTGAGCCTAAGATCATAATCAACAAGTGTGAAATTAGATGCCTCACTCAGTGTACTATGCCATAGCCCACAGTGGAAAAGGGCAGTGGCAGCAGGAAAGAGGGTAGAGATGATGTGTTAAGAAGTTGGTGGCGCAGTGGTTGAGAGTCTGCCTGCTGATGCAGGGGACGCGGGTTCGTGCCCCAGTCCGGGAGGACCCCACATGCCGCGGAGCGGCTGGGCCCGTGAGCCATGGCCGCTGAGCCTGTGCGTCCGGAGCCTGTGCTCCGCAGAGGGAGAGGCCACAACAGTGAGAGGCCTGCGTACTGCAAAAAAAAAAAAAAAAAAGGAGCTACATATCTGGGAGGGGATCCTTTTACCTGCTCCTGCAAGCAAACTGCAGAATAGGAGAGAGGATGAAGGAAGAGAAAAGCGTTTCCTTGCTCTACAAGTAAAGTCCATCTGGTGAGATAGGTATAATGAACAATGCACTCCTGCTGCAGATCCTAAAATTGTCACAGAGAAAACATATGGTGGTGATGGAGGGTTTCAGCTAGCCAGTCATCTGCCTGGATGTTTCACTAGGCTGAAGGTAACCAAGTTTTGTCCGGCCTTAGTGACTATTACATTCACCAGAAAGTCATTTCTGTAAGTCAGCTGTACTATTTCTCATCCAACGTGGATAAAAATCTAATGGCCTCAGCCCATTCAAACAGTATTTTCAATCCCAGAGAGCCACAAGATTAACACCAGGCTGCAGCTCTTCCAGAATCTAAATAAAATTTATGTCTGATAGTCAGTTGACTAAAACAATAAAAATAATCTAAAATGTTATTTTCTCAATTTAGTACATTTTCTCCTGTTTGTCATTCAGATACCTTTTGGAGTCTGTGTCCACCTCCCCGCTACTTTTCCCTTTCAATGGAGGAGGAATTTTGATTTTCCATTCAATATTACATGAAATGCAGAGAAGAGAGTAAGGGCACTGCAAGAAGGGAAAATGTGTGTACTAGGCAGGTTTTTTCAAAATAGTGTGTTAATAAGAAGATGAAGTGAAGAGGCCAGTTTGGCTGTAGTTGGCTGGAGTATTGATTCAATGAGGGAAGTAGTGGGAAATAACCTTGGGTAGATAGTTGGCAGTCAGATTGTGAAAGCCTTGAGTGCCAACTTAAGTTGTTTGAATTTTTTTTGGCTGCATTGGGTCTTCGTTGCTGTGCAGGCTTTCTCTAGTTGCGGCGAGCAGGGGCTACTCTTTGTTGAGGTGCGCAGGCTTCTCATTGCGGTGGCTTCTCTTGTTATGGAGCACGGGCTCTAGGTGCATAGGCTTCAGTAGTTGTGGCGCACAGCCTTAGTTGCTCTGTGGCATGTGAGATCTTCCTGGACCAGGCCTCGAACCCGTGTCCCCTGCATTGGCTGGTGGATTCTTAACCACTGTGCCACCAGGGAAGTCCCTGAATTTTATTTTAAAAGTATTGGAAGTCTGGAAATGTTTGAATGGGAAGTATCAAGATGAGAATGATTTTTAGTAGTATTAACTGGGTTGCCATGGCTAGGGTAAATTTGAGGGCTAAGGGGGTTGGGGGGATACTGACAGTAGGGAAACCAGATAGAATAATATAATAGGGCAAGCATGAGCTGAAGAAGGCCTGAACTAGACTGATGATAGTGAAAGAGGTGGAAAAGAGAGATTATGCGGAAGAATTTTCAGGGTTTGGTGAGGGAGAAAGGGGGACGTCAGATTATGCTGGAAATTGGAGTTCAGGTGGCCGGGATAATGAAAGAGAAGATGAAAAATGAAATTATTGACATAGGACTTCCTGGTGCTGACAGGAAATCCAAGTGTGGAAGTCCAGGAAGCAATCTGAGATAAGAGAATGCAGACAGGGTCAGAAGCTGGAGTTAGAAATACAGATTTTGAATTCATTTTCACAGAGCTATTAGCTGATGCTATAGAAATATGAGCTTTAACTAAAACATTCATGCTGTTAGAATTATTTTTGCTAAATATATTTCCTCCAGAAAATATGGTTTAAGGTAGGTTTTTTCGTGCCTTTATCAGTCAGAGTTCAGTTGTAGGCAACAGAATCTAGCCTGTTTAAGCAGAAAGATATTTGGCTATTAAGAAGTTTGTGAAATCATTGTGGAGGAGGGAGCTGAAGAAACAGCTTCCAGGTTGAACTTCCAGTAATGACTCCTCAAATCTCATTCCAGACCTGGGCATTGGTGTGAGATGCTTCAGTCTCCCTCCACCAGGGAGGGAGAAGTCTCTGGGTCAGGAGGCCCATCACTTCTTCTAACCACAGGACAATGCTGCATCTGTCACAGACCTGCCTTTCTCTTTATGAGTGTTTCTGAATCAAAATCGGAAACCGTAAATTTAAAGGGACCAGATGTCATTTCTTAGCTTTGCAGCTTCTAGGTGCTAGAAGGGAGTTGGCCTTAATGCTGAGTAAGTCAATCCACAATTATCCAACACAGTGTTTCAGCCCCATTTACAGTAAATATCTAGAGCTGAACTTTGGGTTTGCATGACTCTCTTAATCAGATGAATGAGACTGCAACCCTGATCTTTCTGTAGGCACTATGTCATGTTTTTCACGGTCTTTTGTTTTTAGCATGTTCTCCACAGAGCTACTAGTTCAGGCATGACAATAAGAGCCAAGATTCTGAGGTTGTGTCTAGGCTCAATGAGAAAGCATGCCAAGATTGATAAATAATGTCTGCCCAGGGCTGGGGAGGGGACAATGGTACCTTCTATTTGCCGTCTCCATACTAGGTCATTGCTTCATTAGTGATAAATTACTAGTTTGTGACTGTACATTACTGTTCTTACGTGTTAGAAGAAATAGCCACTCCAATATTTTGGGACTGGAAATGTTTTCTACTAACAGAACGCTTACTAAGTCCTACATACCCTGAGTGTACTATGTACTTGAGTTATTTTTTTTAACTCTAGTTTTATCCAGTAGTTCCTCCCTGCTTCCTCTATGATCCATCCACTGATTGGATCCATCTACCCTATCCTTTTCCCAAACTGCTGCCTTGGGAGAGTCAGGCCCCTCAGTTTGTGCTTGTGGGAGTGAGAAGAAATGGCATCAGGGCCATGCAGTGTGGTGTGAAGTTGGAAAAGGCCAACACCTTAGCAACTTCCAGCTTCTAAGAACAGGAGCATTGCAAGCCTTAGGGGTAAACCCGTCTGCTGCTACCTGGAGGGATTTCTCACTTTCCAGGGACCTGGTGAATTCAATTTTAACTTTTCTGAATGTCTCTCCCTCCCGTGCTATACTCATACTTCAGGGTCACCTGCTCTTTGACACTTCATCGATGACATCCCCCGTCCCCACTCTAGACAGAATTGGCCACTCCTTTCTCTGTATTCTCAGATTACTTGGTACCTACACCTTCTGTTGTAGCAAATATCAAATTACATTTTAGTTGTTTATGTACATGTCATACTTTCAGACTGAGCTACTCAAAGGCAGAGGCTGTATTTTTAAAACCACTATTTATTAAGCTTTACATATATTATCTCTTTCATTTCTTACAATAAACCTATGAGGAAACAGAGGCTCAGAGGGGTTAAATATCATGACCCACTGTAAATACCTGGCAGAAACAGGGCTTGAAACTAGGTCATGTTTTATATGTACACCTAGCACAGTGCTTGGCATATGTGTGGGGGATGTCAGTGAATGCCCATCAAATGAGTAAGTAGTTAAATAAATAAACTGTATGCCACAAACCACAAGGAAGCCTTTTTGGGCCACCAGTTAAAAATAAGTCCTTTCAGTTACTCTTACAGCTCTGAGCAGTTCTGGGGTTGCTGAGTGTACAGTTAATTCAAACCAGACCTTAATACCTAGGAGAAGGATATATCACGAAACCAGATTACTGGAAACAAAGCAGCTGATCATCTTACTTAAGGTCATCTACTGAGCCTGGCCTTCCCAATAAGGGAAGCTTCTCATCATAGTGCTTATTTATAGATTCAATTTAAAATGTTAATACCACAGTGTCAGAAACATACAAACACGAAGAAAAGATGGAAAAATAGAAGCCTTCCTTCCATTCTACACATTGAGCTTTGTGATGCCCTGTGTTCAGCTGAGAAGTTTTCTAAATAAGACCTACCTAAGGAACATGGACAGAACAACTTACTCCACTATGTTTGTAGAGCCTTCATTGATTACTAGTTTTTGGTACCACTATCTTCCAATGTCCCAAAGGAGATCCTTGCTCTGATTTTAATAAACAGAGATATTGTCCAACTAGATTAGTTTTAGATCTAATGATTTTGTCTGCTGGCATAACTAGTAAATAGCAACCAGGTGTCTGAATTATCTTTTGGCTTTCCTCTTCTGCTGTGAAGTGAGTTTTTCCATCGCTAGGTCTTCCACCACCATCTATAGGGGTGGAGGTTAGGAGTGGCCATGTGCTTCCAGGGTGCTGCTCTGGGAATGCTGGATTCTCTGTTCCCCTGGGTTCATGAGCTCACCCTGTTTCCATGTGTCACTGCACATGTGTTGGATCCTGATGGAAAAATAGTTGGGATTGAGTGGAAATAGCAGGGAGTGGGACAGCTGCATTTCAAAGCTTTTCATTTCCTTTTCCTCTGTATCCAGCATATGGCTTTAATGGGGTTGCTGAGTGTATAGTTCTGTGTAGTTTCCTCCTTCACATAGTTTTCTCTTTCACCTCTGTGCTAACACCAGCCCTAATCTTAAAAGCAAAATAGCATTCTCACCTGTCTCTTGGGAAGATGAGTTTTACTTTGATTAAAAACAATTTAAGAAATTAAGCTCTCTTAGAAATTCTGCTCATGTAACCTAGGACTATTATTTTTTTTAATGTGATCATCCACTGTAAATTTTTTTTTTTCTATATCTTTTTCTGGAGGTGAGTAGGGTAGAGGTTTGGGATATATCATGGTCCTGTGGTAGTAGGAATGGAGACTTGTTTTCTGGTCCTAACTTTGCCTCTAACTAAATGACTATTTCAGACATGTCATTTAAACTTTTGGGTCTGTAGAACATGAACATTGAAGGCTAACTGGATGATCTATAAAATCCCTTCCTGATTAAAAAAAAAATTCTAGGATTACATCCATCTAATTTTCAATATTTTTTGTTTGCTTCTCTTTTTGTTTCCCAGAATTTGAGTGAAATAGAATTTGGAGGAAGTACAAAGTGTGAACAGGACTATTTTCATCCAATAAGGATTTTCTACCATAAACACATTCTTCATTGATTTGTTGTTCTGTGGATTTTCTGTGAATCAAATTTTTCAAAATTACCTGTGGTTCACATGTTTAGAAAGATTGGAATATAATTAGATCCTTTGAATGACTCTCAGAGTGACCATTAAATCCTCTCTGGAATTTTATTAGTTTATTGAAAACAGGGCCTTAGTGTCTTCTTAAGAAGAAACAGAATATGTATTTTAGGAAGAAACTTCCTGGAATGGATTAGTCCAGGAATTTGTGCTCAGGATTTTAGCTTCCAGTCCCCTCCTCCCCATCTTTATTTTTGCACTTGATTTACTACTTAACCTTCAACAATCGCTTCATCTCTCTAGGCCACAGATTGTCCAGCTAATGAACAGCTAATGTATTATTTCAGAATTATCTAGAACTTAAGGGTTACCAAGTTAATTTCTGTAATGTGTTTTGAGATATTCCGATAAAGAGTGATAAGGACAATGTCTTATTTGAGTCTCATTTTCCCCTTCATGCTATTAAAAACATTCAATATGAGAAATCCTATTTTTGCTTTCCAAGCAGAACTTTTGAAAATGTTCATGGTAATAACAATGCTGTAAAAAAAAAAAATCAGATATTTATTAACCTTGAGCATTCATATTATTTATTAAGCTTTAAATCATCAGCATTAAGTTCTCCCTTTTTTTTTTCCTGGGTGCTATCTAATTTCTTTGCGTATCTTGGTGATTAAAAGTATCCTATATCCACTAACAAGAGGGTGGCTTCACTTTGTGCCAGATAGAAACTCTAATTCTCCCTAGAGACTTTAAATTGTGTAGAGTGGATTAGAAGGACGTCTTTCTTAGTTCTATGAAGGCCACTTTTATCCAAGGACCTTTATTTCCTGGCCTAATTTAGCCACAGGCGTCCTTTAAAGTTGAATAGTACCGATAATTGATAAATATAATCTGCATGGAGATATAACAAGTAACAATTTAGAGACTGTTCTTTATCTTTGGCAGTGGAATTTCAAATCCACATGTCTTTACAGATTAAATACTTATCTCCTGGGTTGAATAATTTAAAACATCAAAAACTTACTTGCTTTGAAATGGCTGGCATGTAGACTAACCACTTTATTGTCATCGAGATCCTTTATTATTTTATTTTTTCATGTTTTTCAAATGTTACAACAGTTGATGGTCTGCTGGGTCAGTAATATGGACATTTTACCTGCTAATGTATGCCAGTGTGAGGGTGGATCCAGGTTTTTTGGGGGGCTTGTCTGAGTTTGTTTGGGCTGCTACAGCAGAATACCATAGACTAGGTGGCTTATAAACAACAGAAATTTATTTCTCACAGTTCTGGAGGCTGGGAAATCCAAGATCAGGGTGTCAGCAGAGGGCTGGCTTCCTGGTTCATAGATAACTGTCTTGTCATTGCGTCCTCACATGGTGGGAGGGGCAAGGGAGCTCTCTTTATGAGGGGCTAATTCCATTCATGAGGGCTCCACCCTCATGACCTAATCACCTCCCGAAGACCCAACTGCCTAATACCATCAAATTGGGGATTAGGTTTCAACATATGAATTGGGTGGGGGAGGGGTAAGACACATTCAGTCTATAGAAGGGCCTAAAGCTTACATAATTGGAGAAGTCTCTAAGAAAAAGAACACAAAGTAGGTATGATGGTAAATTTATACATAGAAAAAGAAATTACACACAAAAATAAATTTAAAAGAGCTGATAAATATCACAAATTAAATATCTGAAACTAAACTGCCCTTTCCCCAATATTTTTGGGTATATGCACTTTGATTACCTCTTCATATACCAACAATTTGAAATTGTATATCATTTTCTGTAGATGAAATAGAATAAATTAATCTTTTCACTAGCATGGTTGGTTGAAAATTTTTTTATTATTATTGATAGTTTATAAATGTTTCTTTTATTTCCACAACCCATTATTGGTCATGAAAATTATTGATTGTTGTCAAATTTGGGAAACCTCTAAAAGTTTCACTCACATATGCACTGTCTCTAGTATTCCTCCAAACACAGAAATGTAATAAATATATTTTATTTCATGCAATTGCCATCAAAAGAAAAAATATGGTGTGTTTATAATTGTATATGCTGCATTATTGAGTATATTCATGACAGAAAGAGAACTTTTACTTTGACTAGATATTTACGGGAACTACATCCTCTATTCACAATTTTACAAGTCTGATGATTGGAGGAATTTTCCAAAGACTCAGGTTTCCTTTTTCACCCATATACGTTTGTTCCTGGGGGCCATAGAGGACGTTCAAGTCACAATACTACCTCTAGCTCCACACATTTGTGTTGTGATGTCTGGTGAGTCAGCGTAGTAGGCATTAGGGATATTCCTGGAAGCCATTCCTTACACCAGGATGGTTGGCAATAACTTATTTATAATGGAGTAATTGTGAATCATAGGAATATATCTCATTCAAGCCAAAGTAAATGTATACCCTATTCAATTTCTATTTAACTGGATCTTAAACATGCCTACAGGCAGGTCACCACTAACATGAGAACTTAAGTGACAGTCAGGACATAGGAGTAGAAAGAGACCTTGGTCTTAACTAATTGTTGTTACAAGACCTTTTCCATATTTTATACATATGTAATATTCTCTGAGTACATTGCTGGGGTCCCTCCCAGGGCCTTGGAAGGTGCCTATGAAAGTGAGGATTCTGAACCATAAATGCTATTAACTTCACAGAAAACCTGACTCTGACCACGTGCTGGAATTTTTGCCTTTGGAAATAATGTTCTTTATATCTCTGGTCCAGGGGTGAACACCCCATTGCGGCGCCAGGCATGGTGCTGATGGCAGTTCTGCTGTCAGGGAATAGCAGTGGACCTCTTTCTTTCCCTTCCCCACCTTTCCTTTTGTTTCTGGTATTCCCAGAGCCTAGCATTATACTTGGCACATACCATGTGGAGAAGCAAGAAGATGAACCTATTCTAAAGTTCAAATCCCACTTCTGCCGTTTGGCTTTTGAAAGATTTGTTTATGAGTCTCAATTGTAAAATGGAGTTAATAATACATATCTTCAAATGTTTTTGCTAGCATCTGAGATAATACATGAAAATTAATTTTTGTGAGCCTTGGTTTACTCATCTATAAAGTGAAATTAATAGCACATATCCTAAAAGGTTGTTTTGAGCATCTGAGATAATGCATGTAAGTTAACCAGCACAGTACTTGGAATACAGATGGCATTGATCAATAAATTATCACTACTTGTAGGAAAGACTCACCAAATATTCTTGTGCTCTTCTTCCCAGCCTCCCTTGCAGTTAGGTTGTGACTAGCTCTGGCCAATAAAATGTGAGAGGAAAGTGGCATTTATGGGCCAAGACAGTTAAAAGCCAGTGTATTTCCTGCATCTCCTTCTACCTCTGCAGCAGCAACCTTGGTGATGGTGTAGCTACACTATGCATGGATCCTGGATCCCTGAGTCACTATCAAAGGAGAATTCACAGGAGAGCTTCTGGACTGTATTTGGACGTTGTGTGAACATGAAATAAGAGTTGATTGTGTTAATCCACTGTGATTTGGGTTTTTTTGTTACTATGGTTTAGCCTAGCATTATATTGTCATTATTATTTTTGTTATTATTATTACTGAACTGAACTACTCATGAACTTTGGTATTTTAGTGATACATAAAGCTACCTAGCGCATTGGGTCCTGTGCTCAGTAATGGGGACATAAAAATATTGCTGTTGCACATAAAACCACTAGTTCTTCCACAAACACTGGATCTAAGGAGGTCAAACTAAAATAAAATAGGAAAGAGAAAGAAGTGCATTAAAATTTCCATTTGGCTCACCATATCTAATCCTTTCTATTTAGGCTACGTTATTTTCATGAAACGCCGACTCCAAGAGTCATGCATATTTTTATGACATTAAAAAATAATGTCCTTTTCTATCAAAGTTTTAGAAATTATGTTTCCTCCCTTTTAAGTTTCATTGGCTCAGCAATCCTTCATTCCTTAATAAAAGTTCTAATTAGAGTGCTGTGCACTGCCTTCAGCATTAGGAATAAATTCCATAATCGCAGATTCACAGATGGGCAGCTGGTAGGTTACATTCAGAATTTAGCCAGCAACAGGCACCAGCATAGAATGAATATCTGTGTTTTTATTTTTGGAGGAATTATCACTTAAACTACATGGAAGGGACTTCCCTGGTGGTCCAGTGGTTAAGACTCTGCGCTCCCAGCGCAGGGGGCCCAGGTTTGATCCCTGGTCAGGGAATTAGATCCCGCATGCCCCAACTAAAAGATCCCGCATGCCCCAACTAAAAGATCCCACATGCCGCAACTAAGACCTGGGATAGCCAAAAAAAAAAAAAAAAATTTGTGGAAAACTTCCATTTACCACCTTTTTTTTTTAAAATAGTGAAACTCTAAAAATGGTTCCAGGTGTCCAGCTCTCTTTGGGAAGACTGGTAGAAATGGGCTGTTTCCTAGATCCTGTGCGATTGTTATCAAAAACCTCCAGAAGTAGACCAGGGCCAGTGCAAATCATGGCAAGAGGTTAGTACCTGAAGGGCTTCAGGACATGCCACCCCAAAATATGCTGTTTTGGCATATTGACTATTTTGAGCTGAAGGCACTTGAGCAGATGGAGGAAGGGCTCTCTGACCTACCTTTTTCTACCTAAAAACAGGCCATAAAGTGAGAAAGATGCCTTCCTGTACAAGCAAGAGAAGTCTCTGATCCTTAATACCAGAGACTGGAAACAGTGCTGAAATGGGTCTGTACAAACTTACTAAAATAACCTTATCTTCCTAGTTTTGCCCCTCCAGGTATCTCCTCCTCACTTCCCACCATGTGCTGCCTCTATTTCAAACCTCTTTGTCTTATTTCTTATAATTTATCATTTCTTTGTCTAAAAGGTATAAAAGCTTTCTGCTCTGGTCACTTCTTCAGGTCTTCATTCTCTTGTGAAGGTCGCCATTTACCTGTAAAATTCTAATAAAACCTGCATGTTTTTCTCCTGTTAATTTATCTTTTGTCAGTTTAATTCTTAGGCCTAGCCAGAGACCCTAAGAGAGTAGAAGAGACTTTTTCCTCCCCTACATACCAAAGAAGTAATACCAATATTGGTAATACTAATACCATCACACTAATCATTATTGTGATGCTCTAGAGAAGTGACCAGACCACAGGTCAGAAGGTTGGAAAGTCAGGTGGGACACAGATGGTTTGGGAAGCTGGCCTTGAACCAAGACAGAGTACTGGATCTTTTTTTTTCTGAGTGCTGCCTAGACACCTGGGATGGGGGCAGGCAGGCAGCAAGAGTGATGAACAGGTCACAGCCTTAAGGATGTGGAATTAAGTTGGACCCTCAGGACAGTTTGAGAAAAATGAGAATGCTTTTGACACAAAGGAAACATGCTAATATTTATTAAACTTGAAGATGATATAAAAGAAATATATATAGGTTAAGGAGGTTTCATAACCTTAGTCTAATATGGACAGAGGGGTTTACTATTAGCTTTATATGGTCCTTGTGTCCAGATATTCCATGACAGAAAAAAGAGCAAAGATTAAAAAGAAAAACAACCCACATCTAATGAGCCTCCTTAAATCACCAACTGAACTACTATGTTGCAGAAATACTTGGATAGGGACTTCCTTGGTGGTCCAGTGGGTAAGACTGCGCTCCCAATGCAGCGGGCCCAGCCAGGTTCGATCCCTGGTTGGGGAACTAGATCCCACATGCATGCCGTAACTAAAAGATCCCTGCATGCTGCAATGAAGATCCCGTGTGCCATCTTAAGACCAGGCGCAGCATAGCACAGGGAGATCATCTCGGTACTTCGTGACCTAGAGGAGTGGGATAGGGAGGGTGGGAGGGAGACGCAAGAGGGAGGAAATATGGGGATATATGTATAGCTGATTCACTTTGTTACACAGCAGAAACTAACACACCATTGTAAAGCAGTTATACTCCAATAAAGATGTAAAAACAAAACCACTGTACACTTTAAATGGGTGAATTGTATAGTATGCGAATTAAGTCTCAATAAAGCTGTTTTGTTAAAGTGAAAAAGAAAAAAAGCCTAAATAAATAAATACATCTTAAAAAAAAAAAGGAAATATTTGGATAGTCATAACAGATGGGCCTAACTTAAAAAGCTTCTTGGCAATGTTGGGATATGACTACACATTCTGAAATATTTGAAGAAATCTACATAATAAATTGCAGCTACATCCCCAATAAGGAGACATGCAGAGGAAAAGGAGAGCGTTCCTGCAGGTATTCTGAAAGCAGGAAGAGTCCTTGTGCTGTCTCACTAGCAGAAGCAGAATCATTGCTCAGATTTCTCTCTGATTTACTACCACTAGCGACAGACAAGCTGTTGTGAGTTCACTCCGAAAATCCTCCCATGGGGGCTTCAGTACTTTTTCCCATTTTCCAGAGCAGCGGCCTCCAGCGAGAGGCTTGCCGGTGGCTCTCCCTCTGGCCAATTTAGCCTCATTAACCACCTCCAGGCCTCTATTCCCATTCGTCCATGAGGTGCTGGCTCTCACACTTGAGCATCAGCATCACCTGGAGCGCGTGTTAAAACACAGACTGTTGGCCGAGCTCCCCCAGTTTCCGATGCAGTCGGTCTGCTCTGGAGCCCAGAAACTGGCCTTCCCAACAACTCCCCTGGAGATGCTGTTGCTGCTGGTCTGGCGGCCACCCTTGAAGAACTGCTGTTTAATATACACCCCAGAGGTACTTTTATAGTAAATGATTTATTAACAAAGTGAATCCTTTTCTGTAATCCTGGAGCATGCTTACCAATCATTTTTTACTACTCGATGCTGAATGTTTATAATGTTTCTAAAGATCTTCTCTGAATCACCAAATCACTGGATCTCGGGTGTTCCACAAACCTTACGGGGCCGGATTTTCTAATTTCTTATTTTTCCCCCTTTCTTTATTGGGCTTAAGTATAATTTTACCCTTTGTGCTCCAACCCAGTATCCCTGGATTTTCTGATAAAGCGTCTGTCTTCCTCTCTAGCCAGTTGTTTATCAGTGACAGGCTCTTTCTTCCTGTTCTTCCTTGTCACAAGTAAGGATGGTAGTTTAAGGAACTCATTGACTTTAATAAAAGTGTTGTAAATAGACAAGATATCGGTATAATCAGTACTACTTTGGGTCACCTCCCCTCTCGGAAATGGTGCTACTCAGTCTTACCCGATTTTCTGTCCTATTATTTGATCGCCTATGACTTTTTCCTCTCTGAAAAGCGTGATATAATTCTTGCAGATGAGAATCCAGCTTAATTCCTTCTTTTTTTCTAGTTCTGAAAGTTCTTTTCTCCAGGCTCATGATATTTTTGTATAAGTTACTTTCTGTGTCGTGTCTCCCTGCTTGCTCTTCTTGGTTGCCTGTTTGTTTTCATCATATATATATTTTTTACTGTGCTAAAATAGACACAACAAAGGCAACCCTTTTAACGAATTTAAGGTGTACAATTAAGTGGCCTTAAGTACATTTATAATATTGTGCTACCATGACCACTGTCCATTCTCAGAACTTTTTCATCATCCCGAACAAACTCTATGCCCATTAAACAATAACTTTTCATTCTCCTCTCCTCCCAGGCCTTGGTAACATGTATCTACTTTCTGTCTTTATGAATATGCCAGTTTTAGGTCCCTTGTACTGAAATCCTACAATATTTGTGGCTGGCTTGTTTCACTTATTATAATGTTTCCAAAATTCATCCCTGCTGGCTTTTATAATCTGTATTTCTTCTTAGTTCTCTGCAACAAAGCTTGCACTTCTCTAGTACTCTTTTCCAAAATAAAACTCTTCTTTTTATTTTTATGACCACACCTGCTCCTCCCCCTCTCCACTTTTCTTTTGAAAACTGACTCTATCAGGAAAGTAAGGATTCTAGAATCATTTCTTTTGTTTGGCTTTTCCTAGCAGGTGAATAGAGTTTTGTGTGCTGATTATTCATCCCGTGACTCATGTGTATTGCGTCACTGAAATCTCTGCTATCATCTTGTTCCATAACCAGCCACAGCAAGTAGAATTTTCCCAAAACCTTTTAGGTGTCTCTCAGAATTTTGCCAAGATCTCTTTCTAGATCCTTCTAGAAGTCATCTTTAAACTGAGGGAAACAGGGAAGAATGAAAGTACCTGTTGGAAGTTGTATTGCTTGGACTTTATCTGCCAGGCAACTTTAGCATCCTGTCATTCACATGACTATTGTTTTTTTCTCAAATAATGAATGAAGAAAGTAGACAGTAGGGGTTGTGAAAAAGTTTAAAGGACAGGAGAGTCTTTTAATCACATTTACCTGTATTTTGTTGCACAGGCTGGTGCTTTACATCTGACAGAGCGGCAGCACATGAGTCACTGCCAAAGCGGGGAAAACCCCAATTATCTGATAGATATGGTTGGCACAGGGCGATATCTTGGCTTTTGATTACATATGAGTTCAGGTTGTGTATCACTTTGTTAAAGTTGTGGAGAAAGTAAGGGTGCCTTCAAGGAAAGTAAATAGTACGGCCAAAGTACTAGATCAAAAGAAATTGTTTCCACCAATAACATGGATTCCTTTTCCATCGTTTGAAAGTCACATTAACTTATAAACTGCTTGAACATTAGGCTTGTGCTCAACTACGGCCCAGCTATCAGTTGGATATCAAGCCTGCAATCAATCCAAAAATGATTTTGTTCATTTTTGTTCATAGTGATCTCATTAATATATATACATTATATATATACACATATACATATATATACATTTATATATATTATATACAACTACACATGATTTGGAAAAGCTTGGGTAACTACTAGTTCCTCCTTTCTTCCTTTAAAAAACTGCTTATTGGTACTAATTAGTGAATGATGTTTTAATAAATAGTACTCTTTCTTGACTTTTGTATATGACAAACTCCATGTGCTCAGAAAGAATAGAGATTATGTGTTTTTACTGGACTTGCAATTCAATAAGCTAAGCTTGGTTTCATTTCCAAGTTCAAAGTTACTTAAGGAAAATGGGAAACATAAATAACATTGTATGTACATTTTGTGGGCAGATAAAATAGAAAGTACTTGCACAGAAACATTAGCCTTGCACATTCATTTTGCCTCAACCCTGATATTATATTCCCCCACCCATCATCATGCATTTAGAAAATTATGTTTTAAAAAATGGCTCACACTACAGAAGCAAGGAATGAAGAGATCATTGTAAGGATGGAACTTTAACCCCTCTATCCTGAAACTCTGTTTCTAATTAAGAACTTGAAACATTCAATCCATGCTGTGGCTATATTTTCCAGCATGGAACTTCTTAATAGATATTGAAAAGAAAGTGTTCCCTGTATTTCTAGTTCTTTATTCAATCTCTTAGACTTTGAGTACTAAGATAATTTGATTTAATGTAGTCAAACCAATATTTGAAAGAAAAGTTTTTAAGCCCTGCTTCCTATTTGATGATTAGTAAGCAAAGTTCCTTCTTGCAAAAAGTTCATAATTTGGCAAGGGTAAATGTGGGACAGGGGTGTGAAATAAGGTGAATAGACATGTATGGTTTAAGACAATGCAAAGAAAATGAAGGCTAAGGAATAGTACCAAGGCCTCTGGCTCTGAGGGTTTGAATGGGGAAAGAGATCGGGTACCCGAGAAGAGAGAAGGAAAAAACAGGTGGTAGCATTTGAGATGGATCTTGATTCTTAGAGTTGAATGTGCATCAGGATCACCTGGAGGGCTTGTTAAACACAAATTGCTGGGCCCACACTCAACATTTTTGATTCAGTAGGTCTGGGGTGGGGCATGAAAATTTGTATTTCTAAGTTCTCCAGTGATTCCCATACTGCTTATTCAGATATAGCACTTGAAGAACCATTGCTCTAGAGAGACTGAAAAAGAACAGAGGGTGTTTAACCCAGAGAAAGAGAATGGGCAAACTTGAGAGGCAAGAAACTGAAGGGCACTTTGAATAATAATGATTGATACCTAGCTTTTTAAAGTTATCTCATTTTTGCCAATGAGGACATGAAGTTTCACAGAGGTTAAAGAGCTTGCTTAAAGTCACAGACCTAATAAGCAGCGAGTCAGGATTTGAACCCATGGAGTCAGCAACCCAGAACTTTATGTCTAACTGCTGTGATTAATAGTTAAAAGCAGTACATCTTGACTGACACAGGCTTTTTTTTTTTTTTTTTTAGGCAGTAGTGAGAGTTAAGGCTTAGCATGCAGGTTGCAGTTATATTTCAGAGGGGTTAAGTACAAAATTCCTTACCCTGGCACTTAGGATGTTAATAGAGATGTATTAAAAATTTTTGATCAGGATTAATTGAGCAGTAATGTATATAATCAAGAGAGGCAAAAGGATGGAAGCCTAGTTAGAAGCTTTTATAATAGCCCAAGGAGGGAATTTCCTGGCGGTCCAGTGGTTAGGACTGCACTCTTTCACTGCCAAGGGCATGGGTTCAATCCCTAGTCCGGGAACTAAGATCCCGCAAGCTGCGTGGTATGGCAAAAAAAAAAAAAGCCCAAGTAAACTAGGGCAATTGCAGTTGGAATGGGGTGGGGGGATGGGGATAAGAGCTCCTTTGCAGATTGGCTATACTGGTGATCCCCAGTCCTTCTACCAACTGTGATTCCATGATTTGAAAGATTCTGTTTATGATGCAAACTTAACAAAGAGAAATGTGTTCTATCTGAGATCATTATTTTTCCCACCGTAACACATCCAGATTGTAACTGACAGTCCATAATCATCCAGGGCTCAAAATCCCAGCACTGTCCCAGTTGTGAATAAGCACGAAGCCTGAACGAGTGAGCAGACATTTAAAAATATTTTACTGCTTGCAGGTCTTTGTCATGGTACCCATATCCAAGGTCAGTCACATAACGAACATTTAAAATTTAAGTCTGATCTACATTCATGTTTCAGAAATTCTTCTGATGCCATCAAAAGCCAGTGGAATGTTTTCATAATCCTGAGATAATAACTAACCATACTGACGTAAAATAATTCCAGCCAAAACAAAGAAATCCATGTGGTTTTATGACTAAATATGTAATGTACACTAGCCATTTGAAAAATTGAATATATCTTTCCTCTCTTTATGCTTCTAATAATACAGGATTTTGCTGCCTGATAATGTATGTGGGTGCCTATGAATAAGAGTCAAGAAACATTCTCTAGTTTGAGGTCTGGCGTTTTGGAGGCAGCTGGAGAGTACCGATCAAGACAGAAAGTTTGGAGAAGGGCCCCATTTGGAGGAGCTGGTGCTAAGTTGATGTGGATCAGGACAGGCATGTTGGGATGTCTTTTTAACTCAGGACCCTGAGGCAGGATATCACTGCCAATCAGTGCTTATAAAAACAAATATTGAGCGCTTCCCTGGTGGCGCAGTGGTTGAGAGTCCGCCTGCCCATGGAGGGGACACGGGTTCGTGCCCCGGTCCGGGAAGATCCCACGTGCCGTGGAGCGGCTGGGCCCGTGAGCCATGGCCGCTGAGCCTGCGCGTCCGGAGCCTGTGCTCCGCAATGGGAGAGGCCACAACAGTGAGAGGCCCACGTACAGCAAAAAATAAAAAATAAATTAAAAAAAAATTGAAACTTCAGGGAGTCCAGAAAAACCGAATTTGTCTCTATCCAAAGTGAAATATTTTAACCTGATAAACTTTTCGAATGCCATTTTCGTATAAAATAAAACTTTTCTAATGTTGATCTAAAAGTTCCACTTAAAGTTTGTCACTGCTCATACCCCCAAGCCCCATGGAAAAAAATTTTTAAAGTTTCTTTTAGGCATAATAGTGATAGCCCACATGTATGTGGTCAGGAAATAGTTATGCACCAGGCCTCCAGTAGCTGTAGCTGGAGAAAGCACTCAATAAGGGGATCCATTTCTGCACAATAGAATCTAGTTTCTCCCTCACGGTAGCATCCAGCTGAAAGTCAGTCCTTCTCACACTGTCAAAAGCCAGAGCACCTGAGAGCGGAGTCATTCATGGAAGCAGGTACTCTTGTAGAGGGCCTGGGAAAGGAGTTCTAGTATCTATTCCATAGAAATTAGGAAGAGCAATAGCTAGAGCTATAAATACAATTCATTACATGTATTTGGAAATTGAATTTTGAGCAATTACCATCAAAGATACTGAATATCCACTGCAAATTAGCAAGTCAACCTTGCTAAAGGAAACAGCAACTCTGACACATACCAAGGTAGGAAGTGAAACAGCACAAAAACAGGGAAATATCAGCAGATAACGTCACCAAGACGATGAAACAAAAGGGGACACGAGGAAGACCATAACTGCTGTATTATCCTTAGCTACACATAGCTAGATGCAGCAGGTATATTTAGCCACACATAAATAAATGAGTCACCATTCTCTGATGAGGAAAAATAAGAATAAATGCTAAAAGGGAGTAATTCCAAGCTATAAATCACTTACAGTGAATATATGTATGTATGCCTCTATTTGCTTAAGTTAGATGTTAAGGAAGTTCTATGTAGTTTATTCCTCAGTGGGGGGTCAGTCATCAACAATTATATTTTTCCTTTCCTTATAGAGATTCATAGGAATTTCCGGGTGTCGCTAACCAAAACCCGGTGGATCCAAGGAGCGGCCAAGCCCTTGGTACTAGCGCAGAGAGCTGAAGGGGAATCCCTGTGCACCCTAAGCTGCAGGACCACCCGACCAGGGTCAGTGCAGCCCTGGCAGCTGGCAGAGCACAACCTGGGACAAAAGGTAGATTTAGGAATGAACCTTTAGTTCAGGGTTAACCAGAGAGACTGCAGCTGGGCAGTGCAAGCTGTTGCATCTTGTAATTAAAAGGGTTTCCTGTGTGGTTACCTGCCATAGTTACTGAATGGCTTGCATGAAACAACATGCAGCATTCCGCAGATACTTCACAGTTAACCTTATATCATCACCATGCAGTCAAAAGACAAAGAGAAAATGCAGGGAGAAGCTTTTAACAGCAATTTGTAGCAAAAATGTTTAGAATAAGAACATGTAGTTCTTATTGCTTGTTACCACTGGTTCTTATGTTAATCGCCTAATTGCAAATTGGCTTTCATTAATGTCTGGATACAACTGAAATAACCTAACACTTTCTCTGCTCTGATATCCTGCTACTTACGTACATAGAGCATGCCTGTACATAAAGATTTTTTTTCTTTCCACAAGCATTTAATGGCTCCATTTTTTCCTTTCTGTTTGGTGGCAGAGAAACAAGACTAGTGAACCATGTGGCTGTATTCTGAACCCATATCTCATAGAGGGACTATAATATAAAAATGGAAGTGTTCTGAAAAGCAATATATGGATCTGTATTTACAAAACAGCCCACCATCAAGTCCAAAGTTCTGGAGAAGATATTTGCTGCCTTTGAATATTGCTCTCCTCTTACCATGGCCCGTCCTGGCATGGTGGCCCTCTCTCCTTAAAGAGAGGCAGGCTTAAAGCCACACTTACTCAGTGCATTCTAAAGGTGACCATCAGCTTCCGTTAATGAAAAAGGACACTAACCAACCATTGCTTGTGGCACTTGTTTACAAAACCAAGAGAACCGCCTGCATGGTCATTCCTGGCCTCTAGGTGTGTACCATTCCAGATGCTCCCATGGCACATAGAGTATCAACACCTGAATACGTAGTGTTTAAGGGAACCAGTTTGGAGTAAGCCAGTTACTGCAGCATTCTACCAAAGGAAAGGTAGAATTGTCAAGTGGCAAACATAGCATTTCCTCCTCCTCCTTTTTAAACTTCCCTCTAATGCAAACTCTGTTCATTATAGAAGATCATGTAGTGATAAAAATGTACAGAAGAAAACAAAAATCACCCTTTCCCCATGCAGAAATAATCGATGTAAGTACTTTGCAATTTTTTTATCCACTCTTTTTCAAGATTTATTATTTCTATTTTTTGATACTTCTGGATATATTTATTTCATTATCTATAATGAATATATATGTTCATCACTCAGAAAATGTTCCAAGTCTATAAGGACTAGTTTGTTTGTTTGTTTTCCTCCAAAAGGAGGACTAGTTTTCAAGAAGCCAAATTTTAAGTCAGTATAGCATTCAGGTTACAGATGGTCCTTTGATGAGCTACTGGAAAGGAAAATGCAGAACTGTCTATTCCATTGGTGGTATGTCATAGTACCACTCTATATCTCCGATTTTTCTGTTTGTTTGTTTTTTATTAGGCAAGTTGAAGTACATGTTCATCTTCATTTTGAATGTATTCCCAGAATTTTCTTTTTCATAGCTCTGGGTTATACACTTTAACTAATTGTCTTAATAAACTCATCTTATCTTCAAGAATATCTAATTCAAAAGTTACTGTTTATGAAAAACAAATTTTTCTGATAAAATATAACCTTAAGGAAATAAATAGAACACACCAAAGTAATGAATAAGCAGGATAAAAGAAAAAACTATGAATGCAGCTTAAGGTCTAAATCTTAACTCCTTGGGTAAAAACCCTCTTTACTCTCTCAATTATAGAAAAGGGCCTGTTTTTTGTTGTTTTAAAATCAAGCTAAACATAACACCAACTAGTTTCATGCCTTGAAACTAAAAAAGTCTAGTTTCTCTAAACCAAAGTTTTCCTCTTTCCTCTTTATAATGGGCTGAACTTGTCATCATGTATATCAAAAGCTTAATAAAAATTAAACTACTGAAAAAAGTGACAAACCTCTTTGGTTCTGATTGGAAATTTACTGACTGAAATGAAAGCACTGAAAACAGGAAATAACTTTTTGTGGATAAAATTCAAATGGGATGAATGAATGAATTCAATTTTTGGTCTGTATAATTTTTCCGACTTTGGCTTCCCAGGCTTTCTGGTGACTTTCACAAATAACTGCTGTTTTGGAAGTACACAGATTAATTTGGCTGCCAAACGAGTTTTCCTAGGACACTCTTCAATCAGGGCCCTTAAGCCAAGTTCACCCAGCATTCAGGCACGTGTGAAAGTGTCTGAAAAATTTGCAAAGAGGAGGTAGAGATGTGCTGTGTTAGCTAGTCTCCTGAGCAGTTTCATTGCCAGAAAGAAAGGGTGACCTATTTAGTAGAGAAAAGGGGTGACACTGTGGCGGCCCTCTCAAATTAATCCCTAATACTCAAATTAATCCCTAATACCCAGATTAATCCCTGGTTCCTATGTAACAGTTTTAGCAACTTTGCCAGAAGGGGCCCTAGCAGCTTCAGGACACGGAGGCCTTGCCTCAGAGTTTGCACGCTCAGTAGGGAGAATTGTACCCTTAGTGGGCACTGGTGATGGCCGCTGCTTTTGGGGGTGAATGTCAGCCTATATCTAGTACAGGAGAAGTGGAGCACCAGCCAGAGGCCACCATGAAGACTGGCTTGTGCAACACAGAGGAAGCATTTCTTTTTTTTTTTTTGTCTGCGGTACGCGGGCCTCTCACTGTTGTGGCCTCTCCCGTTGCGGAGTATAGCCTCAGCGGCCATGACCCACGGGCCCAGCCGCTCCACGGCACATGGGATCCTCCCGGACCAGGGCACGAACCCGGGCCCCCTGCATTGGCAGGCGGACTCTCAACCACTGCGCCACCAGGGAAGCCCGAGGAAGCATTTCTTGAGAATTTTCATATTTTGTGGGAGGAACTGAGGCTGACGGGGGCAGAGTCAGAAAATACTGTTCTGTGATAATTGTTTTGACAACATATTTATTTTTCTGGCTGCAGTGACCTAGGAGATATGAATTTTCCTCCAACTCTGAGTCTGTGCTAGAATAAAGATGAGCCAAAGTGGGTGGAAAGAGCATCTGAGTTTTGGAAATATGATTATGCATTTTAGATACTATTTACTATCCAGTTTTTATTTATGTGAACTGGTTGTATCCTACTAATGTGCATGGCCCAGTTCCAGTTGGATGTTAAGCAGGAAATGTCATATCAGAATGTCTAGCAGTTGATAAAATATGATTTATTAAAACTCTGTGGTATGGGGAACACTGTTTAACGCCATGGAACATACACATTAGAGGGATGGAAGAAGGCTATGTGTGGCAAATTCCTATCTCCATTGAATGTGTCCATAACTGTGCTTTATGCTGTTGTCTTAATTATGGGCTAAATGACTACCAGTAATTGTTAAGAGCTGTTAAAGGTGTTGCCTCTTATAGAAGAAGTATGGCTTTTAGGCTTCCATTGTAAAAGCTGTCTAGTGCCGGGTCCTTAAAAACAAGAGCTTAGTGTGGGGATTCACAACCCAGGAAGCTAGTAGAAAAGGTCAAGACAGTTCTGTAGTTTGGCAAATAGAGCCTGTCCGGAGCATATGCTGATGTAAACTTCTAAGGCCAGGACCTTATTTGTTTTGTTCACTGCTGTAGCTCCAGCACCTAGAACGGTGATGCTCATTAATATGTGTTGAATGAATGAATAAAGAGACGTGCAGTGAGGACATCTCATGCAACTTGGGCAGGAGGAGAACCAGTATAAAGCAAACTAGATGAGCACAGCTCAGCTTCAACTGAAATTAGTTGTCAGCCTAGAAAAGAGCCATGTAGTCTTCCCCAGGAGGCAAGGAAGATGATTTTGATCCATGGGTAGCAGAAGAGAAATGTTTAAATCAGGGCCACTGAGAAAAATTTGTAACTTAATTGGACTCTTCATCAGCTGTTTATGTCCCCTGTTGTCTCCCCCATGCCTGTATTGAGAGAGTTTTGTAGACCATCTACTATGAGAAGGGGTATAGGCTCTGTGGTTGTCGTAGTTATCTGTTGCTGAGTTACAAAGTTACCGTGAAATGTAGCAATTTATTTTGGAATCCAGACACAGCTTAAATGGGTGGTTCTGACTCAGAGGCTTTTATAAGGATGCTGCCAAGCCGTTGGCTGATACTACAGTCATGTCAAGGCCCGACTGGGGTTAGTGAGTCTGCTTCCAAGCCCACTCACGTGGTGGCTGGTGGACCTCAGGTCCTCACTGGCTGTTGGTAGATTGACCACAAGGTCATGGGAACGTCTCTTTAAGGCTGCTCAAACACAGGATACCGTTTTCCCCCAGGATGAGTGATGAGACAGAGAGAGAGGGGAAAAGAAATGAGACAAACTTCTATAACCTAATCTCAGAAGTGACATTCTATTACTCCTGCCATATTCTGTTGTTCACACAAACCAACTTGAGAAGTGTGCGAGAGAACAGTTCCAGTGTATGAATACCAGCAGGCGGGGATCCCTGGGGGCCACCTGAGAGGCTGGCTACAGTACTAGCTATGGGCACGGTTCCATAAAGTGTGTCGCTCCATAGGGGAAAGAGTGGCCTAAGCCCCAAGGAGTTTATAGTCTATTCTGGACTATAGAAATACTTGAATAATTTTTAAAAAAACGAAAGCTATCTACAAGTTCGAAGTAAAATCCAAAGATCCTCCATAGGTTTCTGCCGTAGTATTTGGAATGGAATGCTTCCAAAGCCAACTAGTTTGGGGCCCAAGAGCAGAAACTGATTCCAGTCTAGCATCTCTGGATCAGTCCTATCTGTGCAAACTGTCAGAAGGGGCGGAAAGGAGTCACCTTTTCAATTCAGCTTCTATTAGTTGGTTCTCTGGGCAGGAGTGAGGGGAAATCCTTTTAATCACTCCACACCCCCATTTTCTGGCTTGCACAGCCTCTTTTTGACATAAGGATTATCTTCACAATAAGGGGCTTCCTCAAACCTCCAGTCCAGCCTCTAAAAAAAGCTGTATTTCCGTCCAGAGAGTGTTACATCCATAACAGTCTCACAACTTATGCAATAATTTAAAAGTTGTCTGACAAGTGAGGACATGCACCTGTGTCCTGGTGCGATGGGAGAGAGAGACATGTGGGCTCACGGAGACAGGGCTTTTCTGCGGGCTGAGCTCTGCAAACTGTCCTCTGTGTAGGGTGTTCCTGTCTTTTCAGTGCTTGGTGAGGTTGCTTCTGTGGCTATGTTTCCACACGGGGGAAGGATCAGCAAAATAAGAGTCCCGGAATGTCCTGTTTGAGATCCACAGCTGACCTGGCTACACCACAAGGAGTTAAAGCTGTCCCTCTGCACCAGCAAAGCAACACAGAGCAAGGGAGGTTCTAATTGCTATTTTAGAACCGGCAGGGGGATCGGTAGATGCAGTGATCTAATAGTTTTTTCCATAGCTATTGTTCTGAGACATGAGAGCTATCGGTAGTCCTTATAATCCAAATTTTCCAAACCTTAGCAGTTGTCATGATTTGAGTTTGAATTAACCTTTAAGCCATTTTATTCCTTAGATCCCTGAAGCCATTAGACAATAAAAGCGCAAGCTGCTAGACTCTGGCTGTTTTGTAAAACCACATAGTAGATAATAATTACAATGGTCTTTTCCATTTCTTAGATAAGCTCTGCTGGCAGGAGTAATAAACTTGATTTCAACATTTCAATGAGGGAGTGGTTATATTAAACTACTGAGGTTGATTCTAGCAACATAATCTTTACAGTAAATATTAATAGAGGAAAATCTGATTCTTGGCAAAAGAGATAGTGAGGTTATTCATCAAAATTTTACTTTGATCTAAATTCCAATTTACTTAATACACATTCTTTAATAAATCTTATTATAAACACATTGTTCAAATTATAGACTCTAGTTACAGAGGTTATTCCGGCCAACTCTCTGGGTGCTAAGAAAGCCATGATTTAAAGGTCTGTTTTTAGGTAGGTATCTGATGAGAGAGGAAATAGTGTCTTCATTTAACAAATGGGAAAGAAAACAAATGAAGATTTTGGGTGACTATCTTCTTCTCTGCTCTTCTTTGTCTGCAGCAGTTTATTTCCTATGATTTTTACCCATTGGCATGAGGAATAGGACTACTTGTCAAAAGTCGGTCTGCTGAGTAGAATTCAGTTTCTAAGGCAATTATGCAAAGATTGTCCTACTTTTTTTTTTTTTTTTTTTTTTCGGGGTGTACGCGGGCCTCTCACTCTTCCGTTGCGGAGCACAGGCTCCGGACGCGCAGGCTCAGCGGCCGTGGCTCACGGGCCTAGACGCTCCGCGGCATGTGGGATCTTCCCAGATCGGGGCACGAACCTGTGTCCCCTGCATCGGCAGACGGACTCTCAACCACTGCACCACCAGGGAAGCCCTGTCCTACTTTTAACAAAACTTACTTGGCCCTTGCACATAATGCTCCAGGAATTCTAGGCAAAGCATGATGGAAAGGAGTGTGCTTTTAGGAGTATGGCTGCAAAATGTCCCCAAGAAATGTTGTCTTGTCCCCTGGATAGGTACCTCCAAGACCGCCTCCATGACTTTGAAAAAATGTATCACTTGGTTATCAGGGCCTTCACAAAGGTCGCTTTATTCATCTGCTAACATTTAATAAGCACTTACTGAATTCTACTTGGTGCCAGGTAGAGAAGTAGGTGCACTGAACAACAGATGTGTAGCATAGTTGGTAAGAGCTTGGATTTTGAACGCTAATTGCATGAGTTAGGTTCCTATTTTGGACTTGCTAATTGTGTAGCTTTGGCCAAGTTACTTGACTTCTTTGTGCCTTGGCTTTTTCAGCTGCAAAATGCGGATAAGAAGAGTATCTATCTCATAGAGTTGATGTGAGGATTAAATGATTTAATGTGCGTAATGCCTTTAGAACAGTGCTTGTCATATAGTAATGCTGCATGTTTTAGTTATTGTTATCATAAATATTATTACTGAAAACAAACATTGTCTCAATCAGTTATTTGCATCTAAATCTCCCCCCATCCACCCTTCACATGTCATTTCTCATAGTTACTTTTATTTTTGTTAAGTATAAAGTAAATTTTCGTGGACCTTCAATAATTACAGCACTTTGCAATGTGAGACCCTTATTTTATAAATGAAAACCAGCCCTGGAAAGGCTGTTTGAATAGCCCGAAGTAAAAAATTTAGTAGGTTGCAGTGCCAGGATTAATATCCTGTTTATGCCTCTAATACCTTAACTGTGGCTTAAAGGTCAGGATGGCATAGCTTTGGGGGCCTGAGCTCAGACCTAGGGCAGAGGACCCCTGGCTCCTTCCCCTCTTGCCACCACTACCCAGTGAACAAATAAGCATTCATCCTTTCTCCACCAAAGCCAGAGACTGTGGCTTTGAATCTCCTTTAGGAAAGAGTTCTGGCCACTTTCCCAGCCCCAAGCGTTTGTATAGCTAGCATTGATACAGGAGTGAAGAAAATGTGAGTGAGTGTCTCTGCCATTGCATTGTTGATAGAAACCAATCCAAATTAGCTTACACAAAAATGGAATGTATTCATACTGAAGGAAGACATGAGAAACAAGCCTTCAGAAGTCTTCAGAACTATTTCACATTCCATCAGAATTCTCTGTCTCTCATCTCTGCTAGAGAAGCAGAGTGTTGGCTTCATTCTCCCAGATCAGCTTTCCCCACATATAGGGATCTGGCTACCACAGCTCCAGACTCAGAATCTTATGTGATACAACAGGCCTGGCTTGCACTGTGAGCCCATCACTGTCAGGGACAGGGGAGGTATTACGAGTGTCCCTGTTTTGGGCAGTAGAGCAGAGGGGAGGATGGATTTACCAACCATCTCTTTCTATAACAAACTTTCTCTGACATCTGTTATTCTGGGATTTAAGAGCCCCAAACTCCTCTCTGGATGAAGGAAATAGCAACTTGCCTAATATTTAGCATTTTATAATTTTGTAAGCGCTTATATTTGGCCACACATGGAGCAGTTGTTTAAAAGCCATTTTTTACAAATGAGAAAATCAGGAATCTAGCTTGTTGTAGTCATGTATTTAGTAAGTAATCAAACATAAGTTAGAACTGGGTCATTTTGTCTCATTAAGCATTCTTTCTACCCATTTTGCTAAATCAAGGTATTTATTGCTCTTCAGTTTATATAAAGGCAAAAAAGGCATTGAATACAGTGTGCTAGGGACCTGGTACAGTGTGTGCATTAATACGTATATGGTGAATGAATGTCTTGCCCATGTCACAGAGTGAAGCCTTAAAAAGGTGAGAGATAGAAATGAAGATTTGTGCACCAGTGAGGCCCCCCCAGCTTTCTTTGGCATGCATCCATCAGGGCTGGAGCTCTTCTTGAGTACTGGCTGATGGAAGTTTTCCTTGTTTTCTTTCCTGATTCAGATTGCCAGATCCTTGTGTTTGATTTTAAATATATTATGTCAGTACGTCCTGTTTACTTGGATTAGTTCACAATTATTCTTTTCGTCTTCTGTTCTGTGGAACAAGGGTTACTTTTTCATACCTGACCAGATGCTTAGCATGTCTTATGGGCTGAATTTTGTTTAGTTCTGGCAAATACATTTCACAACTGTATTTAACAACCCAATCAGTTCATAGGCTTGGGGGTTGGTGATGAGTAGAGTGAAATTCTACAAGCTCTTTTGCCTGGCTATTAATGAAATGATTCATTCTATATTAAATGTTACTCAAAACAATTCTTAAAGGGATCCATTTCACTCACTAGATCAATCATGATGTCCTCACTGAGTTTTTGATCTCCCAAATAAGAACTTGATACGGTGAATAAGGACTTGAGAATATGGCTTTGCAAAGAACCTACTTCTGTTTCAAATCTGGGAAACTGCTGACCAAATCTCAGAGAAGTTAGAACACAAACCTTAGGCTACATAATTATCAGTGAAACCAGTTTTTAAAAATGACACCTAACCACCAAATAGCCAACAATAGAAGTGTTTCATAATTGGCAGCAACTAACCCTTTTCAACTTTCATTGAGATGAGAGATGAGATTCAGTCTGTAGTTTTCCCTTTGAAGCCTCAAGCTCTTTGTAAAGAAATGAATTTACTTCTCATGGAAATAAAGGGCTGGCCCCGTCTATAAGCAGTGGAAAATTCCCACGTGCCATCTTGTGGAGCTGTTGAATTAGGGATCAGAGAATTCATTATGTACTGACCAGATCTCTGACTGCTTATGTGGGTGATCAGATGTGCTACCTCACACTTCATACATCTATAAATGTAAACATCGGGCTATATAAACACTGGCTTTGTACCTTAAAGGAAAATTAGCTCTACATTTAGGGTCTTATTCTTAGAGTCTCACTCGTTATTTTCTTCTAGTGTAAACACATTTCCATTTCTTGGCCATCCTTTTGTTTTGAGTAGTAGTCCCCTTAAATCATAGTTTAATATCAGTAGTCTTTTCAAAGCGTGTGCCATGTTTGGGGTACCTTTTAGGTTCTTCGCATGTTCCTTGTCCTGTGTAATTTTATCTTGCATTTCTTTCTTGGTTCTTATCAATCTTCTTTACAGGTGTCTTTTCCATAGATTTTCCAGTGCTCTTGGTTTTTATCCATTCTCAGTACTCAGCTTCATTGACTTTAATGGTGTCTCTAAAGAGGTCTCTTTGGAATGAAAACTGGTGAAAACGAGAGGTACTTCTTCTCAATGGCACTGTTAGTTTTGGCTTTCAGCTTTCAGAGTCTTAGTTTTTCTGGAAGCCATTCTGATAATACCTCTGTGTAGAAAAAGCTTCTCAGTTTCAGACAGTGCCGAAAACAGTTCTAACCTCTATTAACCATGTCCTGAAAATGCAAAGCTTCAATAGTTTTTCATCAGCTTAGGTTTCTTTCTGGACAAAGAGAAGAACACGCTGTGTTCTTGTTATCAAGCCCAGAGTTGACATATAGTGAGCTGTTTAGAACTGGAAGATCCTAGTCTTTGCCCGACTTTGGGACCCAAGTAGATCATGAGCCCATTTGACTGCAAGCCGCTCTGGGTCTTGAACAACTCCAGGTACAAACATTCTGTGGACCTTCAAGACATTCTTCTCAATGTTAGCTAAAATTGCTTGTTGTCCTTTTGGCCTTATTCCTTTTGTCTGTCTTGGGTGAGTTCCCCTGCAAACTTGGTGTTAAATTAAAGCCACCTTTCTTTCTTTCTCTTTGAACAATCTCGTGTCCTCCCATCTGCTTTATATGCCTCTTTTGGGTCTCCAGGAACACTGGGGATCAGGGAGAGGTAAGAGCCTGGCTTTCCTAATCAAGCAAGGAGAGGAAATGAGTCTGATCGGCTCCCATTTCCTCTGGCTGTCACATGATGTCACTACTGGAGTTGGCTCCCAAGAGAGGTGGTGTTTGTCACACCTGTGATGACTCAGTGGTTCTAGGTCACAGGTGTCCTTAGAGGGAGTCCAGTATCACCCTTTTAACGCTAAACCTGGCTCACACACAGGCACCTCTCAGGACATCAGTAGGCCTCAGGTTTGCCGAGTTGGTCTGGTCTGGTCCATTTACAGACCCAAAACTATCTCTCCTCTCTCTCAGTTGGGCTCAAAGAGTTTGATTTCCCTCATTCTAAGAAAATTTGCTCAACCTCTGTTCTGACAGAGGATACCTTGGAAACTCAAAGGTGTTTTATCCTAAAGGTTTCAGAGTGATCTCAAGGCGTTCACAACTACTCCTCTTTTAGTTGGGAAAAGGATCATTGTCTGCAAGGCACAATCTCCAGTGATATAAAGGCGATTTTATGGCATTTTTCTAGATTACTATATAGTTTAACTCGTTTCCTAAACTGGGACATTTTTGAAAGGTCACTGTTAATTACACCAAGACTCTGGTCATAAACAAGGGAAACTAGGATGTTTGACCACTATAAACTTCTTTCACTAGAGAAGAAAAGGAAACATAAATTTAGTCTGTGGTGGGCATTCTAACACAATGGACAACAGTGTTCGAACATTTAAACCTTGACAGAAAAGTCAAAATTTGTCTTCAAACAAAAGTGGATATTATACTAATTTCACAAAGTCCCATAGCTAAGTCTTTTATATTTATATATGAATATGAATAGATGTAGTTCCTGTCTGCTTTTTTGAAGAAAAAAGCCAGTTTTCTAAATCTGCTGTTCCTTCTGTGAAATTACACTTGGTCCTTAAATTAGATGATAACATTAAAATTGAAATTATGTTTGATACCGTGGTGAATTCCTTTTCATTATTATTTAAAATGTCCTTTTATACAAATAGCAGTTGGAAGAATGGTTTGGATTGGGGATACGCCAATATTTCATTCTCTTTAAAATTGGATAATGTGATAACTCAGAAAAATGTGCATCCTGGCTTAGCCTAAGCACCAGTCATTGGTTATCATGGCTGAATTCTGAGTAAATCTTGCCTAACCTTGTAGCTCAGAAGACAAATTGCTCCCTGTTATATTTGATAGGCCCTGGAAGATAGTGCTGTACCTCAGGTTACTTCTGAGTAACTTGTGGGCAGATACCCTGTTCAAGTGGCATAAGTAGATTCAACAGAGTATAAAAATGTCTGGATTTATAACAATAACTCTTGTGAACATTAATAAATGGTGGAGGCCATTTTGTTTGCATTCCACAAAGGATGATCTTTTTGTAAGCTTGCTACGTGGGGGAGATTTTGGGGCTCCTTTCCAAGATAACTTGGCTCTCGCTTGGCTGTTCTGTGAATTGATTACTTGGAAAATAATGTAAATTACAATTACAGTGGTGAGTCACAAGTGGGGACAACTAGGAGGCAGGTTGTCTAGTATGCAGAAAAGCCCTACCTATTAAGGGAGACATTTAGGTCGATTGGTGGATTTATGGGATCATTTTAGCGTGCCTGTGTGTAAGGGTATTGTGCTCATTGGTGCTGGATACACATCATGATGCCTTGATTTTACGATGCAACCCTAGCTCAGCCAGCTCTGGAGAGGGTGAAACGAGAGGGGTATAAATTTATCATCATTCCTGGAAAAATAACTCAAAGCTCCCCAAATTCTAGAATATACCATGCAGTTGAATAGCTAATACCGTGCTGCCTCGTATTTTCCTGAAATTGTTTCACATATGAGGGGTAGTCTTAGCTCTCCAAATAGATTTTTTTTTTTTTTTTTTTTTTTTTGCGGTATGCGGGCCTCTCACTGTTGTGGCCTCTCCCGTTGCGGAGCACAGGCTCCGGACGCGCAGGCTCAGCGGCCATGGCTCACGGGCCTAGCCGCTCTGCGGCATGTGGGATCTTCCAGGACTCGGCTTCTCCTTCCTCATATCCCTCAGTCAAATTCTACCTACACATCACACTACGCTCACTGGGGCTTTCATTTGGTTGGCTCACATCAATTATGTTTGGTAAATAAAAATGATGTACTTGTAGAGATTAAAAAGGCTTTAAAAGTGGTCTAGACTAGAGGTTTTCAAGGAATGTTCTGTAGGGCCTCAGGTGTCCCTTGGGAAGGTGGCTGTCCTGACCAAGGAGTGGAGGGGGCGGGGCTCTGGTCTTTAACATCCTTTGATGAGAGAAATGCTACTTTTATCAATTTTAAATAGTGAGATTTTCATAAGATTTCATTTTTTCTTTTCTTTTTTTTTTTTTTTGCGGTACACGGGCCTCTCACTCTTGTGGCCTCTCCCGTTGCGGAGCACAGGCTCCGGACGCGCAGGCTCAGCGGCCATGGCTCACAGGCCCAGCCGCTCCGTGGCATGTGGTATCTTCCCGGACCGGGGCACGAACCCGGTCCCCTGCATCGGCAGGCGGACTCTCAACCACTGCTCCACCAGGGAAACCCCCCATAAGACTTCATTTTAAGGATACAAAAGTGTTCTGTTCAAGAAAAAGTTTTCAAAGCTGATTCACTTTATAGGGATTACAGATCACTACCTTGCTCCTTCCATTCCACCAAGTTCTTGGGCTCCTCCTGGAGCACTTCTTTTGGACTTCTTTAATGCCATTTGACCAGGCTCCATGTTGGACTGTACTGATGTGTACAGTACTTACTGTGCAGTAAAGATTTATTAAATTTAAATTCCTCCCAAAGTGTCACAACTGTTTAGCATTAAAGTCCCTTCTATGAGTGTTGACATAATCCTTTCCAAGACACTGATGATCGCCAAGATTGTTTCACTACCCAACATATTTAGACTTCAAAAAGTGAACAAATCTTTAAAAATATTTGAAGAGAATTACTCAAGTAACGCATAATATAGGCTACTAAACATTCAAAAAATGTAGAAATGTAGGGAGTAAAAAGGAAAAGTGCTCTTTCACCCATTAGCTTTCCCCTAATCGAGACTAATTCCCTACCCTGCTGTTGAACCACTGGTAAACATTAACTTATAGCTTACCAGAGAGTATTCTATGTATTTACGTACATTCACATGTAGTTTTAGTTTTCTTCATATAAATAAAACCAGACTCATATTGTTCCATGACTTCATTTTTTTCCTCCTAACCCAGCATAGAGATGTTTCCAAGTAAATACACGTGTTGATGTCACTCTTGTAAATACCTTCAGAGTACTTCCATTATATTTCATGATGTGAGTGTCACTAAAAATGAACAAAGAGATGGTTTCCTTTTTTTTCTGTTACAGATATTCCCACAATGAATTTTTTTTTTTTTATGTGCCTTCATGTACACACTTGAAAGTGTACCTCTAGAAGAAATACCTGGAAAATTCCATAGTCAGTTGAAAAACTTGATCAATGGAGAACATAGGACCCTCTAAATTTCTATATTCATTCATATTCCCACTAGTAGAGTATGAGAGTATTTATTTCCTCATCATCTCAATCAATACATAACATTTGAACTGGTATATTTTTCTCTTTTATTATATTTCCCATTTTATATATTAATTTTTCCAATCAGACTAAAGTGATATTTTATGTGTCTTTGTTTTTTGGTGGGGTTGAATATTTTTGCACATGTTATTTCCCTTTGTAGTTTTTCTATAAGTTATCTTTTTTAATATTGCATATGTTTCCACTGGGTTGCTTGTCTTTTTCTTACTGATTTTTAGCTTTGTTTGTATATTTTGACTATTAATCCTTTTTTATATATGCCTTTTTTATTCTAAGATAAATATATTTTATCTTAATCCTTTGTTATGTATGTTCAAATATTTTCTCTTTTTTAAAAACAATTTTTATTTTATACTGGAGCATAGTTGATTTACAATGTTGTGTTAGTTTCAGGTATACAGCAAAGTGATTCACTTATACATATATCCATTCTTTTTCAGATTCTTTTCCATATGCGTTATTACAGAATATTGAATGGAGTTCCTTGTTCTATACAGTAGGTCCTTCTTGAGTATCTATTTTACATATAGTAGTGTGTATACGTTAATCCCAAGCTCCTAATTCAACCCTCCCCACTACTTTTCCCCTTTGGTAACCATAGTTTGTTTTCAATATCTGTAAGTCTGTTTCTGTTTTGTAAATAAGTTCATTTCTATCATTTATTTTTAGATTCCGCAGGTAAGTGATGCCATATGATATTTGTCTTTCTCTGTTTTACTTCACTTAGTATGACAATCTCTAGGTCCATCCATGTTGCTGAAAATGGCATTATTTCATTTGTTTTTAGGCTGAGTTATATTCCATTGTATATATGTACCTCATCTTCTTTATCCATTCCTCTGTCGATGGACATTTATGTTGCTTCCATGTCCTAGCTATTGTAAATAGTGCTGCAATGGACATTGGGATGCATGCATCTTTTTGAATTATGGTTTTCTCCAGATATATGCCCAGGAGTGGGATTGCTGGGTCGTATGGTAATACTATATTTAGTTTTTTAAGGAACCTCTATACTGTTCTCCATAGCGCCTGTACCAATTTACATTCCCACCAACAGTGTAGGAGGGTTCCCTTTTCTCCACACCCTCTCCAGTATTTATTGTTTGTAGATTTTTTGATGATGGCCATTCTGACCATTGTGACGTGATACCTCATTGTAGTTTTGATTTGCATTTCTCTAACAATTAGCGATGTTGAGCATCTTTTCATGTGCTTTTTGGCCCTCTGTATGTCTTCTTTAGAGAAATGTCTATTTAGATCTGCCCATTTTTTGATTGGTTTTTAAAATATTTTTATTGGAGTTGATTTACAATGCTGTGTTAGTTTCAGGTGTACAGTGAAGTGAATCAGTTATACATATACATATATCCACTCTTTTTTAGATTCTTTTCCCATATAGGCCATTACAGGGTATTCAGTAGAGTTCCTTGTGCTATATAATAGGTCCTTATTAGTTATCTATTTTATATATAGTAGTGTGTATATGTCAATCCCAGTCTCCCAATTTATCCCTCCCCCTGCTTACTACCTGGTAACCATGAGCTTGTTTTCTACATCTGTAACTCTACTTCTGTTTCATAGATAAGTTCATTTGTACCCTTTTTTTTTAGATTCCACATATAAGCAATATCATATGATATTTATCTTTCTCTGTCTGACTTACTTCACTCAGTATGACAATCTCTAGGTCCATCCATGTTGCTGCAAATGGCATTATTTTGTTCTTTTCCATGGCTGAGTAATATTCCATTGTATATATGTACCACATCTTTTTATCCATTCTTCTGATGATGGAAATTTAGGTTGCTTGCATGTCCTGGCTATTGTAAATAATGTGGCAATAAACATTGTGATGTATGTATCTTTTCGAATTATGGTTTTCACTGGATATATGCCCAGGAGTGGGATTGCTGGATCATATGATAGCTCTGTTTTTAGCTTTAAAAGAACCTCCATACTGTTCTCCGTAGTGGCTGTACCAATTTACATTCCCACCAACAGTGTAGGAGGGTTCCTTTTTCTCCACACCCTCTCCAGCATTTGTTGTTTGTAGATTTTTTGATGATGGCCATTCTGACTGGTGTGAGGTGATACCTCATTGTAGTTTTAATTTGCATTTCTCTAATCATTAGCAATGTTGAACATCTTTTCATGTGCTTTTAGGCCATCTGTATGTCTTCTTTGGAGAAATGTCTGTTTAGATTTTCTGCCCATTTTTTGATTGGGTTGTTTGGGTTTTTTTTTGATATTGAGCGGCATGAGCTGTTTGTATATTTTGGAGACTAATATTTTCTCCCATTCTGTGGGTTGTCTTTTTGTTTATGGTTTCCTTTGCTATGCAAAAGCTTTTAAGTTTACTTAGGTCCCTTTTGTTCATTTTTGTTTTTATTTTCACTACTCTAGGAGGTGGATTCAAAAAGACATTGATGTGGTTTATGTCAAAGAGTGTTCTCCCTATGTTTTTTTTTTTTTTTTGTGGTACGCGGGCCTCTCACTGTTGTGGCCTCTCCCGTTGTGGAGCACAGGCTCCGGATACGCAGGCTCAGCAGCCATCGCTCCCGGGCCCAGCCGCTCCGCAGCATGTGGGATCTTCCCGGACTGGGGCACAAACCCACATCCCCTGCATTGGCAGGCAGACCCTCAAACACTGCGCCAACAGGGAAGCCCTTCCTATGTTTTCTTCTAAGAGTTTTATAGTGTCCAGTCTTATATTTACGTCTTTAATCCATTTTGAGTTTATTTTTGTGTATGGTGTTAGAGAATGTGGTAATTTAATTCTTTTACATGTAGCTGTCCAGCTTTCCCAGCACCACTTATCAAAGAGACTGTCTTTTCTCCATTGTATATTCTTGCCTCCTTTGTCATAGATTAGTTGATCATAGGTGTGCGGATTTATTTCTGGGCTTTTTATCCTCTTCCATTGATCTATATGTCTGTTTATATGCCAGTACCATACTGTCTTGATTACTGTAGCTTTGTAGTGTAGTCTGAAGTCAGGGAGCCTGATTCCTCCAGCTCTGTTTTTCTTTCTCAGGATTGCTTTTTCTACTAGGGATCTTTTATATTTTTATACAAATTTAAAAAATTTTTGTTCTAGTTCTGCAAAAAATGCCATTGGTAGTTTGATAGGGATTGCATTGCATCTGTAGATTGCCTTTGGTAGTATAGTCATTTTGACGATATTGATTCTTCCAGTCAAAGAACATGGACTATCTTTCCATCTGTTTGTGTCATCTTCAATTTCTCTCATTTGCATCTTATAGTTTTCAGAGTAACAAACTGAATTTTCTCTTAATTTGTTGTTTAATTTTTAATTATGTTTATGGCCCTTTTGATATACAGGATTTATATTTCCATACAGCCATCTCCATTGATCTTTTGCAAGTTCTGTCAACTCTTCCTCCCTAATCCAAACAATTCTTTCCACCTTTCTTTCTAATATTCTTGTCTAAGACACTGCCTCCTCTTGCCAGGACCACTGCAATAGTCTTCTCCCTCCTGGTTCTCGACAATTCATTTTCCACACCTTCTCCACTTGAAAATGTCTATCAGATATTACTTGTCTTCTTACAATTCTTTAATTTCCTCAAATTACATTTAGGATAAAATCCAAATTTCTTACTCTGGCTTACAAAGTTCTAAATGATCTGGCCTACCTCTCAGATTTCATCTCTTATGGTTACAATGCTTCAGCTACCTAAACATTTAAGTCTCTCAAAAAAGCTAAGTTTAGTCTTCGTTTATGGCATTTGCAGTGGTTATTGTCCCTGAATAGAAAGCACCCCTTCCAGCTCTTTGAACGACTTGCTCCTTGACATTCAAATCACAATTTACATTTAATATCTTCAGAGGATATTTCCCTCCAAAAATAGTCACTGTAATTTTGATCATCACACCCAGCTTTAATTCTCACCATAACACACATATAACTATTGATCCTCTTTTTATTCGTTCATTGTTTGTTGAATGATCAGTCTACTTATTACCTATATAACCACTCAACTACCTATCCATCCATCCACTTACCTATCTATTCACCTATAAATGTACCTATCCAGTCATTCATCCATCTCTTCTCTTTGACCTTGTGACCAGTACTTAAAAAATGTATTTACTGCCATTTCTGAAGTGTTTGGGGAGGAAGTAGAGATAAATACATATGATTAATTTATAGGGTGGCCATATAATTCATAATCCAAACCAGGACACTTTTGAGAGTAAAAGAAATTATAATTACACTGAGCCAAGAGGTATAAACTGGGACTGTCTCAGGCATATGATTATCCAATTAACTGTCAGAAGTCTTTTATTTAAATTATTGAAACTTGATACTATTTTAATATTTGGTATGCTTTTTATTCCTTTGTCCTTTACTTAATAAGGTCATTGACTATTCTAATATTTAATACTATCAAATTCACATAACTCTATGTTAGACTTTTTCTTGAGATTAAGTTACATTTGTAGCAGAAATAATATTGTTGAGGAATTGATATATTGCCTTTGGTCAGAAATGACATTATTAAGAAACATAATATATCTCTCCATTTATTTCAGCTTTTAAATATATTTCAGAATATTTAATATTTTCTTCATATGAATCCTGTATAATTTTTGGTTAACTGCTTTTGAAATTCTTTTATATTTTGTTGAGCTGATGTAAAGGAGATATGGTTTTTTTCACTTTATTTCCTTACCTATTATTGTTAGTATGTAGGATAACTCAATATTTGTTTCATAACCATTTAGAGCCCTATTTCAGATTTTTTTCCTTTCATCTCATGTTATTTGTGTAGGAAATATATTTATGCTTACTGTGGAAGATTGTATTTTTTAAAGATGGGCTACACTAGCATCTCCTATCCCATGTGCTCTTCTGAATATGACATTGTCACTCCTCCACCAAGAGTCCCCATCCACTGAATGTGGGCTTAGTGACTTACTTAGAACCAATAGAATGCAGCAGAAGGGTTGCTGTGTGACATCTGAGCCATTCAGTTTCTGCCTATTCTCTTGAAACCCTTCCCTCTGGATGCTCCCTGTTGGGAAGCTCCTGAGTACACAGATGCCATGGTTTGAGGAGTCCAAGCCACATGGAGAAGCCATGTTGTGCCAGTATTCTGGTTTACAACCTCAGATGAGCATTTTAATTATACTTGCCCAGGCACCAGCCGTGTAAACATTTCCACATGATTCCAACCCCAGTCATCTTAGTCACCCCTAGCCATTCTTCCTAGCTAAGGTCCCAGACATTGAGGAGCAGAGACAGGCCATACCCACTGTGCCCTACCAAATGCCTCATGCTCTGAATCTATGAGATCTAAGTTCACAGTGTTACATAGCAATAGGCAGTGGAAGATTCACGAATCAGTGAATAGAATACGAAGTCATAATAACTTTGCCATTTGTTAGTCTTGAGACTTTCATCATATCAATTCAGCTTTCTTAGACTCAAGTTTCCTTATCTATAAAATGGGGACAGTGTTATCTGCCTTTCCAAAACCACAGAGAATTGGTGAGAATCAAGTGAGAAAATTATGTGAAAGCACTTTGTGAAAATTGATGTGGAAGTGTAAACAACTCTCCATAAATATGAAGAGATGCATAAATATGATGATTAAGTTTTGAGTCAATATACAGATATTTCTTTCTAACGTCAAACAGGCTTAATGATTTCCCTGGGTAAAGCTGGCTGGACCATCTCCTGGGAAAGGAGATCCTGGTCCCATGGAACTGCATGCTAAATCTGTGAAACATGAAAAGAACTCTCTGCTCTTTAACGATAAATGACTGAAATTTCTTCTGGGAGAGGCAAGATTTGTGCGGTTCTATTCAGGATTGAAGAAATCCAGATATCTCAAACGTGACCTGAGATAAAAGTGAAACTGCTAGAGAGTGTCTTATCTTTGTTGAGGTTTTTCTTTACAAACTAAGGTCACCACATTAGAAACAATCGAAACCACTAGTTGGGAGAGCTGCTTACTCTGTTACTCCAAGGCAAACTGAGGCATCAGCCACAATGGCTTACATCTCCAGCATGAAGTGCCAGACCATTCATGATGAAACCAAGCTCACCAATTTCCATGCAACCCAAGAAAATCAGAGTTCGATAAAAAAGTGTTTGTCCTTTAGAAGAGCAGCGAGAGAGGGATCTCACTCTCAGTGTTTCCACTCTGTTTTCTTGTGGATCTAAAAAAGGAAGGTGTTTATACAGAAAGTATAAAGATGTGAACTTCCTGATTTTTATGCCTGGGTTGTTCTCAAACCCAGTTGCTGCTCACCCTCTTTTTGACTCTTAATTCTGCTGTATCTGAAACAATTGAGCATCACTTTAAATTGTCTGTTTTAAGAATTTTACGGCTGTGAATAGGCAAATGAACAGGATTTAAGGCTTAAGGGTAGCCTGATCTATTGGAAGGGAATTTTACTTTTTAGTAAGACCTTGATTCAAATCTTATTACACACGTATTAACAGCATTGACTTCAGCTATCTGCCTACACGCTTTGAAACTCAGAAATGGGGTTAACAGGGATAGTACTATTTACCTCCTTATGCTATTATGAGGATTAAATGGCCTCTTATGTTTGGGGAAACAAAGTCATGTTGACATTTTTACCCCAACTTCCCTGGATCAGATCTTCTGCAAACGTTACTGCTGAACGTACCAATAATTTCCTTCCTCTTTGTCAATTTTCTCCAGGTATTTCTGGAACTTCCCAGGTGTTTCCACAAATGTTCATGCATGGGTCTCAGCCCTCATAAAGTTTAGAATAAAACAGTTCATCAGCCTCTAACTCCTCACCCTGTAGACTTCAGGGTGGAGATTAGACATAAATCCCTCTTGATAATCTTATTTTCCTTCTCCCTCCTGACTTACCTTCCTGTTCAAGTTTATAACCGAACTACTTCTTACTTGAATGCAAATCAACTCATGAAATAGACTTGGGAATCACCAGACCTCCCAGTTTCTAGGCACAGCAGATGCCGAGTTCTAATTTGGGCTTACTGGGACATCTGGCACACACAGTCTCACAGACACGATCAAATTTAGCCCAGGAATGGCTAAGTGACAATCCAAGATCACACAGTCAGAACTCAAACTCAGGTCTTGGGCCACCACAGAGCCTCTTCTACATGCCACAGGATCAGCCCCTTTCCCCTGGGTGGCTTTGGAAGAATCCACTCTGCAACAGTAGACTCAAAGGCTATTTTGTGGCTTAGCCTGGTAGCTGCCTTCCATGATATTGACTTACAAAGGTCACCCTGAAAAGCCTGTGAGGCTTTCTCACTCAGTAGGAAAAAAAAAATCACATCTTTATTTTTCACCCTTGGCAAATATGGGAGTGTACTTTTCTTGAGTAAATACTCATTCTTGGTGTTTAATTTCTATTGTGTATTCACAGTTTCCGTTTATGGGAAGAGTCATGGCTTAAATTAAGCCGACCTTATAACATTTCATATTTAATTCCTTCCCTTTCCTTTTACATGTTGTTAAAGTTCTGGGATATTTCTTGGGAGTATTAGCAGAAAAGCTAAGTAGTGCAGTCACACACATACGTAGAGAACAATCCGGTGAATTTTTGATCCCCTGTCAAAGAAGCAAACCAGCCAGCAACTAGATTCAGGTGCAAGTGACCTGCAGTTAGTGCTCATGGGAATCAGCTTAGATAGCCCATCCAGCTCCCTGCAATGAACAGCCCCTGAAACTCAGAAAACTCAGAGGTTGAAAATAAATATAGCATTGGTTTCCAGTAAAAAAAGAGCACTAATACCTGAACTGATGTAGTAAAAAGAGATGCATAGTCAGTTAAAATAAGCCTTCAGAGTCCCTTTTAAGAGGGAGGTGTGCAGGCTTCTCCAAGTCCCAGCCGAATATTTTCTACTTTTTTGGAGGGTCTGGACTACAGACCTCAGAAAAATATATGAAGCTCTTGGCTCTACCTTGAGACTCCTGAGGAGATAGGAAAGTCATAGTTGCATTATTTTGTATAAGGAGAGAGGGGCTTCCTGTAAATGGAAATGTCATAAAACTATTATGTTATAACCAGGACTTTTATCATTAGGATTGTTTGGAAAAAAATGTCTCCTGAATAATTCCTTTATGTCCTTCCTCATTGTCCTTATTCAGATCTCACTTCATTTCAGTATCTTTTTAGACGTTGGGGGCTGGAATTTAAACCAAATTGAAACTGGTATCAAAAACCATAACCACCAGCCTGACTTTCTAACCCTGAATCAAAGACAGATCAATCAGTCAATATTTATTTAAGACAAAGGGTAAATAAAATGATTTGCTTTAATTTTTTTCTTTCATTTTAAAATTCCAGTGAATAGGTTTAAAATAAAACAGACATTTTTTCCTTCTTTTGATCAAGAACATCAAAATATTCTCAAAAATGAACTGAACAAAATGGCTGGATTTTTAATTCTAGGGTCTGCAATCAAAGGGAGAGATTGAGATCACTGTTTGCGTCATTAGGAAGGTACATCTTATTACTGAGATGCTGGGAAGATGAATAAGCTTTTTGTAACCATTGGTCATTTCTTGTTGATGTCCCCCTTGACTTTAGGAAGTTGATTATCTGAGACTTGGCTTGATTCCTATACTCTCTTGGTGCTGTGTTGGCTAGGAAGTCCTTGGAATGGCTGGGAAACTGTTAACCAATCAAATCATTGTTCTGTGCGCTCCCATTAGCTCCTGAAGCTTATAGAAGATTAGGTACAGTTCCAGCTTTCTGGAAGCAAAAAAAAAAGGGCAAAAACCTAATTTTCAAAAGGTATTGTAGGAAAGCTCTCCCTCTTATGCCTGCGTTATTTAAAATAATTACCGTAACACCTGCACTTTGCTTTCTCTGAGGAGACCTCAAGTTTTTGTACTAGGTAAAAATAAACCCCAGGACCACTTTGTACACTGAAATTTGCAGAGAAACAAGACTCTCAATGCAGTCTGACATTTCCATTAGTGTTCAAATGAATGATGGTCACGCAGCTCCCACTGGAGCCCTCCAGTCTTCAACTAAATGTAACAGGAAATTACTCCTGACACTTCAGGGGACAATTGTTCTCCACCCCCCACCCCATCTCTGTATACCCAAAGTCTCACTGTTGTCACTTATCTTGATTTTAGATCAATTTGTGCCAAAGATAAGAATTTCCATTTTAAAATAACAACTGACACTTACTGGTTGCTTACCATGTACCTGTAGAAAGCACTGTATATATTGACTTAATCTTTAACACAACTGCATGGGGGAGGTATTATGATTCCCACTTCACACAGGAAGAAAGTAAAGGCATAATGTACATTCCCTGACTATGTAGGCTCTTTAAGAGCCTGACTTGTTTTGCTCGCTGCTGTATTCTCAGCATCTAGAAGAATGCCTGGCACATAGCAGATGTTCAGTAAATACTTGCAGAATGAATGAATGAATACAGAAACAGCCCCCAAGGTCACATAGCCAACTGGGACCCAGACTCAGCTGTCTGACCAATGCCTGTGCCCTTTGCAGCCTCAGTGCATGTTTTCAGGCAGTGTCACCGCCCTGTGATCTCGCTCAGCTCAGAAGAGGAAAATATGGCTAACTTCTCATTGTCATAGCCTTTATGAAATCACCAGCCAAAGCAGGATCAGATTTAAGTCCTTAGGGCTGCTGTTGTTTGGGTTTGCTACAAATAGTCTGATGAACTGAAGAAGTAACATGGTGTAGTAGAATCTGAAAGAACACTTAACCTCTCAGTGTTCCAGTCCCATCCTCTGTAAAATAGGAATAAGTATACTTACCTCATTTAAATGGAAGCAATGTAGATGAAACACCTAGCACCAACGTCTCACACAGAGCAAGCATTCATTATTAGTTTACTTTGTCTTTCTCCTGTTGAATCTGAGGCTGTGTCATGCATTTTTGGACAGGGAACAAAATTCTCTGCTCTTTTCCTTTCGAGCAAAAGATGGAGGGGGAGGACTTCCCTGGTGGTGCAGTGGTTAAGAATCCACCTGCCAGTGCAGGGGACACGGGTTCGAGCCCTGGTCCGGGAAGAGCCCACATGCCGCGGAGCAACTAAGCCCATGCGCCACAACTACTGAGCCTGCGCTCTAGAGCCTGCAAATCACAACTACTGAAGCCCGCGCGCCTAGAGCCTGTGCTCCACAACAAGCGAAGCCGCCGCAATGAGAAGCCCGCACACGGCAATGAAGAGTAGCCCCCTCTCGCTGCAACCAGAGAAAGCCTGTGCACAGCAACGAAGACCCAACACAGCCAAAACTAAACAAATTAATTAATTTTTAAAAACTAATAAAAGAAAATATGGAGGGAGAAAGCCTGAACAAGGACATTTGCCCCTAGGGTATGAAAGACACAAATGTACTCAATTTGTACTGACTGTTCACCTGCAGGTAAAAATGCTTCCCTGCAGATATTTCAGTGCGTGTGTAAAATACTCTGAGATAATCCTGGCATTAGTGGACATGGAAAAAATGCCAAACAGACTGAGGGGTTGTGGATGCTGCAACAGAGCCTAATTAAATAGGTTATGAAATGCTGTAGGAAATGTCTAAGGCCCTAGCTTTTTGGAGGTTAAGGAGGGAAACCTTTTCAAGATTGTTATTGAGAGAAGGAGGGATGATAACTAAACATTACTAAACTAAAATTTTAAGAAAACCCATATTTAAAAAAATGTACATATGGAGCTAAAAAATCTGAAAATATCCCTTACAGAAAAAAAGGGAGTGGCTTCCTAAATTTGATTGAAATGCATTTGAACTTTTTCCTTGAATATAGCGTGGGATCCTGTGTGGGACTGAGGAGGGAGGGAGAGCCTTGGGGGAAAACCGAGAAGTGGGGAGCTGAACTGAAGAGTGGGGTCACCTGTGTTGCTGGCCCTGGGTCTGCTGCTCATCTCAGCTGAGCCCTGCAGCAGAGCTAGCTTTGGAAATGAGCTTTAATTTCGAAAAGGGAAAGGAAAAGGAAGGATGGTAAGCCCTCATGGTAGAGGCCTCCTATAGACAGGAGTCCTGGGAGCCCCTGCTCAAGAGCTGCTGGCATGTTCCCCATGTGCTGCTCTGAGCTTGCGGGGTGTTGCAGTTTAAATTCAGAAGAAAATGCTTCATCCCAAACAGGACACTCAGCCAGAACCCACGCAAAGTCCCCAGACAGGGAAATGAGCTCTCCCCTATTTTCTTGTTTCCTGATTTACATTTACCCAGAGGCTTAGCACTGTTGCTTGATCTCTATAAACTGTCTTGGAGATTTGAACAACTGAAAGAAGGTCTTTAGTGGAATGTTTTCCCCTTGAGATGATAGGTAGTAAAGCCAGAATTAGGAACGGGAAAGATAAAGCAAATATGAAGTCCCATTTGTCTTTTCTCTTTCTGCCTCCTGCACGGCTACTTTAAGTAGCAGTGTGAGGAGGGATGTCGCTGTTTATATCTCATTGCCATGACTATTTCATATGCCTTCCTTTTGCCTGCCATCTTCTTTTATTCTTGTCTTTATTTATCACTGCAATCCTCCCTCCCAGCTATTTAAATTTCCAGTCTCTCTCTTCTTCCTTTCTAGTACATTCACACAAGACTTTCCGAACTTGATAGGTTTAGAGATGCCCCTTTTCACCTCTCCTAAAGGGTTAAATGCAAGAGATTTTTATGTTTAGAGTTAATTTAAAAGAATATTTCTCTGAAAACTTTTTTAATAACTTGGAATACCTTTTGAGATAACTTGATACAGGTTAGGGTGTACCAGAAGAAGGGCCGTGCATTCCAGCACTGGAGATCATGGTAGATCCCAAGCAAAGTAAAATAAATTTGTCTTCGGTAACATGATAGCCCCAGAGGAGACTGAAATATAATTTAGAGGCGAGCTAACATGTTTTCTATGAGGATGATAACTGACTAAATTATCAACACTGTACCTTGATAATATGATTATCAAGTTTGATAAGAACGCTAAAGATCTTATCCCTGTCTCACTCCTAAATGCCTAAAATCAACTTTACATTATTCATGCATCGCTAAACCAAAGCATTTGGCATTCTCCTCTTATCTAGCACTCTTCTCCTTCTGTAACATGTTTAGGAAAGTGACGATGATTCAAAATCCATACTATATTCTATATAATATAACTATATGTCTAATACTAGTTATTTTGTTGGCTGTATAACTCCTTTGGGGATTACACCTTTATTTCTTTCCCAGTAATGCTCTTTACTTATTTTTTCTGTCCATCCTGGCTTGTTCATTTATTCCATAGCTGGTGAATTCCTACAAGCACATAATGATGCATGCTGGGCATTAGAAACTCAGTGGTGAATGGACAGACATGGCTAGATCATCCTGGAGCTTAACATCTACTGGTTTCTTTAAGTGCTTTGTTTAAAAAAATAAGTAAAAAAGCTTATTCCTTCCTTTGGATATCAGTACTTTCAAACAGCAAATACAATGTATCCTACTTAAAGGCTGAAATAATTTGACTCATAAAACTATACCTTGATGGGGGGTGGGTGGCAGTGGCGGTGTGATGAATTGGAAGATTGGGATTGACATATATACACTAATATGTATAAACTAGATAACTAATAAGAGCGTGCTGTATTAAAAAAAGAATTAAAAAAAAAAAGACTATACCTTGAAATCAATCATTTATCTGTAAAGTACCCGCGGGGTGTGAGTCATTGGATATGATAAGATATACCACAAATAGAACCCAGATGCGATCTTTGAGGAATATATAGCATATACACACATACATTTTTTTTTTTTTTTTTACTATTTTCTACTTTTGAGTTAGCTTTATTTTTAAAGTTTATTTTATAGAGGTATAATTTACATGAAATAAAATTGATCTTAAGTTTTCAGTTTAATTTTGATAAATGCATATGGTCATATAATACACATCTCTAATAGTTAAAGAACATTTCCATTACCCCAGAAAGTTTCTTTCCCCCATCCAGTCAATTCTCACCTTTCCCCAGTCCCGGAGTCCACTACTGTTCCAAATTCTCTCACCATAGATTAGGTTTGTCTGTTCTTGGACTTCACATAAATGGAATCAGATAGTATGTATTTTTTGGTTTCTGGGTTTTTTTTTCCTTCATATTATGTTTTTCAGCTTCATCCATATTACTGAGTATAACAATAATTGGTTCCATTTTAACTCTCAGTAGCATTCCATTGCATAGATATATCAGAATTTATCCATTCAGTTATTGATGGACATTTGGGCTGTTTTTAGTTATTATAGTTATGCTTCTTATACAGGTCTCTATGTGGACTTTTTTTTTTTCCATTTCTCTTGGGTAAAGACATAGAATGGGATTTCTGAGTCATAAAATAAGTTTATGTTTAACTTTATAAGAAACTTCCAAACAATTCTTCAAAATAGTTGTACTATTTTACACTTCCATCAATGATATATGAGAAGTTTAATGCTCCACATTTTCACCAGTGATTTGTATGCCAGTCTTTTACTGTTGATTTTATGATTACTTTACATATTATAGATATAGTCCTAAGTTAGAAATATTTATATGAATATTTTTTCCCAGTATATGGATTTTTCTCATTAGTGTTCTCCCAAATGTATTGCTACATCCTATTTATTTCTGTGTTTCATCCCCAATTAAATTAGACTTTTGAAATAGAAAAGCTAAGAATTCAAATTTGAAAAAAATTATTGTAGCATCTCTTCCCTGAAGAAATAAACACAGAATGCCTTTGCTAATTAAATGCAAGAAAGACCAGAGGGTATAAAGAAGTCAGAAGATAAAGCTAAAAATATTTTCCTATCACCCAGGGTTGAAAAAAATTTTAAGGCCACATCATGCAGCATGCGGGATCTTGGTTCCCTGACCAAAGTTCGAACCCGGGCCCCCTGCATTGGGAGCACAGAGTCTTAACCACTGGACCGCCAGGGAAGTCCCTAGTTTTTTAAAAATGAGAATAGAAATACATACACACAACTGTAGGCAGAGAACAAGGAGAAAGACCTCAAGAGACAGGTGCAAGATCGGGGAATGTTAGGAAATTCCCTGGAGGTCCAGTGGTTAGGACTCCGTGCTTTCATGCTGAGGGCCAGGGGTTCAACAACTGGTCTGGGAACTAAGATCCCACAAGCTGAGCTGCATGGCCAAAGAAAAAAGAAAAAGAAAAAGAAAAAAAAGACAGGTGCAAGAAAGGGGAATGATCAATGGAGCCAGGCTGGTGAAGAGATGGGAGGAGGTATATTAAGGAGACAAGAGATGGGGTTCAGCTTGGAAAGATAGCTAGCACTTTGCCTGAGACAGAGGTGGGGAAGGGAGGGATGAAAATGCAGAAATATGTTGGCAGAGAGAAGGGAATTTGTAGAATGTCCTGTCAAATGGCTTTGATCTAAGTAAAGTACAGGATAAGTCACTCCAGAGACTGAGAAAGGCGTAAGTTGGGCTGGGGACTTGAAGATCATGCGTTGCAGTGAGAAGTCTGGAGGAGATGAAGGAAAGGACTGTCAGTCAGAAATTACAGGCCATGATTTATAAGGTGACCCCTTGGTTCGCTGGCCAGGCCATCTGCAACACCTTCTTTCAGAGCAGGAAGTAAAAGGCGTTAGTGTAGAGTTGGGCATTTAAAAGGTAGACAAAGTAATAGGACAAGGTGGTGTAGAATATCAGATGTTGAAAAGTCCATTACTGAACCAGTAGACAAAAGTCTGCCTCTATCATGAAGAGGGAGAAGTTCAAGTTCAGAGGAAGGCTGGTGGCTTAGAAGAATATGAAGCTCCTGAGAGCAAATGTGTTGTGATGTTAGAGTTAGTCTGATTGCTTCCAAGCTTTTGCAATTATGACTAAAGCTGCTATAAACATCCATGTTCAGGTTATGTGTGGGCATATGTTTTCAGCTCTTTTGGGTAAATACCAAGGAGTGTGATTGCTGAATTGTATGTTAAGAGTAGGTTTAGTTTTTTAAGAAACCATCAAACCGCCTTCTAAAGTGGCTGTATTTTTGCATTCCCACCAGCAATGTCTGGGAGTTCCTGTTGCTGCACATCCTCACCAGCATTTGGAGTTGTCAGTGTTCTGGATTTTGGCTCTTCTAATAGGTATGTAGTTGTACCTTATTGTTTTGATTTGCATTTGCCTGATGGCATGTGATGTGGAGAATCTTTTCATATGTTTATTTGCCATCTGTATATCGTTTTTGCTGAGGAATCTGTTAAGGTCTTTGGCTCATTTTTAAATCAGGTTGGTTGTTTTCTTCTTGTTGAGCTTTAACTGTTCTTTGTATATTCTGGAGAATAGTCATTTACCAGATGTATCTTTTACAAATATTTTATTTAAAATTTATAAATATAAATTTTATTTAAAAAATTTATAAATATAAATTTTATAAAATTTTATAAAAAAATTTATAAATATAAATTTTTTATAAATATATAAAATATTTATATAAAATATTTACAATATTTTATCTGTGGCTTATCTTCTAATTCTCTGATATTGTCTTTTGCAAAGCAGAACTTTTTAATTTTAATGAAGTCCAGCTTATCAATTATTTCTTTCATGGATATTGTCATTGGCACTATATCTAAAAATGTATCACCATACCCAAGGTCATCTAAGTTTTTTCCTATGTTATCTCCCAGGAATTTTATAGTTTTGTGTTTTACACTTAGGTCTATGATCCACTTTGAGTTAATTTTGGGGAAAGGTGTAAGGTCTATGTCTAGATTCATTTCTTTGCATGTGGTTTCCATTTATTCCAGCATCATTTGTTGAAAAGACTATCGCCTTTGTTTCTTTGTCAAAGATCAGTTGATTATATTTATAGCAGTCTATTTCTGGGCTCTTCATTTTATTCCACAGATCTATTTGTCTAATCTTTCACCAATACCACATTGTCTTGATTACTGTAGCTTTGTAGTAAGTCTTGAAGTCAGGTAAGCATCAGTTCTCCAGTTTCAATATTGTGTTGGCTATTCTGGTCTTTTGCCTCTCCATATAAGCTTTAGAATCAGTTTGTTGATATATTTATCAGTAGGTGAAGGGATAAATAAACTCTGATACATCCAGACAATGGCATATTATTCAGCACTAAAAGGAAACGATCTAGCAAGCCATGAAAAGATGTGGAGGAACCTTAAGTGCTTATTACTAAGTGGAAGAAGCCAATCTGAAAGGGCTACGTACTGTGTGATTCCAACTATATGACATTCGGGAAAGAGCAAAACTATGGCGACAGTAAAAGATCATTGGTTGCTGGTGGGAGGATGGTGCAGGGAGAGATGAACAGGTGGAGCACAGAAGATTTTTAGGGCAGTAAAAAGACACTCTATATGATAGTATAATGGTGGATACATGTCATTATACATATGTCCGAACCCATAGAATATGCAACACTGAGAGGGAACCCTAAAGTAAACTATGGACTCTGGGTGATTATCATATGTCAATGTAGGTTAATCCTTAGCAAAGGAAAATGTACCATTTTGATGAATGATGTTGATAATGGGAGAGGCTATGCATGTGTTGGGGCAGGGGTTATATGGGACATCTCTGTACCTCCCTATTATTTTGTTGTAAATCTAAAACTGCTCTATAAATATCAAATCTTTAAAAAATTTTGACCAAGTGTGCCTTCTTGAAAGTGATTCCTTTTTGCTGGTCACCTAGTTCCTTTCTGTTGGAAAAATTCTCTCTCACCGGTAATTCTGTTTTACATTTGGAGCTGCTGAGCTTGCATATTAAATTTGCTTTTGCTTTGCTGCACAGCTCTATATGTTTTGTAGAAAATGAGATACTAAAAATAGAGGGAGAAGAAGAGAGAAGAAAAGCAAGACACATGGAATCTTTATGGGGCTGTACATAAAACAGCATATCTCATAATGAGCCCCTACCAGAATGTTGAGAAGGTTCATTTATAAACTTTTTGGTCTCTTTTACATTCCTCATGTCTTCCTGTCTTAACTAAAATTTGCTAATAGTCATTGAGCACATTTCATCATCTGCTTGCAGATTCTAATTTTCCCTCAATCTTGCAATAAATACACTGAAGTATTCTGCCAAAAACACAGTCTCCTGAGAAGATCCATTTAATAAGAAAAGTGAAAGGAGGAAACTGAACTTACTCTAGCTTTGGCTTGGGTTACAGTAGAGCCTTCAATCTGATTTGCCTTTAATAATAATTGACTATGCCAATTCATTAAAAAATTAACAGTAGCTCTGAATCAGTGTTTGACATAATAACTACAACCCAATATATTCCTTGGCTAAATATTTCCAGCCCTCAGTCAATGGTTATTGTCATATAAACCCAGATTTTCCATCCTATTTTCTGTTTGGCCTAGGATAAATGGCTCGTCAGTTGTATCGAAGTTTAGAATTTTAGAATCCTTCTGAAATCTAGTCTTATTATCTATCTGTTATCTATTATTGTCTTTCTGGAGTCTATTATTGTCCCTCCAGCTTCAATTATTCTTCCTTTAAATTGTTTCAGACCAATGGGCAAGTCTCCTAATCTCCAGTGAAGGACATGTTCTTGTGACCTAATCCAGAACTCAGTAAATTGTGCTGTTTTAATTTAATAATAGCGAGGGGAAATGCAAAGTATAAAAGTCAGTGCGCTCAAGGATATGAGCATCTAGGTGGGGAGGCAAGACACATGCATGTGAAAAGAAAGCTGCAAGCTAGGTTATTAACTGCCTAGTTTAGGGTGTTGAACATGTGCTGTAGGAATTCAGAAGCAGGAGAAATCACTGTGGGCTGGAGAATTCAGGAAAGATTTTATGAAGGGATGGAGACTGAAGGATAAATAGGATGCCAAGAGGAAGACGGAAGTGGGTGGGGTTATCCAGGTGGAAGCCATTGCAGGTGAGGCACAGAGATGGAAAGGCAAATGAGAACTTGGGAAATGATGATTGGAACACAACAGAAAGCAAGGTTTGAGCTCAGAAAGGGGAGATGTGATTGGAAATCCAGGCTGGAATAAACAGTGGTGGATCTTGAATGTTACCAGTTCAGGGAATTTGGAGTTTGTTGTGTGGGATGTAGGAAGCTATGTTGAAGCTGGAGAGAAACATGATAAATTTAGATCCACTCTCTTTATGGTTCTCAGTAGACAAAAGATTGCTGTTAGCTTTTGTCTTCCATGCACTAACATTTTAATTTATCAGATGCTAATTATTAAATTATGTCCAGCTCTTCCTGGAACTAGATGCATCTCTGAATCCATCTCCCATTCTTTCAGAGCCTTGAAAAGACACTGTAGTCTGTTTTGCTGCTGGGGATGTTCAGCTAAGAATATCTGACTCAACTGTCAGCAATTAAGCTGACTCAACCAGTCACTGGCTATGAGGCATAAACCATAGAATTCTAATGCTCAGTATTTAGTTTTCCTTTTCCTTTCTTCCCTCCTATTGAAAACGTTTTTAGATGCTGAACTCTTTGTTGGAAAGGAACAGGTCAGTTTTCTTTTGGACTTTAAAATGCCTCCCAGAGAGGTGACACTAGTAAAACTCAGATGTCCCCACTGAGAACCTGTGTCTCAGAAGAATGAAATTGTCTGAAGGTAGTTTTTCATGGGAAGGGACAGCGGGGAGGGGGGCAAGAAAACAAGAGCATACACTTTTGGACCTGCTATCCTTCTGAGTGACTCAGTACTGAGAGTCATGGAGATAAGCAAACTCTTGGTCTCAGCTAGAGAAAACGTCCCTTCTATTTTGACCAGCCCTCTACTAATCAGGTCACTGTATCCTGTACTCACGTCTTCACAAAGCCTTGCTTTCATTCTCATTGGAGGCTGATCTCTATTCAGGACCTTTGTTGTTGGTGACCACCAAATAAAAGAAAGGGGATCTGATGTTAGCTGGGCCAGGATGGACAGAACTGTGAAGTGGAAGCTTCTTGGTCTCAAAATGGGGCACTCTCCTGGGCCAAGCATTTCCCCTTGCTTCTGCATCTCCTCATTTCTTCTAGTTTCAGATCTTTGAAAAATGTTAATCCTGCTCTGTTTGTTAGGTTGTGACCCATCTATATAATCTTGTTGAATTGAATTTGGGGGATTTAAATAACTGTTTTATATGGCATAAGCAGTATATTTGAATACATTGGCCTGTTGGTGCAGGGAAAATTTTATCATGCAAGTTGCTACCTTTTTTGCACATAGAATTTATCTGTCTTTAGAATTTTAAAGATAACTGAGATATAACAGGTCATGCATTCTAGTCATCCCATTTTACAAATGAGGAAATTAAGATTCAGAGATAGCAATCAGTATGGTGACCAACAAACTGACCAACAAACTGGCTGCAGGTTTCCTGGGCTACCTTGCTTTCAGTGCTAAAACTGGGAAAGTCCAAGTTGATCATCCAAACAACCAATTAACTAACTAAAAGTTTCATAGTCGTTACTGATACATTATAAACTAAAACCCATGCTTGCTGACTTCCAGCATAATGCAATAAAAATATTTCCCCGTTCATGAACAACATATTAAGTTTCTACAGTACTGTAAGGATCAGTTTGACTTTATGTTCTAGAATGTTTACGGACGTTTTCTTCCACTTCTGATTTAGGCCATCTTATCCCTGAGAACTCAGCATTAGTACACAAATTTTAACCTAATTCAAATTTAATAAGGATAGTGGGCTATTTCTGTCTTTATCAGATTGAGAAAAAAAATCAAAGAACTGTATTGAGGATAGCCAAAGAAAGCATTTGTTTTGGAAATTTATTTAGGACCAGAGTACAGGATCTAAACTATATGAAGCTTAGATAAAAGGTATAAGGCAATGGATAGGAGTTCTATATTAATAAAAATTGGGACCATTAACCCAAGCACTATTGGTAACAATTCTTCCACCTCAACTCCTTGTGGATGTAGCTATGCATAAAGCAGTGAAGTCAATTGATACATGTAGCTTTCAAACTGTCTCACTAATTTATAGGTACAACTCCTGCAACTTTCTGTGGCTCCTTGTGATAAGGGTGAAATGCTTAAAAACCCAGGCTGATAAAACATGCTGAACCTGTGTGAAGACAGAACTTCTTTTTTATCCACTTCTTAAATATTGGTGATCCATCGGATTCATCTTAATCACTATTTTCTTTTCATGCTATGTGCTATTGGGAGGCAAACTCATCCTCACCCATGACTTCAGTTACTATTTATAACAGGGTGAGTGAATGGACTGCATGCCTGCACGTATGCCATGGCGCACATCGCTGACTTGTTCTTGTACTCATTACTGCTCAACGTTGACTTGGCCTCACAGTCTTTCCAAACACATGTCTTCAATCTAACTATGGACTGATCAGATTTGGCACCAAATCTATTCTTGGATGCACAATTAATTAATCAGTCTTGGATCCAGAAACCCAAATTTATATATCAAAGCCAGACCTCTTCCAACCTGTATAGCTGAAGTTCTGACAGCCCATCTCTACCTGAGTAACTTAAGGGTACTTCAATTTCAACATGTCCAAACATGAAGTACTCATTTTTACCCCAAAACCTGTTTCTCCTGTGTCTTCTTTGCACCTACCATTCAGTTAGTACCAAAGCCTGTACTTTATTCACTCTTGAGTCATTCTTCACTGAAAGATAAGAAAAAGGTAAATATTTGGGGAGCATGCACTTACATCTTTACTCAAAAAAATTACCATTGAAAAAACTCGAAAAGAATTCTGAATATCACAGTGAATATGTATCTCTTAATAAACGTGGAGAAAACAGTGTACTTAACAGTAAGAGAATATACATTCTTTTCAAGCTCCATGGAATACTTATAAAAATTGGCCATGTATTAGTTGACACACAAACACATATACACAAATGCTCAATAAATTTCAAAATGGAGAATTTATTTCAGCCACATTTTTCTAACTTGAGTACATAATAAATTATCAACAAAATAAGAGCAAAAATAACCCATTCACTTGAAAATTGTTAAGCTTCTTTCTATAATAAAACCTGAGTAAAGGGCTTCTCTGGTGGCGCAGTGGTTGAGAATCCACCTGCCGATGCAGGGGACACGGGTTTGTGCCCCAGTCCGGGAAGATCCCACATGGCGCTGAGCGGCTGGGCCCGTGAGCCATGGCCGTTGAGCCTGCGCGTCCGGAGCCTGTGCTCCGCAACGGGAGAGGCCACAACAGTGAGAGGCCCGCGTACCGAAAAAAAAAAAAAAAAAAAACCTGAGTAAAATCAAAAGAAAAAGCCAAAAGTATAAGCAAGTTAGAGCTGAATCACAAGGAGAAAATCACAAGGAGACAATCACAAGGAGAAAATGACCTATAGAATGTGGCCAAAGCAATATGCAGGAGAAAATTCAGAGCCTTAAAAACACTTATAAGAGAATATTAAAATTGAAAAATGATCCAAACCTAGAATTCTAGGTTCAGAATGTTAATCTGATTCTGTTTCTTTACTGATAAACTTTTTGTCTCTGGGACGTGTTTTAGGATAGTTTCTTTAGTGTTTGGGTTCTGAAATTTCACCAGGGTGAGCCTAGTGTTTTGTTTTGTTTTAATTTGGAGTTTTGCATTTGAAGATCTGATAAGAACACTCTACTATTATTATCTATATTTAATGTCTACTAATTATATATATTATAATATCTACTAATCTTATCTATTATTATTTCTCCCTCTTTCTCTTTCTTCTGCAATTTTGAATTCCTACTAAATGGATAACTATTCTCTCAGACCTCTTCCTCATGTTCCTTATGTTTTCTCCCACGTTTTTCACCTCTTTCTTTATGCATTACATGGTAGGAGAATCACTTGTCTCCATCTTCCAGCTGATTATATGACTGTTTCGCTAGGTGCATTTTGCTATTTGGACCATCATATTTTGATCATAGTTTTAACTTCTGAGATCTCCCTTGTTACTTTTTCACTGTAATCTATTCTTTTGTTTGAACACAATATCCCTTCCAACCAATTTGAGGAAATTAATTATGTTTATTTTACAGTTTTATTTAATTTCCTATGTTTATATTGTTTTGTAGTTTTATTTGCTGTGATTCCATCATTTCCCCAGAGGTTCATTCTTCTACTTGTTGAGTTTAGAACTTGTTATTATTATTTTTTTAAGTTGTATTTGACGTCTTTTCTCTAGTTTTCCTCAAACATTTAGACATTCTGATTGTTCCCAGCTGTAGATATGTGTCTTACCCGAAATGAAAATCACTGAAGAATCACAGTGTTCATATAACACTGAAACAGGTTCTGATTACAGGAGCCCCACTCCAGTAGTTTGTGTGGGGAGGTGGGGAAGTGTGTGTGGGACCAGAGCACCAGGAGTCCAGTCCCTCCAGCTGTCCATAGGACTGATTCTCCAGCCTCAACCTTTCTGGAATTTCCTATGCCTCAAACCCCACTTTAGAGAGCCACATTGTGACTTGAATCTGCCGACCAATCAAGAGTCTGTAGCTGTAAGTAACCACTCCCTTCATGATGAGAGAGATGTGGGTGGATACTGATAAATGTTTTGTCATCCTTAATTAATCACCTCACCAACTGTCTTTGTCCTGCTCTTTCCCCTGGTTCCCACTGTTCCTGCTCGTTGGATTATTTTGGGGCACAGTTGGGAAAACACACTCTGTCTGACCTTCTATTTCTTCTGTGTGAGATTGTGACTTTCTTAGTTCTTTCAGGTTTTACTTGGAATCTGGTCTGAACTGCTATATCTCCTCCAGAAACCCAGTTGGTGTATCTCTTTCAAATTTACTACTCTGCTAAGATTTATTTTTTAATATGTATATTAATGACTTTTCTGTCACTTTAATGGGATTTTTGTTTTAGAGTAAATCTTGTGTGCAGTTAGCCAACTTGAACTGGAAGCCAACTTGTTGTTTAGGCCTTCTATATATAACCAGTACTTTTCCATTTTATTGTTCCCTCTATTGAAGAATTTAGAACCAATGCCTCAAGGCCAGGTCAGAAGTATTCTGTTATGCCCCCAAAGACTCTGCCCTGCTCACGGTCAATCAGAATTCCTTGCTGAGACATATTTCAGATGTCGTCTTCCTCAGAGTGAGAATTTAAAGAACACCTTTTCTCACCTTGCAGGGAATATAATCACAAAGGCTCAAACTTTGTACATGTGTCTCAAAATCTACTTCACATTTATCTCAGGAAGTTTCAAGAACTTTATACAGTAAGGACTTCTGGTTGTTTATCTTTTCACCCCGGAGTTTTCAAGGAGGTTATACAGATTAGGCCACTTTGAATTCAGTTATGTTTGTAGAACACTTTTAACTTTACCTAGCCTTTCATGTTGATATTTCATTTGAACCTCCTGACAAATTTTCTCAGTGGATACGTAGTATTACCCTCATTTACCACATGAGGAGGTTGATTCAGACAGGAGCCCAGTCCTCAAACCCTGAAATTCCTTCTCTTGAGTACATCTCATGTGGATTTCTTTAATGACTGAGGTAAGATCAGTATCCTTAGACAAAACTGATTTTTAAGTCTAGGTATGTATCCTTGAGGCTAGACAGGAATTAAACTAGACTGTAGGGGTTGGACCCAATATTTACTAAGAAAAACGTGCCTGATTATGACAGATTAGGTTTTTATATTATTTTTAAGTCATAGAGCCAATTACTCCTTTAAAAATCTCCCCTGAGAAAAACAATTTCAAGCATAATTATGGAAATTACTGCTTTAAGTTGCTTGATCACCTGCATTAACTCCATATTTCTGCTCAGTTTCCCTTTATCGGCCGTATCAGTTATCTACTATTTTTTTTTTTTTTTTTTGCCGTACGCGGGCCTCTCACTGTTGTGGCCTCTCCCGTTGTGGAGCACGGGCTCCAGACGCGCAGGCTCAGTGGCCATGGCTCACGGGTCCAGCCGCTCCGCGGCATGTGGGATCTTCCCGGACTGGGGCACGAACCCGTGTCCCCTGCATCGGCAGGGGGACTCTCAACCACTGCGCCACCAGGGAAGCCCTACTATTGTTTTAAAAAGACCCTCCCCCCAAGCTCATTGACTTAAAACAACCACCATTTATTACTGCTCCCAAGTCTACCAGTCGGCTGGGTAGTTCTGCTGATCTGTCCAGGCTCAGCTGATCTCAGCTGGGCTGAGTCAAGTGTCTTTGTTCAGCCTGAGTGTTGATTGGGAGCTGGCTACTCACATGTCTCGTGGTTGGCTGGCTGGCTGTTGGCTGGAGCAATGTCTTTCATCATCCAATAGGCGGACCCAGGCTTGTTTGTGTGGTGGCATCACAGTTCCAAGAAAGCAAGTGAAAGCTCACCAGGTCTCTTGAGCCCTACAATTAGAATTGGCATAATGTCACTTTGACTATACTTTGTTAGTCATAATAAGTCATAAAGAGAAAAATGAACACTGGTACACTGTTGGTAGGAATGTAAATTGGTACAGCCACTATGGAAAACAGTTTGGAGTTTCCTCAAAAAACTAAAAATAGAGCTACCTGGCAATTCCACTCCTGGATATACAACCAAAGAAAATAAAAACAAGAATTCAAAAAGATACATGCACCCCAATGTTCACAGCAGCATTATTTACAATAGCCAAGATATAGAAGCAACCTAAGTGTCCATCAACAGATGAATGGATAAAGAAGATGTGGTACATATGTACAATGGAATACTACTCAGCCATAAAAAAGAATGAAATTTTGCCATTTGCAACAACATGGATAGACCTAGAGGGTCTTAATAAAATAAATCAGAGAAAGACAAATACTGTATGTTATCACTTATGCATGAAATCTAAAAAATAAAACATGGATAAATATAACAAAACTGAAACAGACTCACAGAAATAGAGAACAAACTAGTGGTTACCAGTGGGGAGGAGGGGGTAGGAGGGGGAAGATAGAGGTAGGGGATTAAGAGGTACAAACTATTATGTATAAAATACATAAACTACAAGGGTAGATTGTACTGCACAGGGAATATAGCCCATATTTTATAATAACTTTAAATGGAATATAATCTGTAAAAATTTTGAACCACTATATTGTACATCTGAAACTAATATATTGTAAATCAACTATATAAAAAGATATTTATTTTAAAATAAATCATAAAGCCAATCCAGATACAAAAGGTATGGGGCTACAAAGTCACATTGAAGGGACATGGATACAGAGAGGAGAAAAATTGGCCTACTTTTTGCAAACAATCGACCACACGTGTTTGTACCCATGCCTCAGCTACTGTAACTGGTAGCTGCTACAGGCTTTCCTTTCTGGAGAATTGCCCTCAGCTAAAGGGGGCCTCCTTGTCCTATTGATTATGCCCTATCGGGTTTCATGTGAGAGGAAAGGAGGTGCAGCCCACAGCAAATTACTGATGAATGTGTAAATTCCAGACCAGCCTCCTTGCCTTGAAGGGCGACAACCCTGCGGTGTGGTTTAAGTTCCAGAGCCTCCCTGCAGTTCAACGCAAGCCTAGACTTTATCTGAGACCACATCCTTGCTCTGCTTTTTCTCCTCCCCTCTCTTACTTTCCTCATCACCTTTACAGGTTTTTCCTGAAGAGAACTTCCTCAATAATTCACAGGCATCCTTTTCCCTCCCTTAGGCCCTACATGTAGGAATCCCTACCAAGATGGATGTTTTATGATGACATGATATTAAAAGACAGCAGACACTTGTTATTAGTACATGTTTATAAACACAGTTTCATATTTTTAGCTTAGCTGCAGTCTCTGTGAAATTTCAAAATGCTATTTTATACTTTGGTAAAAATAACAATGGCTTATGTTTGCTGAGTGCTTACCATGTACTAAGCTCTGTGCTCAGTAACTTATGTAACTTATGTGATCTCATCTAATCCTCGCTATAACCATTTGAGATAGGTATTATTATAAGTTTTTATACTTTTAGTGTTTTCTAACTAATTTCACATCTGGAATTTTGTTCTACTATTCTTTACTGTAGCAACAAAAGACGTCTGCATCTGCATAAAAGTAGCCTTTGACACAAGGTATGAGGAAACACATGATGAGTGTCACAGACAAGGTAACTTGACCTTCCTTCAACCAGGAAAATGAGGCCTGTCTGGGTTCATCATTGAACAGTGTTGATAGGGAAACCTAATGGACATGGGAACATTCCTGTTCAAAACACGGAATCTTTTCAGTGAAGTCAGTTGGTCACCGTGAGCAATTTTGGTATTGGGTGTTGCAAAGTGTTTTGTTAAATAATACATCTGTGGGTCCAGACATGTCTGTCTTAGTTATTAAAAAGTTGTATCCTCTCAGGTTTTCATTAAGGAGCGTTAATTCATTCATACAACAAGCATTTATTAAGTTTTCATCACCACATGTAAGGTACTTCTCCCTCTCTCTCTCTCCATACATATATAGTAAGTATTGTGGACGTCATAGGAAGATGAGACATGAGTCAATAGCAACTGTTCAAGTCAGCGAATCCCTAATTTCAGCAGCTGCAGGAGGAAATAGGAAATCTTATAAAGGGAGGGTCAAGGAACAGGCTTCAATTCTTTGTTAGTTGCATGGCAGTGCTTTGTCTTTTTCAGTTTAGGGGGAAATGGCCTCTGACTCCAAAGGAAAATCCAGAAAGGAAGACCAGATAAGACTGTTTGGCACGGTGCTAAGCCAGAAACCAAGGCTTGGAGAAGTAAAGGGAGCGATCCCCAAGGTTACACAGCTAGGAACTGGTGCAATCCAAATTTGAACGTGAGTGTTGTGCTGCTTGCTGAACTAGCAGGAAATGAATGAGTGAGCAACATGGTGATGGGTAGAGGCTGCTTCCTGGAGAGGAGTTCATGCAGTACAGATTTCTCCTACAGTAAAAGCAAGGAAAACTCCAACAAGTAGCATTCCATGAAGCTGCCATGATTCCACTCACCTGAGCTAAACCCCTGCAAATTTATTTTTAGGGATTTTAGCTGAATTTATAAAATTAAATACATTTAATGAGCCAGAAGCAGGACAGACATTTGAAGAAAAGGGGAACTTGAGAGACGGACAGAGTAATGAATGTGTTTTGAGTTTAGCCGGTTTGGGTTTGAAACCTCTGCTAAAACTGACCAGAAACTGCCAACAGGCTTAAACTTGGGAGCTTTTATAAAAAAAGTTTCTCCAAAAAGTGAATAAGACATAAATCTTTCCCTGAAAGAAAGGGAGCCCATTTTACCAGGAGATCGGGTCCCTTATTCTGTAAGAGACTAAAAGCTGCCAATGGGCACTCTTTGAATTCCCCTGGCTTGGGGGACGTTTATTGGCATTGAGCCCACAAGTGACCCAGCTATTTGCATACCCCACAGGAAGGATCCACAGGAATAATTCAAGTTCCCAAAAACCATTTGTTTCATCTAGAGAAACAAAATCACCCCAGAGCTCCATGAATGCTCAGCCTCGTCTCAACTTTTAGTGGATTTTTTTTTTGTTTTTAACATCTTTATTGGAGTATAATTGCTTTACAATGGTGTGTTAGTTTCTGCTTTAAAACCGAGTGAATCAGCTATACATATACATATATCCCCACATCTCCTCCCTCTTGCCTCTCCCTCCCACCCTCCCTCTCCCACCCCTCTAGGTGGTTAGAGAGCACTGAGCTGATCTCCCTGTGCTATGTGGCTGCTTCCCACTAGCTATCTGTTTTACATTTGGTAGTGTATATATGTCCATGCCACTCTCTCACTTCATCCCAGCTTACCCTTCCCCCTCCCCGTGTCCTCAAGTCCATTCTCTACTTCTGCGTCTTTACTCCTGTCCTGCCCCTAGGTTCTTCAGAACCATTTTTTTTTTTTAGATTCCATATATATGTGTTAGCATGCAGTATTTGTTTTTCTTTCTGACTTACTTCATTCTGTATGACAGACTCTAGGTCTATCACCCTCACTACAAATAACTCAATTTTGTTTCTTTTAATGGCTGAGTAATATTCCATTTTATATATGTGCCACATCTTCTTTATCCATTCATCTGTCGATGGACACTTAGGTTGCTTCCATGTCCTGGCTATTGTAAATAATGCCGCAGTGAACATTGTGGTACATGACCCTTTTTGAATTATGGTTTTCTCAGGGTATATGCCCAGTAGTGGGATTGCAGGGTTGTATGGTAGTTCTATTTTTAATTTTTTAAGGAATCTCCATAGTGATCTCCATAGTGGCTGTATCAATTTACATTCCCATCAACAGGGCAGGAGGGTTCTCTTTATCCACACCCTCTCCAGCATTTATTGTTTGTAGATTTTTTGATGATGGCCATTCTGACCAGTGTGAGATGATACCTCATTGCAGTTTTGATTTGCATTCCTCTAATGATTAGTGATGTTGAGCATTCATTCATGTGTTTGTTGGCAATCTGTATATCTTCTTTGGAGAAATGTCTATTTAGGTCTTCTGCCCGTTTTTGGACTGGTTTGTTTTATTAATTTTGAGCTGCTTGTAAATTTTGGAGATTAATCCTTTGTGAGTTGCTTCATTTACAAATATTTTCTCCCATTCTGAGGGTTGTCTTTTCATCTTGTTTATGGTTTCCTTTGCTGTGCAAAAGCTTTTAAGTTTCATTAGGTCCCATTTGTTTATTTTTGTTTTTATTTCCATTTCTCTAGGAGGTGGGTCAAAAAGGATCTTGCTGTGATTTATGTCATGGAGTGTTCTGCCTATGTTTTCCTCTAAGAGTTTGATAGTGTCTGGCCTTACATTTAGGTCTTTAATCCATTTTGAGTTTATGTTTGTGTATGGTGTTATGGAGTGTTCTAATTTCATTCTTTTACATGAGGCTGTCCAGTTTTCCCAACAACACTTACTGAAGAGGCTGTCTTTTCTCCATTGTATATTCTTGCCTCTTTATCAAAAATAAGGTGACCATATGTGCATGGGCTTATCTCTGGGCTTTCTATCCTGTTCCATTGACCTATATTTATATTTTTGTGCCAGTACCATACTGTCTTGATTACTGTAGTTTTGTAGTATATTCTGAAGTCTGGGAGCCTGATTCCTCCAGCTCTGTTTTTCTTTCTCAAGATTGCATGGCTATTTGGTGTCTTTTGTGTTTCCATACACTTGTGAAATTTTTTGTTCTAGTTCTGTGAAAAATACCATTAGTAGTTTGGTAGGGATTGCATTGAATCTGTAGATTGCTTTGGGTAGTACAGTCATTTTCACAGTGTTGATTCTTGCAATCCAAGAACATGGTATATCTCTCCATCTGTTTGTATCATCTTTAATTTCTTTCACCAGTGTCTTATAATTTTGCATGCAGGTCTTTTGTCTCCTTAGGTAGGTTTATTCCTAGGTATTTTATTCCTTTTGTTGCAATGGTAAATGGGAGTGTTTCCTTAATTTCTCTTTCAGATTTTTCATCATTAGTGTATAGGAGTACAAGAGATTTCTGTGCATTAATTTTGTGTCCTGCTACTTTACCAAATTCATTGATTAGCTCCAGTAGTTTTCTGGTAGCATCTTTAGGATTCTCTATGTATAGTATCATGTCATCTGCAAACAATGACAGCTTTACTTCTTTTCTGATTTCAGTTCCTTTTATTTCTTTTTCTTCTCTGATTGCTGTGGCTAAAGCTTCCAAAACTTTGTTGCATTATAGTGGTGAGAGTGGGCAACCTTGTGTTGTTCCTGATATTAGTGGAAATGGTTTGAGTTCACCACTGAGAATGATGTTGGCTGTGGCTTTGTCATATATGACCTTTATTATGTTGAGGTAAGTTCCTTCTATGCCTACTTTCTGGAGGGTTTTTATCATAAATGGGTGTGGAATTTTGTCAAAAGCTTTTTCTGCTTCTATTAAGATGATCATATGGTTTTTCTCTTTCAATTTGTTAATATGGTGTATCACATTGATTGATTTTTGTATATTGAAGAATCCTTGCATTCCTGGGATAAACCCCACTTGATCATGGTGTATGATCCTTTTAATGTGCTTTTGGATTCTGTTTGCTAGTATTTAGTTGAGGAGTTTTTCATCTATGTTCATCAGTGATATTGGCCTGTAGTTTTCTTTCTTTGTGACATCCTTGTCTGGTTTTGATATCAGGGAGATGGTGGCCTCATGGAATGAGTTTGGGAGTTTTCCTCCCTCTGCTATATCTTGGAAGAGTTTGATAAGGATAGGTGTTAGCTCTTCTCTAAATATTTGGTAGAATTTGCCTGTGAACTATCTGGTCCAGGGCTTTTGTCTGTTGGAAGATTTTTAATCACAGTCTCAATTTCAGTGCTTGTGAGTGGTCTGTTTATATTTTCTATTTCTTCCTGGTTCAGTCTCGGAACATTGTGCTTCTCTAAGAATTTGTCCATTTCTTCCAGGTTTTTCATTTTTTTGGCATATGATTGCTTGTAGTAATCTCTCATGGTCTTTTGTATTTCTGCAGTGTCAGTTGTTACTTCTCCTTTTTCACTTCTAATTCTATTGATTTGAGTCTTCTCCCTTTTCATCTTGATGAGTCTTGCTAATAGTTTATCAATCTTTTTTATCTTCTCAAAGAACCAGCTTTTAGTTTTATTGATCTTTGTTATTGCTTCCTTCATTTCTTTCTCATTTATTTCTGATCTGATCTTTGATTTCTTTCCTTCTGCTAACTTTGTGGGGTTTTTTTCTTCTTTCTCTAATTGCTTTAGGTGTAAGGTTATGTTGTTAATTTGAGATGTTTCTTGTTTCTTAAGGTAGGAATGTATTGCTATAAACTTTCCTCTTACAACTGCTTTTGCTGCAGTAGGTTTTGGGCCATGGTGTTTTCATTGTCATTTGTTTCTAGGTATTTTTTGATTTCCTCTTTGATTTCTTCAGTGATCTCTTGGTTATTAAGTGGTGTATTATTTAGCCTCCATGTGTTTGTAGTTTTTAGATTTTATCCTGTAACTGATATGTAGTCTCATAGCGTTGTAGTCAGAAAAGATACTTGATATGATTTCAATTTTATTAAATTTACCAAGGCTTGATTTGTGATCCAAGATATAATCTATCCTGGAGAGTGTTCCATGAGCACTCAAGAAGAAAGTGTATTCTGTTGTTTTTGGATGGAATGTCCTATAAATATCAATTAAGTCCCTCTTGTTTAATGTATCATTTAAAGTTTGTGTTTTCTTATTTATTTTCATTTTGGATGATCTGTTCATTGGTGAAAGTGGGGTGTTAAAGTCCCCTAGTATGATCGTGTTACTGTCAATTTCCCCTTTTATGGCTGTTAGCATTTGCCTTATGTATTGAGGTGCTCCTATGTTCGGTGCACAAATATTTACAATTGTTATATCTTCCTCTTGGATTGATCCCTTGATCATTATGTAGTGTCCTTCTTTGTCTCTTGTAATAGTCTTTATTTTAAAGACTACTTTGTCTGATATGAGAATTGCTGCTCCAGCTTTCTTGTGATTTCCATTTGCATAGAATATCTTTTTCCATCCCCTCACTTTCAGTCTGTATGTGTCCCTACGTCTGAAGTGGGTCTCTTGTAGACAGTATGTATACAGGTCTTGTTTTTGTATCCATTCAGCCAATCTGTGTCTTTTGGTTGGAGCATTTAATTCATTTACATTTAAGGTAATTATCAATATCTATGTTTCTATTACCATTTTCTTAATTGTTTTGGGTTTGTTATTGTAGGTCTTTTCCTTCTCTTGTGTTTCCTGCCTAAAGAAGTTCCTTTATCATTTGTTGTAAAGCTTGTTTGGTGGTGCTGAATTCTCTTAGCTTTTGCTTGTCTGTAAAGTTTTTAATTTCTCCATCGAATCTGAATGAGATCCTTGCTGGGTAGAGTAATCTTGGTTGTAGGTTTTTCCCTTTCATCACTTTAACTGTGTCCTGCCATTTCGCTTTGGCTTGCAGAGTTTCTGCTGAAAGATCAGCTGTTAACCTTATGGGGATTCCCTTGTATGTTATTTGTTGCTTTTCCCTTGCTGCTTTTAATATTTTTTCTTTGTATTTAATTTTTGATAGTTTGATTAATATGTGTCTTGGCGTGTTTCTCCTTGGATTTATCATGTATGGGACTCTCTTCACTTTCTGGACTTGATTGACTATTTCTTTTCCCATGTTAGGGAAGTTTTCAACTATAATGTCTTCAAATATTTTCTCAGTCCTTTTCTTTTTGTCTTCTTCCTCTGGGACCCCTGTAATTTGAATGTTGTTTCATTTAATGTTGTCCCAGAGGTCTCTGAGACTGTTGTCAATTCTTTTATTCTTTTATCTTTATTCTGCTCTGCAGTAGTTATGTCCACTATTTTATCTTCCAGATCACTTATCCGTTCTTCTGCCTCAGTTATTCTGCTATTGATTCCTTCTAGAGAACTTTTGATTTCATTTATTGTGTTGTTCATCATTGTTTGTTTGCTCTTTAGTTCTTCTAGGTCCTTGTTAAACGTTTCTTGTATTTTCTCTATTCTTTTTCCAAGATTTTGATTCATCTTTACTATCATTACTCTGAATTCTTTTTCAGGGAGACTGCCTTTTTCCTCTTCATTTGTTTGGTCTAGTGGGTTTTTACCTTGCTCCTTCATCTGCTGTGTGATTCTCTGTCTTCTCATTTTGCCTAACTGACTGTGTTTGGTGTCCCCTTTTCTTAGGCTGCAGGTTCGTAGTTCCTATCGTTTTTGGTGTGTGCCCCCAGTGGCTAAAGTTGGTTCAGTGGGTTGTGTAGGCTTCCTGGTGGAGGGGACTAGTGTCTGTGTTCTGGTGGATGAGGCTGGATCTTGTCTTTCTGGTGGGCAGGTCTGTGTCAGATGGTGTGTTTTTGGATGTCTGTGACCTTATTATGATTTTAAGCAGCCTGTGTGCTAATGGGTGGGGTTGTGTTCCTGTCTTGCTAGTTGTTTGGCATAGGATGTCCAGGACTGTAGCTCGCTGGTCGTTGAGTGGAGCTGGGTCTTGCCATTGAGATGGAAATCTCTGGGAGAGCTTTCGCCATTTTACATCATGTGAAGCTGAGAGGTCTCTGGTAGACCAATATCCTGAACTTGGCTCTCCCACCTTAGAGGCATAGGCATGACAGCCGGTCAGAGCCCCAAGACCCTGTCAGCCACATGGCTCAGAACAAAAGGGAAAAGAAAGAAAGAAAGGAAGAACAAAAGAAAATAAAATAAAGTTATTAAATTAAAAAATAATTATTAAAAGTAAAAATATTTAAAAGTCATTAAAAAAAGAAAAGAAAAAAAAAGAGAGAAGAGCACAACCAAAGGAAAACACAAATCCACCAATGATAACAAGTGCGAAAAACTATGCTAAAAAAAAAAATACAGACAGAACCCAGGACAAATGGCAAAAGCAAAGCTATACAGACAAAATCACACAAAGAAGCATTCACATACACACTCACAAAAAGAGAAAGAGGAAAAATATATATATATCATTGCTCCCAAAGTCCACCGCCTCAATTTTGGGATGATTCATTGTCTATTCAGGTATTCTGGAGATGCAGGGTACATCAAGTTGGTTGTGGAGATTTAATCCGCTGCTCCTGAGACTGCTGGGAGAGGTTTACCTTTCTCTTCTTTGTTCGCACAGCTCCTGGGATTCAGCTTTGGATTTGGCCCTGCCTTTGTGTGTAGGTCACCTGAGGGCGTCTGTTCTTCGCTCAGACAGAACGGGGTTAAAGTAGTAGCCGATTAGGGGGCTCTGGCTCATCCAGGCCTGGGGGAGGGAGGGTTACGGAATGCAAGGTGAGCCTGCTGTGGCAGAGGCCGGCATGATGTTGCACCAGACTGAGGCGCACTATGCGTTCTCCCGGGGAAGTTGTCCGTGGGTCACAGGACCCTGGCAGTCGCGGGCTGCACAGGCTCCCGGGAGGGGAAGTGTGGATAGTGACCTCTGCTTGCACACAGGCTTCTTGGTGGCTGCAACAGCAGCCTTAACATCTCCTGCCCCTCTGCTGTCCATGCTGATAGCCGTGGCTCGTGCCCATCTCTGGAGGTCATTTAGGCGGTGCTCTGAATCCCCTTTCCTACCGCATCCTGAAACAATGGTCTCTTGCCTCTTCGGCAGTTCCAGACTTTTTCCCGGACTCCCTCCCGGCTAGCCGTGGCGCGCTAGGCCCCTTCAGGCTGTGTTCATGCAGCCAACCCCAGTCCTCTCCCTGGGATCTGACCTCCGAAGCCTAAGCCTCAGCAATCAGTCCCCACCTGTCCCGGCGGGGGAGCAGACAAGCCTTCGGTAGGTGTTCTGTAGGAGTTGTTCCACATGTAGATGTATTTCTGTTGTATTTGTGGGGAGAAAGATGATCACCACATCTTACTCTTCCACCATCTTGAAGGTCTCCTTTTAGTGGATTTTTATGTCTCTGTGTCTTGAAGACAAAGCCAACAACTGATTTTTCACATTGGTCCAAGGCGATCTTCCCTGCTTTAAGCGGGCAGCCAGGGAGTGCAGGTCACTTCTATAACCTAACATTAAAGAGAAAAGAAGTGAGAGCATAAGGCAGAAGGATTGGATGAGATCAAAAACACGATAGGTGCCTGGCGAGCAATCCTTGGCAGGGGCTGCAGAGCAGCTTCAGGACACGGACAGAGCCCAGGAGGATCATTTCCTTCTTCAGGTTAAAAAAGAAAAGCCAGCTGTCCTCTAAGAGGTGGTCTATTCATACTGTGCATCATTAGGTCATTTATTTGAAAATTGTAGGTAGTACGAAAAACAACAGTCATTTTCTTAACACCTAGATGAATGGGCTTCTCCCTGCATCACCCTCTGCACCCCTGGGTCATATTAATATTAGCTTGCGTGTGGGTAGTTTTCCAGGAAGTTTCAGTCTTGGTGAAAGCTTGAACAACCCATAGCCTTTCTAAAATTTCTTATATGTTTCCCATCTACTTTTGTTCTCTCGGTCCACACTTATATTTAACAGAAAATAAAGGGTAATTACCATATAGGCCAGGAAGCAGCATTCTTCCTCATAACCATAATTATTCTGGAATTAGCAAAACCTTTCTGTCATAGAATCCAAAAGTGGCTTCATGTTTTCCCTGCCCTTTAGAACTCAGCAGTCCTTCGCGTCAACGATACTGTGCAAGTTTCCAAAGCACTCCACGCCATCAGCCTAGCTAGCTTTCCTTGAGGAAGCTGATACATCTAGCCTTCTCTTTTCAATCTGCCAGCCCAGGAAACCTTGGACTTGGGCAGGATTTGCCTAAGATGTCCAGGTTTGTTACTATGAACCCTTTTCTGTGTAAAATTTTCTAGACGCTTATACAACATGTAATAAGACCATGGTTCTTTGAACTCTTGAGCAGGTGTATGATTTTATAGCTCAATATTTTAAGATAGAATTTGCTTTAATCTTCCAGTTAAGCCTCTTTATGCAAACAGAGCTGCCAAGAGAACAAATGCAATTCACTTGCAAGTTTTTTGTCTAGTTAACAGTAAGTACGCAAATCAGTTTCCTGTTCACACAAAGGATTTTCTTGTGTTTAAAATCTTTGACAAAGGGGACGTTGGCTTGGGTAATTATAAGGAATTCACAGCGTTTATTATCTATAGTGCTCTGTGCACCAGGATGTGCAGAGACTTAGCAAGCAGCTGGTAAGTACCAAACAAGTATACTGCCAGCACAGAGCTTTTAAAAAGGACCTTTGTATTGTGCAGCAAGAAGACATCACAAGGGTCTGCGTGGAAACAGGGCTTCAGTGCAGTGAAAGATATCAGGAAGTTGGAGGCAGCACAGAGGAAAGGAAAAGGGAAGCTTCATTGTCAAGATAAAATTAAGACAAGGGTTTGCAAAAGGTCCATTTCCTTCAGGTTTTCTGTTCAAGGTTTTCCTGAACTTTTCTTTTTTTTCTGTCATGTATTTCTTCCTTTTTCTTTAAGAAACATGAAAACATTCACATTAATAAGTATTTCCAAAGAGGCTCCTGAGTCTTAAGGTCATGGCAGGTTTGAATTATCTTTGGAAACAAATTGTCTGCAGTGTTCACAGCAGCAGCCCGGTAGCTGAGGCCCTGCATGCTGTGGGAGGGATGGTACGTTGGGAGCATTGCTGATGTACCTTTCGCACAACACAGTGATACTTTACTGTAGTGATGTAACCCCTCACCCCAACGTATTTTTTGGGGGGGTGGACTCCCCAATATATTAATTGATGTGCTTTGTCCTTTTTGTCAGGCTGTTTAAATCTCTTCTCTTTACTTGGTTGCCCAAAGAGTTTTTCCTTCAGCCCAAATAAGTTAGACATAAGTTGCATATTGCTTTAGGGAAGGGAAGACGTTATGAAACCTGAATAACAAAGGTGGCATATTCTTGGTTCATAGGTTCAAAATCGCTGGTTTAGATAGAAGACAGAAAAATTTACAAGCATCCTTGAAGAACCAGTTTCTCTTGTGGTCAAGTCTGTGAGAATGTGGACGTGAGGAAACCCCCTGTTAAGTGTGCAGTTTGGAAAATAGAAACGTACGACCAGGATTTGGACCATGGGTCAGCAGTTCTCAGGGAAATGACCCCTCCCTCCCATGCCATTCTGATGTGGCAGGTGGCAGGTATTGATGAAAGCTGGTGGCACAATGTACTTGGGGAGGAGGGGCCACAGACGGTTTCTCAGTTTATGCGCACTTGAAGTTAAGAGCAAAGGCATTTCAAAACTCTCCCAAGAGCAGGTCACTGATGTAAGCTGAGGAGAGCCACTGGGTAGGTCCTGTGGCAGGACTGAGGGGTTACATCACGACCAGGGGACTGAGGCCACATGTTAGCAGATGGACAACAGATGCTATGTGGGAGCCAGGTCAAGGTAGCAGCCCCTCCAAACACCATGGGAATAAGATAGGATGAGTCACACCTGGAGCAGGAAGCCAGCCTGGGCCTGACACATAAATAGACACCTACTGCCCGCTGCTGCAGGGGTGCCATCTGCTTACATCCTCTCAGAGCTTATTAGCATCAACCCCAGGATAAGGATAAAGAAGAAACAATCCTAAACAGACTGAGTTTTGTTTCCTATTAAATTTTTTATTCGAGATCATTATAGATTCACACGCTGTTGTAAGAAATAATACAGAGATTCTGTACATTCTTTACCCAATCTCCCCAATGGTGATGCCTTGCAAAATTAAAGTATAATATCATGACCAGGATATTGACATTGATTCAGTCAAGGTACAGAACATTTCCATCACCATAAGGATCTTCGTGTTGCCCTATCATAGCCACATGCACTTTCCTCCCTGACCCTTAACATCTGACAACCACTAATCTGTTCTCCATCTCTATAATTTTGCTGTTCTGAGAAAGTCTTTATTTCTCCTTTAATCTTTGAAGAATTATGTCACTGATATAAAATTCTAGGTTGATGGCTTTTTTCTTTCAACACTTTAAATATTTAACTTTCTTTGTACTTGCATGGTTTCTGACAAGAAGTCCACTATAATTCTTATCCTTATTTCTTTATAGGTAAGGTGATTTTTTTCCCTCTGGCTTTATTAAAGATTTTCTCTGTATCTGCTTTTTGACGTTCGAATATGATATGCATAAGTGTGCATGGTATATACCTGCTTGGTATATTCTGAGCTTCCTGGATCTGTGATTTGTTGTCTATCATTAACTTTGAAAGTTCTCAGTCATTATTACCTCAAATATTTCCAAATTGTTTAGCTATTCTTGTTCCTTTGCTTTTACATACAAATTTTAGAATAATCTTTTCTATATATACAAAAATATTTCTCAGATTTTATAGGAATTATGTTAAAACTTTATATTATTTTGCGGAGAGTTGATGTCTTTACTATGTTGAGTCTTCCAATCTGTGAACACAATATGCCTCTCTGTTTATTTAGATCTTTGATTTCTTTTATTATCATTTTACAATATTCAGTATACAAGCCCTATACATGTTTTATTAGATTTACACTAGCATTTTTTTTAATTAAAGGAATAAGGTGATTGTAAATGGTAATGCATTTTTTATTGCAGTGTTTTAATTACATATTCATTGCTACTACATAGAAATACAATAATTTTTGTATTTTTATCTTGTATCCTGAGACCTTGCTGAACTCACTTATTATTCCTATAAGTATTTTTCTAGATCCTTGGGATTTTCTACAAATTTGTAATTTGGGACAGTTTTATTTTTTCCTTTCCAATCTGTATGCCTTTTATTTCCTTTTCTTGCCTTATTGCACTGGCTATGACTTCCAGCACTGTGCTGAATAAGAGTGGTGAGACTGGACATCCCTGCTTTGTTCTCAATATTAAGGGGAAAATATTCAGTCTTTTCTCATTAACTGTAATGTTACCTGTAAGTTTTTTGTAGGTGCTCTTCATCAAGACAATAAGTTCATGAGGGAATAAGTTGAACAAATTTTTCTCTATCACTATTTCTCTGAGAATTTTAAAATTATGAAAGGGTATTGAATTTTATCAAATGCTTTTTGTATATCTGTTGATGTGTTATGTGATTTTTCTTCTTTAGCTTGTTAATATGTAGATTACCTTTAGTTTTGAGTATTGCACTAGTCTTGTATCTCTGGAATAAACCTCTCTAGGTCATGATGTATAATTACTTCTCATTATTGCTGAATACTGTATTGCTAAAATCTTGTTAAAATTTTTTGAGTCTATATTTATGAGGGATATTGGTCTTAGTTTTCTTTATCTGGTTTTGACATCAAGGTAATACTAACTTTATAAAATAAGTTGGAAAATATTCTCGTGATAATTAATTTTGTGTGTCAACTTGGCTAGGCCATGGTACCCAGATGTTGGGTTAAACATTATTCTAGATATTTCTGTGCAAATATTTTTTAAATGAAATTAACATTTAAATCAGCTGACTTTGAAAGCAGATTACCCTCTATGGTATGGGTGGGTCCCATCTAAGCAGTTGAAGACCTTAATAGAAAAAGACTGACTTCCCTTGAAGGAAGGGGAATTCTATCAACACACTGCCTTTGAACTTAAACTACAACATTGATTCTTCTGTGGGTCTCCAGCCTACTGTGCAGAGTTTGGACTTACCAGTCCCTATACTCACATGTGCCAATTCCTTAAAATAAATCTCTCTCCCTTGCTTGCTCTGTCTGTCTCCATGAATGCATGCACACACACACACACATCTATCTATCTATCTATCTATACACACACACACACACACACACACACACTACTGGTTCTGTTTCTCTGGAGAACCCTGTCTAATACATTTCTCTTCTATATTCTGGAAGAGATTACATAAAATTAGTATTAATACTTTTAAATATTTAGAATTCACTGGTAAAATTGTTGGGCCTGGGGATTTATTTTTTGTTTTAAAATTATTAATTCACTTTCCTTAATATTTGTAGCACTATTCAAATTATCTATTTTATATAGACTGAGTTGTAGTGGTCTGAGCTTTTTTAAGGAATTGGTTCATTTCTTCTAAATCGTCAAATTTCAGTGTGCAGATTCTCTTATTATACTTCCCAGGAACTGTTTTGTTCCTGATATAACATGCTGTGTCTCCTTTCTTTTTTCTTTGTCAGACTTGTGGAAGTTGTCAATTATATTGATCTATTCAAAAAACCATCTCTTTTATTGATTTTTTTAGAATTTTTATTCTTCTCTTGTTAAATGGAATGTTCTGTGAGTGTTGATTAGATACTGTTGGTTAATGGTGTTGTTGAGTTCTTCTATATCATTGCTGATTTTCTTTCTTGTTGTTCTATCAATTGTGGAGAGAGGGGTTTTAAACTATTTAACTACAATTGTGAATTTGTCTGTTTCCCTTTCAGTTCTATCATGTTTTATTTCACATATTTTGCAGCTCTGTTGTATATACCAATATATATAGCATTGCTATATCTTCTTGGTGGACTCTTTTATTACAATATAATGTCCCTCTCTATCTCTGGTAATTTTCCTTGCTCCGAAGTCTACTTTATCTGATATTAATATAGCCACTGCTTCTTTCCTTTGAGCAGTGTTTGTATAATATATCTTTTTACATTTTTAAGTTTTCAACCTGCCTATATTATTATATTTGAAATGGTTTTCTCAGAGGCAGCATATAGTTCAGTCATATTCTAAATCTGCTCTTCCATTTCCTGTGTTTTAATGGTATATTTATATCATTTATATTTATATGGAACTGTTACTATGTTAGGGTTTAACACTATTTTATTTTTAAATTTTGTTTGTTTACTTATTTCTTTATTTTCTGTTTTTCTGCTTTCTTTTGGGTTATTTGGGCATGTTAAAAAAATCTATTTTGATTCATCTGTCTCTCTTTGTATAGCATTTTTAGTGGTTACTCTAGATATTACATTATATATACATTACTTATTAAAGTCTCTTATTGGCTATGGGAAAGAATTGCACATTTTCAAATGCATTTGAAATGATAGTTATCTCAATCATGTGTGTATTGCTTTCAAGGTGAAAAGTATGTCAGTGCCATTTCATTATCCAACTGACTATAATTCTGTAAAATTCTTTTAAAAAAATGTAACAGAATGAAGAGTCTCATAATGAGCTCTCAAACTGGGAGCAAAATTAAATTGTTTATTTTATAAAGCTGCCATAATATTCCCTTTGTTCCAACACTACTTAGATCATCAGGAAGAATTAGGAATCATCCATGAGCATCTAATATATATAAGACATGTGCTTTACCAAGTTATCTAACTTTAGGGCAAATTCTAATCAACTTCGTTTTGGGGAAAATTCCACCAAACTCATCTTAAAACAAACCTTTTAGTATAACTAGTACTAGCTGGCAATAAACAAAACATTTAACTCTCTCATTTCCTTGATCTGGGAAAGTGACGAGCAGTTCAGATTGGAAGTTCCCTGTTCTGTGTTTAATGATTATAATTAATTGTACCTACAGTTAGGGGTGAGAACAGCAGATTGAGGTGCTGAGTCACCAGCAAGGTGGGATTTCCATAAGTTTCTTGGGGAGCAGAACCCAATGGAAGTTTGGCCCCAGCAAGAATTTTTGGGTGGAGGTGTGGAGTCTTTGTGATTTGCATTTTTAATGGAGACTTTAAACAGTAGGGCTCATGTGAATCTCAATCTGCAAACTCAAGTCTGCACAAATTCCTTTCTTTATTTTCTATAAATTATTTGAATAGTGACTCTGAGTCCCTATCCCACGAAGGAGGCAGGAAGTTTGACTCATTTTGAGTCTTCCCTTCCCCTGGCTTCATGCCAGGATTCTTGGTTCTGAGACGCTTCTCTGTCATTTGCTGATGCTGAGTCCCCTGTCTTCCCAGTCAGCTTGGTCCCCTCAAGTCTGCTGCTTGTTCACATTGAAGACACACATGGGTATGAAACTCGTGGCAGGGCTTGAAATCCTGGTCCTCAGAATCCAACCTGCCTGCTGTTCCATGTGGCTGATCCCTTTGAGATCCTGCTGCATCCCTAAAGCAAAGGCAGGGAGAAGGGACAGGTTCTTGCTGCTGATGGGGCACACAGGCCTCTCTTGATCTCCCCTCAGGGGTGGAGGGAATCCCTCCCTGTCTCCTCACACTCCCCTCAGAGACTCTTTCTCAACCCTTCTTTCTGCAATGGACTTAAGCTTTGGAAACAAAAGCATAGAAAGAAAGTCTCTCATGGTTAGCTTCTCCGTTTGCTTTTATACAAAACTCTTGGGTTCTAGACAAGAGAGCAGAGAGCAAGCTACATTTTTAATGTGGGAATAGAATGAGATAAATACAGGGAGAAAAATGCGTTAATAATCTGAAAAAGCATTCTGTTACAGAGTAATAAAAGACATATGAGCTTACTTTTTTTTTTTTTTTTTTTGCGGTACGCGGGCCTCTCGCTGCTGCAGCCTCTCCCGCTGCGGAGCACAGGCTCCGGACGCGCAGGCTCAGCGGCCATGGCTCACGGGCCCCGCCGCTCCGCGGCACGTGGTATTTTCCCGGACCGGGGCACGAACCCGCATCCCCTGCATCGGCAGGCGGACTCTCAACAACTGCGCCACCGGGGAAGCCCTGAGCTTACTTTTTAACCATAACCTGGTGAGATTTGGCGATCCCTGGGTAACATATTTTCCTTGTGATGCCAATTTGAGAATGAATCTGTGTAAATGTGTCTGTATCATAAGGAGTCAAACTGGAGTAAGAACATCACACTCAAGCCTAGTTCTGAAACTTACTAGCTGTATGACTTCAGGCAATTCATTTAATTTGCTCTAGACAAGGGGTCAGCAATTTTTTTCCATGAAGGCCTCGATATTTCGGCTTGCTGGCTATAGGTCTCTGTTACAACTATTCAACCTTGCCACCATAGCAGGAAGACAGCCCAGAGACAATACCTACACAATGAGCATGGCTGTATTCGGATAAAACTTACCTTATAGAGAGTGAAATGTGAATTTCATATAATTTTTGTGTTATGAATATGATTTTTTTGTTCAACATTTTAAAAACGTAAAAACCACCCTAAGCTCACTGGCCACACAAAAACAGGTGGCAATCCTGATTTGGCCTGTAGCTGTAGTTTGCTGACCCCTGTTCTGGACTCTATAAGTCTAGCTCCAATGTTTGGAGCTCAGTTTTCCCATCTGTAAATAAGAAACACAGGGTTGTCAGTCAAGCAGAGGCATAACTTTTATTTATTTATTTATTTATTTATTTTTGCGGTATGCGGGCCTCTCACTGTTGTGGCCTCTCCCGTTGCGGAGCACAGGCTCAGCGGCCATGGCTCATGGGCCCAGACGCTCTGTGGCATGTGGGATCTTCTCGGACCTGGGCATGAACCCGTGTCCCCTGCATAGGCAGGCGGACTCTCAACCGCTGTGCCACCAGGGAAGCCCCAGAGGCATAATTTTTAATTCTACTTTATAAATTTAAGGCATTACTACTAAATATGCTAAATGTGCTAAGGAAACCTAATGCCTAAGTTTTCATCTAAATAGGAGAAAAAAGTAACTAGAAATAGAACAAACAGTCTTTACAGATGTCCTTTAATTGTCTTTGCTTCTCCATCTGCATGAAATAGAACTGATGCCACTGGATGCAAAGGGGAGTTTTGTAGATGAAATAAGTAGAACGTCTGTGTGTTGGATTTCTTCCTTTAGAAAATACCAGTTCTGTTAGTCATCATTTACCTACTTACTTGAGCTTTGTGGTGTGGGTCAAATGACATTTTTCTGTCAGAATTCCCTTCTACACAGAACACACATTAAAAAAAGAAATAGAGAACAAATGTACGGATAGCAAGGGGGGAAGAGGGGGGTGGGATGAATTGGGAGATTGGGGTTGACATATATACACTGCTATGTATAAGATAGATAACTAATGAGAACCTACTGCATAGCACAGGGAACTCTACTCAATGCTCTGTGGTGACCTAAATAGGAAGGAAATCCACAAAAGAGGGATATAGTATAATGTATAGCTGATTCACTGCTGTACAGCAGAAACTAACACAGCATTGTAAAGCAACTACACTCCAAAAAAATTGATTAAAAAACCCCCAGAGATTTAGAAACTGTCCTGAACTGATGAGGAAGCTGCAGTGAACTCTTGGTTACTTTCTTTAGGTCTTTGTGCTGCCTCTGTCATGCATACGGGAATATGCATTACCACTGAGTGTAAAATGAAATAAAATAATCTATTTGAAAATGTTTTAATTAACAATTGAATGTAGGATGTAATGTACTCATTTTGTCTAAATTTTTTTATCGAAAAATTTCTTATTTTGAATATATATATATATATATATATATATATATATATATGACTGTAAATCAAAAACTCAAGACATTTAAATTTATGGTAACAACATACCAAACTGGACCTGGCGTACGCATTGTATTCCAGGCAGGGATTCCAAACCATTTATCTATAGGGCAAGGCAGTTAAGATAAATGTCTTAAGCAGCCTGGTATAAGACAATAGGAAATGGTGGGACCCAGGGCACACTGTAGAGTGCGGCCCCACTCTTCTTAAAAGCAATTACTTTAAAATAAAACACAATGAGCAAACCAAAGCCAAAACACAGTTTTGACCAAACCAATTAATATGATCAGTTGAATCTGGACAGCTTTTTGACTCCTCTTGTGGAATAAACTTGAGAAAGAAGGTACCCATGGAAAATTGTTTTTCCTTTAAATGGCAATGCGGGCTGACCTGAGAAAGATGTGTAGACAATGAATGTCTTTGTTATATAACTGCATAGGGGTGGAGAGTGTTGTGAAAGTTATACTGGCCTGGGGCCCGCGGGCCCTTGTTCTGGCATTTCCTAGTTATAAGCTTGGGATTAATTACCTAGCTAAAACCTATCTTATGAAAACTAAATAAAATAATCTATTTGAAAATGTTTAGATAACTATAAATTGCTATGTAAATATTAGTTATACTCCTATATACATAACTGTTGGCTAGCAAATGCAGGTCCCTAGCAAGATAATAGGGCATCCACTATAGCTGTTTATTGTTTCTTTCACTGTTACCATACCAACATCATTCAAATAGGAGCTACACAATAAGGCACACCTTGGTTTCCCTGGTAGCGCAGTGGTTGGGAATCTGCCTGCCAATGCAGGGGACGCAAGTTTGAGTCTTGGTCCGGGAGGATCCCACATGCCGCGGAGCAACTAATCCTATGCGCCACAACTACTGAGCCTGAACTCTAGAGCCCATAAGCCACAACTACTGAGCCCGTGTGCCACAACTACTAAAGCTCGCATGCCTAGAGCCCGTGCTCCGCAACAAGAGAAGCCAACGCCATGAGAAGCCTATGCACCGCAACGAAGAGTAGCCCCTGCTCGCCACAACCAGAGAAAGCCTGCACACAGCAACAAAAACTCAATGCAGCCAAAAATAAAATAAAATAAATTTATATTTAAAAATAAGGCACATCTTTTTAGTACAGGGCCAAAGATTATATTATCAGCTTTTTTCTTTTAACTAGAACTCACTGTTATTATTGTTTGGACCCCATATGACAAAGAGCTGGTGCTAGGCTAGCTCCTTCTCTCCCCTTCAGCTGTCATCTTTTGCCTGTGATAACATCATTCTTTGAAAAATGTGACATTAGACAATAAACTTTTGTTTAAGCTTATTTGTGACTTTTAAGGAAATGGATTCAAGAGTTATTAGACAATACATCATGTGAGTTTTTTCACCCAAGAACAAGAGATTGGGTATTATTGGATTTGAGCACTAAGGGTCATTCTTGTTAAATAAAAAGCAAACTTAAACCTTTGGGATGGAAATGGTCAGACAATTCATTAAATGTCCTCTTGCCACAGGTTCATGTTTTTGGGAATGTACTGAGTATCTAACTCAGATGCTCAATTGCTCTGGGAACCTGATAAGAACTGTTTTTAGTGGTTTTTTTGTTTGTTTGTGTTACCGTAAAAGACCTAATTTCATTAGGTATGGGAAATCTCATGGCCAGCCCTATCTTTTGCTGTGAACTTTGTCCCAGTGTACTAGTACTTTATTTTAAAAAGGTTATTTCCTACTTGAACTAGCAAAAAATGTTCTCTCGTGTATGGGAAATCTTAACAAAAGATTTTGTTGTAATAGCAGGGGAGAAATTATAGTAATAATTTAGCCTTTAGAAATCACTTTTTTCTTTTTTTTTGTCTAATTTTTTCAAATTATGAGAGTCGAATTTTTGAATCTCAAGCTGATTTTCCAAGTCCTTTAAATATGTTTCTTTTCTTATGTCTTTTGGAATAGTTTTGTCTCTGCAGTCCCCATACTTGAAAATTGCCAAATATATATTATTTTGACTGAGGCCGGCAACGTTCATCAGCACTTCTCTATTTATTGCATTAAAGCAAATAAATACTTCAGTGTAATACTTCTTTACCTCAGTGTAATGTAGAAGCAAATGATTGGGTTTGGGGATAAGCAGAGAGTGTAAGAGATAACTAAAACTTGACTGAATTCATTCTTTCCCAGAAATGCATTTAGGCAAAAATATTATAGTTTTGCTGAACTTCATTGAAACCTAAGGCACCCCCTTCGCATTTCCGGGTCAGTTTCTCCAGTGACTTACTTTTCTGCTAGTCTTTAACAGGTCTATTACTATGATTTCAGCTTGTCATGCACATAATAATGAAATTAAATTGTTAAAAAATCCAACATTTATTTAAATTGATTAGCCATACCACACGTTCAACTTAACTTCCTCCCTGAGAAAAGTTAATGACTGGTGAAAAAGGAGAATTAAAACTCTGCATATATTTCTGTAAATGTTTTTAGACTATTAGAGAATGGCTTTTGTTACTTGTTAAATTTTTAATTTCCAATTATTTTGAACCAGGTATATTACCTGATGATTGCCTAAATTTTCTTTAAGAATAAGGGCATCAGCATGCTGTCTTGTGATATTTACAACAGATATTTTAAAGATCAGTAAACTGTTTCAGCAATCCAACTGGCTCTTAAAAAATGAGACTTTGGCTCTACAGTGTGGGCTATAAGCTGATTTGTAGTTTGTCTGGACCAGGTATTTGGCACAATCTGAAGTTTACTACCCAGTTCTCTGGAGGAATGGCAGAAAATGGAAATGAAATTTGGGGGGCACACAATGGCATAAATGTTCAGCAGGGAATGTGAAATTTTGTACTTATAAATGTCTCAGAGGCCAGAGGCCAGTAACAACTCTTCTCACCTCCCACCTCCTCATAAAACCTGGATATCTAAAGAATTCTTCTTGCTTAGGTGTCAGTAACAGAGATTAGTCTGTTCACCTTTAGACCAAATCTCCCCCCCCGATTCTGATTTGAGGATAACCTAGACCTGAGTGAAGATCAGTTTCTTGTAAAGATGGGTTTGCAGAGTAATATGACTCTCGATGCTTTCTTCTTCAGTGGCTGGTCCTTATATATGTAGAGGTGACAGGCTCTATTAATTATTAACAGCAGCTCCAGCTCTGTCATTTTATCTCCGCTGTAAGGCTACTTTCGTGCTGAGGGTTGGCCAAGACATTAGCCAGGGGAAATTGATCTAGAAGTGAACACCCTCCTATTTGGGGTATGATGAGGTGTTTTTTTTTCCCCCCTCCCCCTCCCTGCTTTTCATCTTTCTCAGCCTCAGTATCCCATGGGATTAAGATAATCTTTGGTAAAATAAAGAAATGGAGACTTGATGATCAAAATAACACAAGAAAATTGCAGGGAATAGTTTGTCTTGGAGATAGTCCACTCTTACCAAACTGAAAGATTTAAAGCTTTCTCACAGTAATATGCAGTAAAAACATGGCAACTTTCATTCTTACCATGGTGTCAGATGCAATGGGCAGAACTTCAAGACTGGAACAGGGTACCCTCATCAGTACCAGAGAAACAGGAAAGACAAAGGGGATCATAAGGTTTGAAGAGGTGAGAAGGAGGGACCAGAGAGAAGGGATTTCTGAAGTGAGGGACTGATGTAGACTCCATGGAAAAGCTTCTTTTGGAACCGTGGAAAAGTGCTTCAAGTCACTTTCTGGGGTAGGTGTGTATTCATGATCATAGAGTTGTAAGTTGGTTTCATTTCTGATAATGGACTGCACCTGTACATACTTGCAGACATTTCAGGTGAAATTCTGAGGTTATGTACAGATATGGGAAGATTCTAGCTTTATAGGAACATAGAACCTACTGGTAAAACCATGGTTTTATTTTGTAGTGAACCTCTAGAGTCAATATTGCAAAGCTATTATGAGTCCAAAACTCAATACTTCCTTAAAAAAAAAAAAGTCAGGTTTAAAAACTTTGTTTTAAGGAGACTCTTTAACTGTTCTTGTGAATTCCTGAATGATAAAAGTTGTGATTTTCATGTTTTCTAGGATATTGCTAACATCTACTATTGTGCCTGGTAGATAGAAGAGTTCTGATGAGTAGTTGTTGAACTGATTGAATTAAATCGAGAAGTAGCAATACAGTCAGACTCATGGGATAGCTATAGCTGTTTGCCTGAGTCCTGCAGTACAGAGAGAGTAAGAATTAAGCCCCAAGGTCTTAAAGTTAGTAACTAGCTTGTCTTTTTGGATGAGAAATAGTTCATTTGAAGGGGATGAGTGGGATATGATATGAGGTCTTCTACTCCATTAATTACAGGGCAGCTTTCCTTTGCCCATCCTCTATTTTTCCTGATGTTATTTTGTGCCATCCACAGCTCCTCGGTACAATTGTAATGGTGTATTTTGCTTTGGTCTTAATGTTGCTCGTAAGGGAAAAATCAGTGTTATGTGTTTTCCCAAGGAGATGTTGTCCCAGGACACTTCTCCCAAAGGACTGCGGCTCTGATTCATCCATTCTTTATTTCTTTTGATTGGTTTTGTTTTACTTCATTTCTACCCTTGCTAAATGCGAATAAAATACATGCCATTGAGAAATATATTCTAGAGGATACAAAAAGACAGACCTCATGGCTATTTAATCTGTTGGCAATGATTCTGCTTGCAGTACCCCAACATTCCCCAGTTTGAAGCTCACCCTCCATGACTGCTTTCTATTCACAGTTGAGCTGCATAATAAAATGGGATTCATGCCACTCTTCCCTTGCAGTGTGACAAACCTCTGGTAAGAGGATAATGCTAAGTTCTTTGACCATCTCTCTAGCTTTGTGTTTTTTCCTCTCCCTCTGTTATCAGGATGTCTGAAAACAAAGTATTCTACAGCTGTGTGGATTATGTGACAAATGTCTAAAGGGGACACATTCAGTGTTTGCGTCTGAGGACTTCCCTTTGTTTTGTTTCCTTCTGATATGAACCTTATAGAATAGGTCAAACCCGTGAACTTGAACTTGAGTTTGCCAGTGAGTCTGCTTGGGCTCTGGACTTTACCTTGGTGACACTTAATAAACTTTTATTTTTTTTTTTTTTACTGAGAATCTTTGAATATCCTCGTCATAGACCACAGGAGTGATGCTATTATTAAAGAAAATTAAAGAAAATTGGCCTCTTGTAAACATTCTGGAGAGTCTTTGACCTCTGGGAAAGGATGGGCCTCCCGCTCGGCTTCCAGCTGCTGAATCTTCCTTTCCTTTTCTTCTAAAATTTCTTCCAGCTGAGTGATCTTCTCAGTCTGATGGGAAACCTGGGTCGACAACTCCACAATCAGGTTGATTTTTCGGTCACCTTCTTCCACAGGCAGGAGACCACCACAGCCCTCTTCCAGTGAGCTGTCTTCTAAAACAAACAAGAAAAGGAAAATCTGAACAGTTTTAATTGGATTTCCCAGAACTCAAAGAAAGGGAAGATGAAAAAGTTTCATTTCTCACGTTCTTAAAAGAGAACACAGATGTTGCGTCATCTGGCCAGATATACTGAGAACGGAATCTGGACCAGTGTGGGGAAGGACCCTGGGTGCTCGTGAAAAGAAATCTTAGAAGCCTCTGGAGAGGGAGGAGAATCAGTCTTTGCCAACTCTTGTTTATACGCATTTAACTTTCAATTAACCATGGGAATGAGCTGTCCTTGAAAATCCAATCTACAAACAGTAGCCATCCCAGATTTCATGTTATCTTTTCTTCATAATTCTTCACAAGAGCTACAATCAAGTAGAAATACACTTCAATGTGAATTTAATTTGACTGGGAAAAAAAAAGTTGCCATTGTCCCTTTTGGGAGAAGTGATAATGAGAAAGGACTAGTTTCTTAACCCAAGTCAGCTTTAGAGTTGGCAGGGGTGTAATTTGAGGTGATCAGGAAAACTCTGTAGCAGGGTATAGAGATTAATTTCTTTTAGGTCTGAATACATTTCAGCATGTCAATAAAATCACAAATGCCTCCTGAATATAAAAACTTATCTTTATCAATTTCTATAAGGTAACCCCTCAGATAAGGATAAAGGTCTGAGTAAGGAAGGAGAGAGAGGCTGTGTCAAAGAGATAAAAGATTAGTGACTGGAAGCAGGAAATCCTTGAAAACAAGTATCACTAGATGGCCAAAAAAATTTAACTACTGAAAGGACACCTCATTCTACTAGATTTTAGCAGTACCACCCTCCACATCACTCATCCTGAAATTTCTACCATTAAAATAATTTCTTTACGTTGTATAAAAGGCAGACTTCAGCTATAAAAAGTAAGGGACATCAAGGGCTTGGGTACCATGGTAGGATTAATTGAGCTAATAGTATACGAATGAACTTGACACATGGTGTCTACAGCTAATTGCTGTAATTGAAGGTCCAGCCTCTACTCAAACCGCAGTGAAAGCAAACCCACAGCTGCACCTGAAAGAAACATAACGGTAAGTCCAGGGTACAAAGGGCTGCTACTATTGTGTACCTATACACCTGTTAAAGCTGGGGCAGCTTTGTTGTGATAGCCAGTGCAGGCAGGGAATCACCCATTTCTCAGCAAATAAAACTAATTTGTGGCCATAATTTTCTCGAGAAGTCACGGGGTGAGAGCTTGAGCACTGCATTGCACACTGGACACAATGCTTTGGCTTCACAAAAGTGATGAGAGGAGAGATCAGGCTGGTCTCTGCTTTTAGAAATTACTGTCAGGAATGTACTACGTTTCAAGAATCTATGGAGAAATCTTTGTTCTGAACATATGAGATTCTAATGATAATATTTAAGGAGATGGTAGTTTGGGTATCTTTCTTAAAAAACAATGAAAAAAATCTCAAATCACAAAGAAGCATTTGATTTGTGCCCTCTTCAAGAGGCCTGTGCTTTCAAGCCCAGAAGAAGGAGTCCATAGGATGGGGTGGGGGGCTTCCTCATTTGCTGATATGCTGGGCCTCACCTTTCCTTTTTTCTGACTACAGCTGTGCTGCCCAATACGGTAGCCACTTACCACATGCTGCCATTAACCAACTGAATGTGGCTGGTTTGAATTGAGATGTGCTGCAGGTATAAAATATACATTTGATTTGGAAGACAGATTTGAAAATAACGTGAAATATCTCATTAGGCTTAAAAAATTGATTATGTATTAAAATGATATATTTTAGATTACATTGCACTAAAATATATTTTTTAAATCAATTTTACTCATTTGTTTTTACTTCTTAAAAATGTGGCTACTAGAAAATTTCAAGTATCATTTGTGGCTCTCATTATAGTTCTATTGGATAGTGCTGAATTGGAGTTTCCTTTTGGATGAGAACTCTTTTTTTTTTTTAACATCTTTATTGGAGTATAGTTGCTTTACAATGGTGTGTTAGTTTCTGCTGTATAACAAAGTGAATCAGCCATATGCATACATATATCCCCATATCTCCTCCCTCTTGCGTCTCCCTCCCACCCTCCCTATCCCACCCCTCTAGGTGGTCACAAAGCACCGAGATGATCTCCCTGTGCTGTGCAGCTGCTTCCCACTAGCTATCTGTTTTACATTTGGTAGTGTATATATGTCCATGCCACTCTCTCACTTCGTCCCAGCTTACCCTTCCTCCTCCTTGTGTCCTCAAGTCCATTCTCTACGTCTGTGTCTTTATTCCTGTCCTGCCCCAGGTTTGTCAGAACAAATTTATTTTTTTAGATTCCATATATATGTTTTAGCATATGGTATTTATTTTTCTCTTTCTGACATACTTCACTCTGTATGACAGTCTCTAGGTCCATCCACCTCACTACAAACAACTCAATTTTGTTTCTTTTTATGGCTGAGTAATATTCCATTGTATATGTGTGCCAGTCTTCTTTATCCATTCATCTATCGATGGACACTTGGGTTTGGATGAGCAGTCTTTGAAACAAAGGTGGATGTGTTGCCTGCTGATGGCTCTTGTTAACATGTACAGTTGTTATTCGGGAGGGAGGATTGCTGGTCCTCAACTATTAGCACAGAGATCATGTCTTCTGTTACTCTAGAAGGTAGAGGCATGGAAATCTTGGCTTGGGAGAATGGGTTCTTAGGGGTTGAAGTGAGTTTCAACAGGAGAGGAAAGAATAGAAGGGAAATGGCAGCAAGGGGCAGTGGGAAGATGTTAAGGAAAGGAATGGCAGGCAGGATAGAGAGGGCTGGGCACTGTGAGGCTCAGGGACAAAGGGGGCATCAGAAGCATCTCTCCTTGTCTATGTCTGTCAGATTCTCCTTTCTTGTTGACCTCTCCTTCAATACTTTCTTTCCCCAGTTTTCCCTCTCTTTTTAGGAGAAGTTATTTTCTACCAATTGCACAGGGAAGAAAGGAGTTTAGCATCATTCCCAAAAGCAAACTGGTCAAAAATATTTTTTTTAATTTGTTTTTTAAAAAAATAACGCAATATAGGTAAGACACTTCTTTCACTGAATTCTAATGATAAAGGGGTAAAAATGCAGCAGGGTGGCCTTACATAGGCAATCACAGTCACCAGGTCTATACCCTCTGTCTCTGCCCTCTCGGAAGAGTGTAGTAGAGGGAGAAAGTAGAATGGCAATGAGAGAAAGAGAGTCAGGGTGTCTTGGTTAGCTCAGGCTACCACAACAAAATACTGTAGACTGGGTATCTTAAAGAACAGAAATTTATTGTCATAGATCTAGAGCTTGGGAGCCCTAGATCAGGGTGCCAGTGTGGTTGGGTTCTGGTGAGGACTCTCAGCCTGATTTGCAGACAGCTGCCTTCTTGCTGTGTCTGCACATGGTAGAGAAAGAGATCACAGGTTCTTCTTATGAGGGCACTAACCTCATTCAGAGGGCCCTGCCCTCATGACCTCATCTAACCTAATTACCTCCCAAAGGCACCATCTCTAAATACTAGTACATTGGGGGGTTAGGGTTTCAACATATGGATTTTTGTGGGGGACACAATTCTGCCTAGCACAGGGAGAAGATAATTGGAAAAAGTGTAGAGAAGAAACATGAGGCTGAAAAAAGGAGAGATGGCATGAGACCTTTAATTCTACTGTAATGTTTTCATGTATTACATGAAAATGCCGATAAGGAGACAAGCTAAAGAATGGGTGTGCCAAAAAGGAGATTTCTCATACAAGTATATTTTACCATTAAATGATCTCTTTACACATATAAGAAAAATATTTTTGTTCCGTTTCTAAACACGTATGAATAATAAAAGTGTTTTAAACTTTTCAATAAAGTGAGGGACTCCAGGATTCACATCCTATTTGTATTGGAAACAGCCCAAGGCCACTCCAATAAGTTTTTCAGACTCTACCACTAAACTTCACATAATCTTGTCTGCACTGCTCTTCCCTACTCCAAACTCCCTCATCTGTAATAGGAAGGGATGTGTGTCCCTAACGTCCTGACAGCTCTACATGCCCCCAGATCTCAAACACCTGTTGTCTTCCATGGCCTTTTGCTAGAAGCTCAGATAGTCTTGCCAAGGCCATGGCTGCCTGAGATGTGGAGGATTCTGTCTGCTGACCAGATAATCTCAGGTTTAACCTTATACCCAGAGGCAGTAGGAGACCCAGAGACAAGAGAGAATCTTCTCTCTGTCAGACAGAGGGGACAAACCTGACTAGCGACAGTCAGGGTATGACATCATCACAATTGCTACTATTGTAGAGGTTTTTACAAGCATACATTATTTTTCAGGATTTCCCCTCTTTCTGCCTTACAAAGGTGGGAAGCAGGAATGAGACTGCGGGTTTAGGGTCACGGCAAAGAGGAGGCAGGAGAAGGGGTGGTGATAGTTGTGCAGGTTTAGAAAGAGGACAGACAATAGGAGCCTTCTTCCAGCTGGGCCAGGCTACGTTCAGGTTTCTAAGTCACCCTTGAAGGACAAAATGCCTTTGGCCATTTGCAGCTTCCCATTCTTTATACCCTCAAAACCTTCATGCTCTTAGCACAGGGTCACATGAGAGTCATGTCAAAAATGACTAAATTGACAACAGCAGAGGTAATTGTACTTTGAGAAGCTTAGGGACTTAGAGTTGGAATGTGTGCTTTGCGGGTGCTCTGATCTCACCTGTACAGGAATTATTTCTGCAGCATCCCTAAATGATGATTTTCTAAGTGGCTTGCAGACATTGGTGTCCCTCAAGCTCTTCCTGGGTCAGCTGCCAATTGTAATCAAAGAATGAAATTTGCATTTTACCACAAGTGCAGCTGCCTTTTGTTATAGAGCTATCTGACAGGTGGAAGGCTGTCATGGACAGACCGGAGGAGAGCAGAGTACAACTTACAGCTAATCAGAGGAAAGAGGTGTAGTGTGAAAAGTGGCCAACAAATGGCTGGAAAGCTTTTTAAAATTTTTATAAATATTTCTTTCTAAAAAAGGGTGTTCCCCTTTCTATCCCTTTACTGATATCACCACCCAAAAATGTTCATTGAACAGAGAAACGCTAAGAACCACTGATCGAGCATCTGATTCCAATACCTCTAACAGTGGGAAACACACTTCTTCCCAGTTAGATCTCAAGCATCCTTCATGGTCATCTTTTTCATTCATTCATTCATTCATTCAATAATTAGTTCGGTAACTGGGACCCTGCACATAGAGAATAAATCAGATGCCTGCTGGCTCCAGTCACAGTTCCACAGTCGGGTAGGAGAGGCAACACTGAGTTAGGCCCTAGAGGACACACAGGATTTAGCTTAAACAAGCATCTCCACTGGGTACTCACCTGTGGACATTTACTTTTCTCTCTGCCTTTCAAGCTGACTGCTGAGGCTGCCAGGTGTTTACTCAATAAGAAAGACGCCCACTGGTGAGGTGATTAAATACCTCGCTCCCCTCAGAGGCACCCAGGATTACTGTTTGGCCTAAAAGACTATGTCAGCTTCCTCCTCTGCTCAAATGCCCATCACTCTGACTCACCTTCATGTTGGTTTTGAAAGCTGTGTATATTTCACAGTAACCACCGAGGGAGTACAATTTCATCTGTTGCCATACTTGGACTTGAAAATTGGCACATCCTTGTAAACATATCCCTCTCGTTACTTGGATAAAATCCAAAATGACAAAAACCTTCCTAATTTTCTCTCCTTCTCTAGACTGTTGCAATGAACATTTGAGAATGGTAATTCTCTGCAATAAAATGATTCACTTACATTTTGCATTCTTGTAGCACAAATGTTTTACCTCTTGAAAATCAGGTTTGTCTTACATCCTGCAGACTTGTGTACCCTCCTCCATCAATGTTTTTATTTGAACACTTAGAATACATTTGAAGTTGGCAAATTTGTTGACTTGGGAAAAAACCAAGTAGCATTATAAGAACAGATTGACCTGGCAAATAAGTTTAGTCAGCTAAAATAATTAAAAAACAGTCTGATATTTGCTAGGAAGTTTTGATATGTATCACAAAACTCCCCATATCATAATGATGACCTGTCTTATAACAGGATTGTGTTTTAGAGGAAAAGTTTGAGGTGCAATTGTAGACTGGAGCAAATAGACATTTTCACCCAGCAACAGCCCAACAGTCCCATACCTAAGAGCTTAAAAATATCTGTCTGTTTTAATAAGTGCTTTGGAAGGACAACATACTTAGTTGAAACCTTGATGGAAAGGCTGTAGCCCTGATGACATGGGGAAGTGCTCCGGAGAGCAAAGGGATCAGAGAGCCTATAGAACACTTGATGAAAAAAAAAAAAACACTTAGGAAAAGCAAGGAGTGAGAGAGACTGTGTAGGAAGTACTTGTTGCTTCAAGCTCCCTGGCCTCAAGCAGATGCTGTTCCTGTGCCAGTCCCCAGAGCCAGCATGTGGGGTCTGCTGATACGGATGCTTTGAGGACTTGTTTAGTGTTTGGGTACCAGGTGGAATGAAAAGCACTACTCACTAACCACTAGTGTCACTCCTGTGCTGGCAGGATGCTCTCACCGTGAGATGTGTGTGGGAGCCAAGCAGGCCGAGGGAACTGCAGATTCCCAGTGTCCTTCCTTTGTCACTCTGAAGCATAAACACACTGTGATATCCATGCTTAGCATTTATGGAGATGGTTAATGCTCTCTCACCCAGAACATGTAGTTGAAGTACTGCAGTAGCTTCATATCTGGCCACACAGCTTCTGCTACTGCCCTTTCAGTCTGCCTTCAACTCTGCCCGGAGAGGTTTCATTAAAACATAGGTTGGGTGTAAACACTCTCTTGTCCAAAATTCTTCAATAGTTTTTCATTTCATGTAGACTAAAAACCCAAGTGCTTACACCGACCCGTGTGATCCGGCCCCACTGTGCCTCGCTGACACACCTCCTATGCACCCTCCTCTCCTCATTCACCCTGCTACATTCCCACCAACATCTTCGCTATTCCTACCAGACCCAGCATATTCCCACCCCAGGGCCTTTGCGTTTGCTCTTTCCTCTGCCTGATAATTGTACCCCTGATCTACACATGGCCAATTCCCTCAATTCCTTCAGGTCTTTTCTCTCCAAAGTCACCTTCATATAATGAAGCCTTCCCTGGCCATCGTGTCTGAAATGTCAACCCAACCCCCATTGCTGAACACTTCAAATCCCTGTTCCCCACTTTAGTTTTACTGACAGGCTACATCTGACTACTCTATATTTTATTTTTATCTTGTCGCTAGTCTCTCTTCTCCACTAGAATAAAAGCTCGGTGAGGGCAGAGTAGCTTCACTACTGCATCCTCTTCTCCTAAAACAGCCTTGGCCCATAGTAGATACTCATTTGTTAAGTGAATAAATGAATGAAAGTTAAGTGCATAAATGATACAAAATCACCATGGCCGTGATCAGTCCAGAGGTTTCAATTGGTATATCACTAGGCTGGTCCCTCGGTTTTTTCGCCAGGCACATTTTTTCTTCAAACAAAATTTTTCACTACTGCAATTTTTAAATAAAATAAGCTGTTATGATTGTACAACGTGGCAATTAACTTTTCCGAGTTTAATTTTTTTTAAATAGAAAAGTGGAAACGTTAGAGTAGATCTCTTCCAGAGCTGTGGCTTAGATTCTATAAGCTATAAAAATGGTTTTCCGAGTTGTCCACTCATCTTTTTAGAATCTGGATACCTCTTCCCAAGATGGATTTGACCAGCACTGCAAGTGACATACTATTACAAAAAGAAACCTGGCAAGGCAAGATTATTTACAACAAGGGTCAAAAGAATATCCTGCAAGCGTGGCTTGAACATGACCCTTACCCTGAAAAAGCAAACAGGAAACAAATGGCCAAGGAAATTGGCATTCCAGAATTTAAAATTCAGATTTGGTTCAAAAACCACAGAGCAAGACAGAGACGATTGGGGTTCAGCTCCTCCCTAGGAGAAGACCAAATCCATGGACAGAACCAGCCTCAGCCTTATACTCAAGAATACTTACCAAAAGGAGCCACATGAGACCAGACATCCGTCCCAAGATCTCAATCAAACATTCTAGTTCAAGCCTTCAAGAGGAGCCAATTCCTTGATACTGCAAACAGGAAAACACTAGCCAAACAGGCATTCCAGAATCGAGAATTCAAATGTGGTTTCAGGACCCAAGATCTCTGTACCCTGGGCAGAACAGAAGTGAGCCTGTGAATTCCTCGGTGGATGGCCCAAATGGGAGACCTGGTCTGACAGCTCTGCAGCACGAAATTGACCTGTGCACTCTCCCAGGCAGATCTCATCATTTTCCTTCCTCCAGTTCTTTCAGCAGGAACCAACCATTTCTACCTTTCTCCCGTCCCATGTATCCTCTGTCCCTTGTGTGATCCAAGGACAAAGTGTCATGATGCAGCCCATGCAGGCTGTGCAGGGAGGAGAGAACTCTCCTCTACTCTAACACTTGGGAATTATGTGCCAGGACTGCTGACTATAGGAGGAGACCCAGATACTCAGTATCCTTTCTGGCCCCAATACCAAGAAGAACGCCAGGATCACCAAGAACAGACTGACTACTGCAGTTGGAAGACTATTCTCAGCCTCAAGCTGAACACAAAAAACAACCACCACAGGATCTGGGCCAGGTGGACATATCTTACTTTCTGCAGTGGTGGGATGAGTGCTGCCAGGCTCTGATTGCAGAGTGGGATCCTCAAAAAGGGACCCACTGAGGCAGACTGTTGGCCACAGCACACAGAGTCATGCCCTCAGCCAACAGCACCAGCAATATATAGAAACCTCAAGAAGCCTTTAGGTCAACTCCTGCCATCCACAGATTGTCAGTAAAAGGTACAAATTTTTTGAATCCTGATCCCCAGGAAGAGGACCCTCCAGGATTTTCAGGCTCTTCTGAACACTCTGCAAAGCTCACCAGGGCTTGGGCTTCAGAAGGAAGAAAATAGCATTCTGAACCTGATCCAGGCCTCCTTTTTTTTTTTGATGCAGATCAGAGCAACTTAAAGAACAATGAATTAGGAAATCATCCTGTCAGGGGCAAAACTAAAGCCGGGGAAAGGAAAAACCACTTGGAAACCAACATGGAGGTTGTTTTTCTTGTGGGCAGTGGTTATCTTCCGTACTCCACTAAGTGAAGGACTGTTTCCAAGCTCCCCACTGCCTCTGGAAGCACCATGGGCACTAGGTGGTGGACATGTATGCTGAATTCTTGCAGAAAAAAAGTATTTTACTGACGAATATGACCTTCTCTCTGTAGTCACCACATCCTCCACAGTCTGGAAAATCCACAAACTGTAACCTAACTCAGGCAAGAACAGATCTCTGAGGGACATATTAGAACTTCTTTCCCTCCTGGCATCATGAGAGGGCAAACTTGAAATTAGTTCACTGTGTAGAAAATGAAGGGATGCTGTTCTTCCTGATGATGTGAGCTCATAAAAGTGAGGTTTTCCCCAAAGCTCTGGGGGTTTAAATTGCGAACTAGATATACCTCAGCATCCATCATTATGGGAATGATTAAATGGATTAGGACAAATCCATAATACTGAGTAACCTTCACTTGGAAGTGTATTTTTACTTTGACTATTTAAAACATACAAAAGATTACAAGGAAATTATAATAGCAATACCATATCATCACTGAACATAGTCTAATGACGCTAATATTTCCACATTTTTAGTTTTTTGTATATATTTGATATATGTATATATATATGTCCATAAGATTTCTCCTCTTACTATAAATACATTATATATTAATCTAAAACCTGGGATAACCATTCTCATTCTCAGTCTTCTCCCTTTTGAAAAGGTAAATTCTGAAAACAGATTTTGGTATATGTGGGTTTACCTTGGCAATAAAAATGTTTTAAAAAAAAATGGTTTTCCAAGTTGGCACCTGGCAAGCCCTGTCAATATGGAGAATCCAGGGCCTCACTGCTGAAATTCTGCTCAGGTGAATCTAGGAGGATGTCTGGGAATCTATATTTTTATGAAGCTCCCTGGGTAATTCTGATGATCAGCTGGTTTTCGCACTTGAATTTCTGCTGCCCTACAGTAGACGTGGCGAACAAAGCTTTTGGTGAAATCCTAAGAGGCAGGCCCAGGAGTCCCCTAGGCAAGCCCCTTCTTGACAAGGCTGCTGTGCACACAGCTAGAGGAGAGAGGTCACATCTGATGTGCTCTTTGTGTCGCTCCCTGTTTACCCGAAAGGGCTCTGCCTGCAAATGTAACTAGCTGACCCAATGCAGCCATGGTCCTCACAGCCCTGCTCCTCCTCTAATTGTCTTAAATCTCATCTTGCCAGTTCTAACGTGGCTAAATTATCTCCAGAATACCCAGAGAAAATGGTGAGTGTTTGGGAGTTTTTGTTTTTGCTTCTGTTTCCCAGGGCGTGGATGGATCCATTTCCTCAAAAGCTGATGTGGAGAGGAGTCTCTCTTTTCCTTCCCATGAGGAGTGACTCAGAGGAAGGGAAGGGAAGGGAAGGGAAGGGAAGGGAAGGGAGAGGAGAGATCAAACCTTGGAGTGGAAGCATGGCGACCCCCAGCTTCCATAAGTGTTTAACAGCCACCATGGCCATATAGGGAGCAAGTGAATCCCCTCTGCAGATATGAATCCAGGGTTTTCTTCTTGGAGCTTGCTGGAGTCGTGACATGTCCAAGAAAACTGATAAGAACATTGTCGCAGAAAGACATGTGAATACCTTGGCTCTAGCTTGGGAGGTGAAGGAGAGTTATTTGTATGGGAAAGCAAGTGAGGACGTCTCAAAGATGGTGCCACAAAATGAATATAGGCTGGGACAGGATGGAGGGGGAACACCCAGTGGCCAGAAATTGCTGGGTGGGCAGAATGTAATGCTGTGTTCCACCTCCTACCTACACCAGTAGGGCAAAGGTTTTACTAGGGTGAGGGTAGGACAGCATAAGTTAACTTACTCCATCACTCCCTTTTGGTGCATGGTTCCTTCCCACCCACTTCAGGGTCTCAGATCACAGCAGACTGTTCTACAGAGGGGTTCTTTGATAAGACACATGAGCATTGTCAGCATAACAGTGCACCTGAGTTATGCCAAGAGGAAATCAACCTAAGCAGAAGAAAGGTGTTTTGGAATCTCTCTCACCTCTTCCTATGAGCAGACCTGAAGTCCCCTCCCATAGGTCTGGCTCCTCAGAAGATAATAATGGATGAACACAATGACGGACAGCCTGGCCAGAGGCTGAAAGGTAAATATGGCTCCTGGTAGGGAAACAGAAAATTCAAGGGAACGGGAGACCCAGGAGTTTGGGAGAAAGGAAGAAAAGGAAGAGACAATAGATGAAGGACAATTTCTATGCTTATCTGAAGTGGAATCCATATGGATTCTTCTGAAGTGAATCCATATGGACTGAAAGTCACTTGGAGGAATAAAATAAGGAAGATTTCCATCATTTGAACCACGTGTTGCACTAGAGTGACCAGCAGTGAGACTTTCCTGCTTTTCTTCTTGGGTGCACAGGGGTTATATGAGCCTAAGTCCTTATCAAATGAGGAATGCCAATTTACTTTGTTTGTGTTAATTTTCAAAAGATAATATAGTTTCTGGTGTTGTATGGCATTGAGAAATAAAATGATGCTGTAGTAATAATAGTATTGGCAAGGTTATTTTTTGCTAATGAAAATTAGCTGTGGAGAAAGATGGGCTAAAGGAGTCGTCATTTTTGTTGACCAGGACTTTGCTTGTGTAAACTATGTAGGGGAACGGGGTTTGTGGAGAGGAGGCAGAAGTCATTTTAGCGTCACTGACTTGACACTGCCATTACATGTCTGTGACGACAGGACCCTTGGGTGCAATCATTTTCCTATGCAAAATTTTGAGCGACTTGTTCAGCTCTGCTTCACAACACACGGCTCTCTGTCTTCCCTCTCACCTTGCCCCTCATTTTCTTCCTTTAGATTGATTAGCCCTGGGATGACTGTGATGCCACCATTGAATTTTTCCAGTCCCCTAGATACAGTGCTAGGTCTGGACTCAGTACTTCTTGAGTGGAGTTAAGGAATCTATGCATAAGGTGTAACAAATTGCAAAAAAAATACTACAGTGGCAAAGACTCTCTCCTTGACCAAACTTTAGTCAGGCTCCTCTGGGCCGTTTTCTTGACTAGACGTCATCCTTGAGCCTTGTCCTCAAGAGTCCAGTTGTAGTAAGACTCCTGCTAAGTTACTTTAGCAAGAATCTCCCATCCTTTGTATCTGATCACCCTCAATTTCTGATCCAATTCCTTATCCTCCTCCACCCCAGGTGATATCTGGTGAGTAATGAGAAAAATCTATGCATTATCGGAGGCCCAGAAGCTGCTTAGCCAGGGGACTTGGATTTCAACTAAGGGAAGCTCAAGGTTCCCAAATGGATAGAGGTCTGGATTCCAGGCCCTCCCGTATCCTATGGAATTGTATGCCATTGTTAGTCCCCCTTCCTTGTCAATGTTAACTTTTTACTGGCTCCAAGCGATTAGCATTTAAATGTAACTCAGTTGCTACCATCTTAGAAAGGAAATAAAATCTTTTTACTACTTGAAGCCTCTTCAGCTGTTGCTCTACGACTGTATTACCCCCTTCACAGATACATCTCTTGGAAAGGTTGTCTATACTGTGACTCCCTTTCCGCATACCTGCCTCACGTTAACGCATTAAAAGCACTCTAGCTTTTGCTTTTAATGACATTACTAAGCTAGGATTTGCTGAAGTTACTAATGTCACTGAATCCAGTGGACTTGCTTCAGTGTTCATCTTGAATGACCTCTGAACACTTGCCACTGTTGACAGCCCCCCTTAAAGCACTCTTCACTTGACTTCTATAATATGATGCTCTGTCTTCCTCCAAACTTTCTGAATACTCCTTTGGTCTCATTTTGTGGGCTTCTCCTCAGAGCAATTACTGCAGGGAGATCCTTACATTCCTGGTCTTAAACTTTCTTCTTTCTCTCTATAGATAATTTCATTTACTCCTGTGGCCATGGTTGTAATCTGTTTGTGTGAACGATGCCCAAATGACCAACGCTAGGTCACCCACGAGCTCTGGACCTTAGACTCCTCTCTTGAGATATCTCATAAACATCTCAGATAAAATATGTCCCCAGCTGAACTCAGTATCTAACGTACAAAACTGATCTCCTTCCTAGCTGAGTAAAATGGCATCACCATGCATCTACTTGCTAAGGACAGAAACCTGAGAGTTACTTTAGACTTCTCCTTTACTCCCATCCTCTTCCATCCATCTTGTCACAAAGTCCTGTAGATTCAAACCTCTAAAGATTGCTTAACTCTGTCTAATTGTCTCCATACCCATGAGGTCAGGCAAGATGCTCCTGCAACATCTTTCACCTCTGTGGCCTTGTAATTCTTATTCAAAAATTATTTTTTATATCTCTGTGAGGTACTATTTTATCAAGGACTTTTCCAAACTCCACTATTTGCCCCTCAGGTTTAGTCCTTTATGGCCAAAAGGAACTAACAAGCTGCTGGGGACAGCTTATCAGGTGATACATAGGGGCTTTAGAGTGGTACACCTGAGCACTTGGACATTTATTGCTGGAATCTATGGGGTCCAATTAAGAAGAGACCAAGTGAAAAGTGCGTTTTAGGGAACGAACCATAAAAGTGGTTTAAGTGTATAAGAAGCAATAGTAGAATTGAAATGGGTAAGAAAATATCAAAGGAGGGAGGCCCTTGTACACTTGAGAGGAATAACAGAAACAAATACTGCTTATCAGTCTTACCTCCTATACAAGTAATTGTACCTACCTTCATTTTTATTAACTTTTTCTTTCACTTTTATTTTGTGCAATTGGTGTTAGTTTAAATTTCACAGAAATTAGACAATAGTAAGTTATTAACAGTTAACGGTACCTGACTCAGGGATGGGTGGGGACCAGACGTGCCTCTGTTAAGTTAAACTGGCAGCATAAAAATGCCCTGTTCCTGAGGACAGCCTGTGGAGCATGATTCTTTCAATTCCACCTCCCAGTGGAATGCCATTCCAATTTTATCAGCTTGATTTTATTTTTTTGAAATTTCAAGATGTAATTTCATCTTGAAATTACAAAAGATAATTCAAAAGCGTTGGAGAAATTCCCCAAGAGGGAACTCAAACAAGCTGTTCTTTATTTAGGAAATCTTCTGATATTTCGTGCAAATTCATAGATGTTTTCTCATTAGTCACCTATGCTGTCATGTAAATTATATGCCTTGAGAACATGATCAAAGCTAATGGTAAAGGAGTTATTTTCAGGTTGGGCTTAAGTCCAAGGCACTTTAGAGAAGCACAGAAAATTGTCTAGGAGACTAGTGAAACACTTAGCAAAATGCTTCCATCCTGATACTAGGAAATTTTGTATATATTTTGGATGTATTGTACATAAACTTTGGAAAAATAATATTTATAGTTTTTAGAGATGTCAAAGAACTTCCATAACTATGGTTTCACTTTTTTCTTTTTTCCGTAGCCCCTTCCTCCATACTTGTAAGAGAAGGAAAAGGGGCGGGGGGAAGGGAAGTGGGGAAAGAATGAACATTTATAGAGCACTTACTTTATGTCATTTTACTAAGCACTTGTTTAGCAATCATAACAAAGCAGAGTAAATCTTTATGTTTTGTTTCTGTTATTATGACTGATGCCACTAGAATCCTTATATAGGACCAGATCTGAAATATGCAGGCCACTTTGCAATTTCATCCCTCCACTCCCCCTCTGCTGTCAGGTATTCATGTAAATCCAGGCAAGCCTTGGCCCATTAGCATATCCTCCTGGTCTGGGGTCACAACATATCCATAGGGGTCATTTTCTGAGCACTTCTCAATTGATTATGGAATATTCCTGGCTTTACAAGAATAAAATAACAAGCCAGGTGTCTCATTCTTTTTTGTTTTCATCTATTATTAATTTCTGATCAGAAAAATGCTAAGATAACAGGAATCCTAGGAATTGGCAGCAGGATTACCATTAAGACTTGTGGGCATTTGTTCTGGCCACTTTCCAAGATGACCCTCCCAGCGTCTCTAGGTTCTAACCACCTGGATAAACAAATGCTTAGTGACACGTTCATTTTCAGCAGGCCAAGTTCTCATTTTGTCTCTGGTTTAAGATATAGAAATTATTTAAAGTTAATCTGTATTATGTATTATTTGGTAACTTCTATTCTTTAAACCACTTAAAGTGAACCTTCAAATGAGAAAGTGTGCCTAAAATTGTAAACGTTTCTGTTTTTCTAAAGACTCAGATTGGGTTTAGTCAACCGTGTAAAGTGATTTTTACTTGAGATTAGCTTCAAAGAATCAATATCGTCTGTGAATATATCAGTCAGGGTGATTTCAGCTTGGAATAACAGGACATGTGACTCGCAGCAACTTAGACAATGGGGAGTTTATTATTGCAGTGAAGTCTGGGGAATTCCAAAGTTAGCTCATTCGGTGGCTCACAGAAGCCAGGTTGGCTTCTCCTAGATTCTCTTGTTTCTCCCTCCTATTGCAAGGTGGCTGTTCTTTACAGGGCATTGTCTAAAAGTTGGAAGACAAAGGAAAGTCTTGTCTTTTTAAGAGTTCGGAAATCTTCCACGATGCCCGCTGCAGATTTACCTTACGTGTCTTTGTCTATGATCATATCACATTCCTAAAGCAGCCCTTGATGCAGAAATAGAATCCCCATTATTGGTTAAGACTAATAAACCTTAACATTTTAGGGTGGGTGGGGAGGACCTTTGAAACACATTATCTACCTAATTACTAATAAAACTGGGATTCCATTAAGAAGGAAGAATAGCGTTTTTGTTTTGTTTGTTTTTTTTTTTGGTGTGTGTAGGTGACTAATAGTGTCTGCCATAGTGAATAAAATTGTTATACAAAATGCCAATAGTAGTGTGGCATTCAGTACTATTTTTGTTGCAAAAAACCTGAAAGCCCAACTCTAACTGGCTTACGTAATAGAAGGAATGTATTGAGATAGGACTAGTTTCAGGCAAGACTTAAACTAGTAGTCCCAGGAATGTAACTGGAGATCTTTTGGCCTCTCTGCTTTTTCTTTATAATGTCAGCTTCTTCCTAAGCCTGGTAGTATCCTGGTAGCCAGATGATTGCCACTGTCTTCCAGGGATAAACCTCCTTCTGTCTAATGTCAAAGAGAGCGTCTACCTGTATCAACACAGAAAAGTAGGAGGATTTTCTTTCCCATAAGCCTCAGCAAATATCCCTTACTGGCTCATATTTAATTACAAAAATCTCATCTCTGAACCAGTGGGTGGGCTATACAATTGACTTTTAAGCTTATAACATTGTAATGCATTTAAAGCAACACAATTTATGACAGTGATTTTCTGACAGAAGTGAAAGGAAGTGAGGCAGACCAGCAAATGAATGAATGAATAATGAAGAAATAAAGACCTTTCCCAATTATTATGAGTTTCATATTGCAGCTATTTCCCTAGCAAGAGTTCCAATAAATTAAATAATCATTGTCTGGAAGACAGCTTAAAATAAAGCAAATCATAAAAATCAGATTTATAGGAAACATCTAGTAATAGCCACACCGGTATTAAAATTCTAGCAGAATAAGAACCTGGTTGTTTTGGATGGAATTTATTGGTTTTGAAAAAGATGAAGAAGTTATGCATGGTGACATTTTGATATTGGGGAAATTGAGTTAATTATTTTTTGGCTAAAGAACTCAGGCAGAATTAGTTTAGGTTCGCATTTGGCTTGGACAGAAATAGTCACAGAAGTAGAGAACAAACTTATGGTTACCAAGGTTGAGGGGGGGGCAGTGGGAGGAACGGGAGACTGGGGTTGACATGTATACTCTACTATGTATAAACTAGAGAACTAATGAGAGCCTGCTGTACAGCACAGGGAACTCAGTGCTCTGTGGTGACCTAAATGGGAAGGCAATCTAAAAAAGAGGGGATATGTGTATATGTATAACTGATTCACTTTGCTGTACAGCAGAAACTAACACGATATTGTAAAGCAACTGTACTCCAATAGTATAAATAAATAAACAAACAAGTAATAAATAAAAATACCCCTCCCCCCCAAAAAAACCCATATTTGGCTTTGATATTTGTTTATCATTTGAAGAGACTTTTAAAATCTAAATAAATAAGAAGAAATCTTTTTAGTGGCATGTACTTTTTAGCACACAGTGATGTTTAATGCCAGGAATGTCAGCATTTCTGAAATGTCTACTATATACATCACAGACTAGAAAAAATATATATTCGTACATTCTAAAATATACCCTTGGATAAATTAATAGTGTGTAAGAGCCAAAAAGTGAATTTTATGATTCAGCATGGAAAGAGAGGGCAGCTCCCAAAAGATGCACGGGGAGGGAGGGAGGGCTCAGGGCCTACACTACTTGGGTGGCCACTGCAATAATTTCCTAAAATCTTGGACAAATCAGCCTCTCTGTGTGTCAGCCTCTTCATTTATAAAACAAAAATGTCAGCCTATATAATCAATGAAAAACTTTCCTGACTCTAGGATTCTATGATTGTATTAGGGACTTTGGACTTCTGGGCATATATTCTAAACTATTTGGGGACTTAATGTGTTGTTAGTTTACAAGTTGGTGTTTAAGTTTCTTAAACCTGGTACAACAGCCCATTCTACATCTATATTCCTCGGTAATGGGTACATGGTAAGTGTCAGATCTTGTTGCATGAAATTGGAGGCGACGATGGTGATTATGACTCAATCTTCTTTGGCAGATGAATGGTAGGAGTGAACGGCTTATTTAGTATCTCCCTCCTTAATTAGTAGCCCCCCAAACTACTTGTCAATCTTTTCTTATAGAGAAACAGCCAAAGGGTGAGCAGAAATAACTTGGGTAATACTTCTTTAGTTTTTTTCAGCTTCCTGGAATTTATGAACCCTATTGATGATAAACCACAAAGTTACATATTTACATATGAATCTGAGTCTCCCATACGGGGGAAATAAGAAAGTTGCCAAGGAAGAATTTCAATTAAAATTGAAAAATAAGCTCTTAAAAATGATTCTGTGTTAATGGCTGGTTTAATAAATGTTTGTAAAGCCAATAGGACAGCTTAAATCTTCAAATTATCATCTCGCGGCAGGGATGGTATAGGAGTGCAGGCGTGTGTATCTCTGCACGTGTACGCACATGTCTGTGTGGTCCAAGAATATCCAGAGAAGAAGTAGATAATGTGAAACAGAAAGAAATAGGGTAAATGACTACTATTCAATGGGGAGTCCTTTGTCTGGACTTACCCCACCTGAAAGCTGCACTCTCTGTCAAGATAGCCCATCTGGCCCCTGCAGTACAGAATAGATAGAAGTACAGAGGGACAAAGGGAGGGAAGGAAGGAGAGAGGGAGATCTAGCACGGCACCATAGCAGAGGAAAAGCTATAAGAATGAGGAGTTATGGGTAATTTTGCAGAGGATGCTTTGGAAAAAAGTGACTCTCTAAAGTCCCAGCACTGTCCTATACAGTAGCAGAGTAGAATCTGCTATAGAACCTCAATGAAATAAACTTTGTGCTTTGAGAGAGAACTTTGAACAACTGCAGATAGACAGACTGAGAATTCTCTGTGTGAGTACAGAAGCCCTGAAAAAAGTGATTCTACCATTTAAGTCTGAAGCTAGAACAGTGCAAGACATAGGAGAATCCTGTGGAGCCATGGCAATGGTGCAAAATATGGCCAGGGCCAGGAAGGAATTGTTTTTTCATCCACAAATTCCTTAATGAATAGGATTGAAAATTAATAGGAGAAACTGAACAGTTTGCTCAAGGTAAATTTAGAAAACTGTATATAGTATGGCTTATAGGATGGTTTCTGGCACTCCCAATCTTTTCATCTTTACAAAGTTCTGAGTCAAGGGACTCTTCAGATATTGTCAGAGACAGGCATGGAAACCAGGTGGAAGCACCTGACTGTAGCAATCCAGTATTTGGAGCGGTGAAACTGGATAGGCAGCACCATTTCCCAAGTGCTGCTTGTGTGAGGCCTGATGCTATCTGGATGTGTCACACATTCCATGTGCATATGTACACTGTAAATACGTATACGTATCAGCGTGGCCAGGAGTCAGTGGAGCCCAGCTAAAATAATATCTACATTCGACCAAATGCAAAGTGGTTTACCTCCCATCCATTAATGCTATACTTTTATATAAAAACCAATCAACATAAAGTTTTGATCACATTAAAATTATAATGAATTAACATCAATGAAGAGAAAAATGTAAATAAATGGAATAACACAAGTTATCATTTTTGAGTGGGATTCATTTGGTTTGGGGGGGGGTCTGGAGATTTGAACTCATTGATTCATCTAACAAAGTACCTATTAGACACAAACCTCTAAGATAGGCCTTAGGGATAAAACAGTGACTAGAAATCTGTCTCTACCTTCAAGGAAAAATGTAATTGCTCAATTCCTCTTACATTACTCACAGTAAACTTGTTTGTGTCAGTAATCTGTTAATTGACTCAGTTTCAAGGTAAAGAATTACAAATGCCCTAATACAAAAGACATTTCAGGATGAAAGCAAGCATCTTGAGAAATATTATAGTAACTTTAAATGTAAAATACACCCCTTAGTTTCCTACAGGTGAGAGGAATGTGAATAGAATGATATATAAGAACTGTCTTCTTTGTGTAGAATATAAAACTGTAGTACAAACATTCAGAGAAGGGAGCAATCTGTGTTCAAATTAGGGCGCCTCTGATCATTTGCTCTGTGTGCTGTGCAGGGTTACTTAAACTTTCTGTGCTTCAGTTTCTTCATTTGTAACTAGGCCTGTCAGTACATCAACACAGTATCTCATAGAATTATAAGAGACTTATGTGGGTTAATTCATGTTGAAATCTTAGAATAATGCCTGGCACATGTGCAAGAAATGTTAACTATCATTATTAATGTCTACCTACTGTTTCTAACCACATTCCCCAAATCAAAGTTCACCATCTTCCTGTAAATCACTTGATGTTTCTATTTAGCAGAATGGTCAAGTAGAAGTTTTCATTTGTACAGTTTCACAATCCCATAGCTCTATTTCCAAAATCCTAAAAGCTCTGGAAAATGAAAGTTTTTCCTAGCTCACCTGGTGGCAGAATCTCATCTGACCTGATCTGAATTCACCTGGCATCAAAATCTGATCTGAACTGATAGGAAGCTATTTATAGTATTTATACATCCCATTCAGTGTAAATATTAATATATTTGAGTACGAATATTATCCCCACCCCTGTTGGAATTACCTTTCAGATTTGAAAAATTCTGCATTCTGAAACATATTTGGCCCCCAAGTTTCAGATAAGAAATTATAGAGCTGTACTAGTGAGGACAGAGAGAGTAGAAGAAATTTCCATCTCTGGCTCTGTAAGGCAAGATTTATTAAGTGAGGATGTGAGTTTCTCCAATTATAAACATCTTGGACCAATCAGCTCTCCAGATCTGAAAAAATGTGAAACTCGTTTCCTCCATGATATTCATTATCACCAGATCAATCTTCCCTCCTACTTATTATATCTGCTATAATTTCCAAGGAGCAGTTATTTTGGTTTGGGAACATTTATCAAGATACGTAATTCTATCCCTCCTCCAATTATTTTAATTTCTTACCCGTCTTTCCCATTCTCTGTCCACATTCATACATACACACCATCAGATAGAGGTCAAAACAAACTCAAATTTTTGGGTGTGGGTATATGTCCCCTCAGCCCCTTTCCTGGTTGCCTTTTCCATTTTCCTCCACCTGGGATTAAGTCAAGCAGTCATGAAGGATGTGTCCTGCCAAGCCTCTTAACTCCATTTTGCCCTCCAGCACATGTACTATTATGAGTGAGCCACTGGTTGGAAGAACTGTCTAGTCTTTAGGCAATTTTGTCTGGTTTTGTCCCAGAAAGTTAAGAGCAGATCTCAATCTAAAAGGCCTATCCTTGTTAACAGCTCTTAAGATCTCCAGAGTTGTCCAGGAGAAAATTCTTCTAAGGCTCCTTCCTCTCTTTCTCCAGGGAGTCTGAAGTCATGTGTTTTAAAATTCTCCAAAATAGACTTAATCTCCACATCAGATTTAACCACAATAACTACAGCTGGGTTTAAAAATCTGCCCCCCCCCCTCACATTACTAACAGAAAGCAGCAGTCTAGCTAGAAGTGAACCTGAAAACCTCTTTTCCAGTGCACTCACGATGTTTTCTTTCCCTTTTGTGGTCAAGGAGGCCTCAAGATGTAGAACTACTTCGTTACTAAGGAGGCCAACAGTAAAGAGGCAAATGCAGGTCTATAAAGATATTAATCCAAACAAGTGGAACATTCTTGCCCCAATGAGGCAGAGACCCAAAGGAAATATGGTAAAGAGGCATCTGCATTTGAATTCTCCCTGGGCCATTTACTCATTGTGTGTCCTACTTTAACTTCTTTGGGCTTCATTTTCTTGATCAGTAGCATAGGCACCATAATATCTGCTTTTGCAGAACTACCCCAGGTCACAGAAGAAAATTACTGAATGGGATTCAAGTTTATATCTGTTTGACTCTAAAAACACTGATCTTGTCCTTGCATCATGCGGTCCTTAGAAAGTTCATGTGTAAAACAGAACACTCCCTCTGCTGCTAAACAACCATGGCTAGCTGTCAATACAGCATGAGAGAGCGTTTGGACTGTTTAACTTTTGATGATGGAACCTGGTATTGATCAGGGCTACAAGCAGAGCACAGTGTTAAATCAGTGTTAAATCTAAAAGACTACCTTGACCTAAGTAACAGGGTGTCAACAGGTGGGGCAATCTGCAGCTGGCTGTGGTTCTTCTGTAGTAGAAGGTAAACCTGGTTACAGGGTAGCACGTAGCAAACCTTAGGAAGTCCCACTGAAAGCATCTGGAGCTCATTGAGAGCCGAACAGAAGAGGAAAAACTATAGCAGAAATTTCAGTTGCATACAAAAATCTAAACAGAGAGTGGAGAGTCCCTCCTCCGAGCAATCCTGGGTGTCTCAGATATGATGGCTCCAAGGAATACTTCCTTATCACCAAAAGGAACCCATTTAAGACAAGAGACTGACTGCCCGCATCCCTTTCAAGAAGATTTCATTACCTAGGAGCTAGTTTTCTCCCCTGGTTTCTGTAAAGGCAGAAGCCCTTGGCTTCCTGGGATACTTAAGTTTCAAAAGCCCTTTGGTATAACCTTTAACCACCACACTTAAAAAGTTAACAACAGGGTCCTACTGTACAGCACAGGGAACTGTATTCAATATCCTGTGATAAACCATAATGGAAAAGAATTTTAAAAAGAATGTATATATATATGTATAACTGAATCACTTTGCTATACAGCAGAAATTAACACAACATTGTAAATCAACTATACTTCAATTAAGAAAAAGAAAACAGTAAAATATCACTTCTCTTTTTCCTAGACCCAGGAACATGTTCACGCTGGAGATAACAGGAAAACAGCTTTATAAGCCATTGTTGTATGCTGTTAATGAGGGTGTGCAATTTATGCTTTGAAAGGGGGCTCCTGGAAGAACAGCCTGAAGACACCGTCTCAGGTCAGTGACATTTCCTGCTGGATATTGTTTGCTGACAAAAACTTTTTTTTGGTGAGAGGTTGAGGTGGTGGGTGTGTAACTAAGTGGGTATAGGTCTTAAACTAACGGGTGAAGGGCTTGAAATAAGGTAAAAATAGGGAACTGTGGTATTCATTCCCTCCCTCTTTCTCAGTTTTACTGTATGTTGTCACATCCCTTCTGTGGACCGTGAAGAAAAAAATGCTCCCTCTATATCTCTATTTCTATCAATAAATACATATAAATTATGGAGCACACCAACTGACTGAGAGGAATACATTATGTTCTGTTTTAGTTCCCCGTGATCAAGTTATAGGAGAGGGTATCGTTTTAGGGTCCATTTCGACTATAAGTAAGCAGTAACACGTCCAGAATCACGAGGACCTCCCAAATTTATACAGTAGCAGCAGGTTTTCGACAGCCATCAGCACACTGTGGATTATTGTTGGTATTTGCCCGTCTAAATCTCTGACCCCTCCTCTGGCCTGTGAACTCCTTGGGGACTGAGGCAGGGTGTCACCTGGTTTCTGATCTCCAGGGTTTGCACCATTACGTGGCCCACAGTGGTGCTCCACAATGTTGGGACTCTTGGCAGTGCTGTCGGTCTCAGGGTATGCCTTGTGAAATTTAAGAAAGTGATCTCTGCTCTTGGATCTGATGATTGGACTGACTGTGGAGGGACATTGCTGGGAGCTATTTTGTGTTCTTAGTGGATGATGCGCCATATACAGCTTAAAGGTCACATTTTACATAAAAATAAATATTCCAGTTGACTAATAAGTCACTGAGAGCAAGTTTGTTTGTGTCTAATAAAATTACATAATGCAGGAAGCTACAGGAAACTCACATTCTGCCTGTCTCCATTTTCCAGCTAAATTAGACTCCGAGAAAAGAAATAGGCTTCTCTCTCACAGCCTGCCACTTTTAAACAACCTCAAAGGTCTATTCCCTATGGGTCAAACTTTGGCAGAATACTGCTATTAGCCTGTGCATGGGGTCATGTGAAATACTCTGATCTGGACAGTCAGTGGTCCACCGTTTACTATTGGATACCACCTTTCTTATGGCTCCTGCATGGGAAAAGAACCCCCCAGGTTTAATGCAAATGGGAAAACAATGGGAATGGTTGGAGGTCCTGCATACAACTATTTAAACGGCATATTTATTCAGTTCTGAACAATGACTAGCACAACCCTGGGGGTTTATTATTGTCTGGATTTCCCTATCACACACCCAACCATTCAGAAGCACAGCTGGAAGTTTCCTTTTATATTACCTCATTCTACATCGATCACTCTCTAATAAAGATGGATACACTAACCATCAAACCTGAGAAGTGTAGAGCATTGGTTTCATTTGAACATGAGTTCTTTGTGATTATTTAGGAAGCCTGTATAAAGTGCTGCCACCCATTCTTGCCTGTTGAACTTCTGCATTTTCTATTTAGTGAGCATGCCAAGGGTTTCTGGGGATCCACTACACAGTGACCCAGTTTAAAGGCAGTTAGAGGATTTTATAATACATCACCTGGAAAGCCATAAAGGCACATATCATTTTGCAGATGTACAAACAAGACAGGAAGGGTCTATCTAGCCCGTAACCTCAGGCAGAAGATGCAGACCTGAGATCACTTTGAAGCTTTGGAGACTCAGGAAGATCAACTTTTCTTTGTAACACATTCTGATTATTTTCATCTTCTTATAGGCCCTCCCTCTGGTTTGTCTAAGTTTGACATGTCTCTTTCATGCAGGCGCTTGACTTGGCAGACACAGAGGAAATGAGGAAACTGTGCCAAATTAAAATGAACACATTTTGAAAATACTGCGGTTGGATCCTAATATTGATGCTTTTTCATAGGAGAGGCAATAAAAAACATCTTAGAGCTGAATTGCGATTCTGGTCTTCTCTGAGAAGTAAAAAAGTACATATAAACCATTCTATCAGGTTTTGAACTTTTCTATTTCTCTATCTTGACCAGAAAACTTAAAAAAATAAAAGATGTCATTTACCAGTTCAGTAAATTTCAGTGCATCACTGTCTTAGGTACTTTACAACTAAAACTTAAACAAAAACCTTCTCTTTATTAGAAAGAGACGAGGTGTCAGAAAATAGGAGTGCTGCTTCTAATTCTTTCATTAACTAGCCAGCAACAATGGACAAATTGTTTAACATTACAGTTTTATAGCTGTTGAGATTGGGACCGTCATATACTAGGGGCACAAAAGACTGCAAATTAGGTAGCAAATTTTAAAGTTGCAAATGTTAAAAATAGAAAAAAAATGTTTCCTAAATGCAATCCATTTCAAAGAACATGTTTATCCAAATCTAGTGTGGCATAACTCAAAATTTAACTGACTTCTTTTTATTGGTCTCCTTTTTTCTCTTGGTAGCTGGGGGGAAAGGTGAACTTGAACTTGCCCACATAGGGTGACTACGTCCTTGCAGTTTAAAACAGTAACTTCTCAATCCCAACCGGATTTAGGTTAGTCAGCTCTGGGGTCTTTTCACCCACCTTCTCCTATAATTTTCCATGATAAGTTCATTAAGAAGTTCATACACCATACTGCTAGGGTTTGGCAGAAAGATGCCTGGTACTTGTGTGGTCCCCTGTGGTCAGTACTGTCCCAAGGTTTGCCTGTGTTCTTTGCTGATTGGTGTCTGTTGAGCTCTGGCTGTTTTCACCTGCTTTTTAGATGCTGCTCTGGAACTGCACACGGAAGGCCCTGGTTTCTGACATAGCCCATCTTCTCTAGGTTTTCATGCCATCTCCTTGTCCCAACCCTAGACCTCTTCAGGTCTCAGCTTTTGCCCCTACCCTCTACCCTAGGACACACACTGACTTGCATATCTCCTTGATGGTATGTATGTGTGACACCTGGGAACCAGAAGTGCTCCTACTTCTGGCCAGCCAGCATGGGCTATTTTGAAGCGCAAACTCCTCAGGCTCTATGTGGTAAAGTGGTGAATTAGCCCACAATTTAACTGGGTGTTTATACCACTGCCCATTGCTTCCTCCCAGAGGTTTGACCTTGTCTCTGTCTTGACAGACCTTTTCTCTCTTTTTCTTCTTCGTCTCCTCCTCCCAGCAATATTAAGGAATTAGGTTTTGTTTTTGTTTTTGTTTTGCATCAAATTGCATGATCTCCCTTCCTTCTCTATAACGCAATCTAGGGCCACTTCTCCAAGGTTGGGTTTTTGATATATACTATAGGTTGAATAATAATAAATTTCCACTTTTGTAGGTAAAAAATGGTTAAATATTAGAAATTTCATGTGATTCAACCTATAAAAAATATGATTTTGAGAGTCTGAAAAAATTATTATTCTTCCTTATCAAAGCCTGATTTTCAGAACTATTATCTCCCTATAGAACTTAGAAATCTCAGTTTGAATGCCAAAGTTAAACAATTATTCTTTGTATTATATAATTGCTACTCTGCCCTATCCTGAGGAGTAACCCTCAGTCTCAAAGCCTATACTTAATGGCAAAAGGAAATTCATGGGAGAAATAAAAATAAAACTAAATTGCTGAGGTTAGAAATTATATCAGAGGGTGTTTCAAAGCATTATTTTTCTACCACTACAAAAATTCAGATCAGAAACTGATGTGATAGTTCTAAGTTTTCATTGAGAAAGTGATATGATAGCACTAATGCACCTATATTTTATCAGGAAGAAGTGATGCTAAAATTTATTTCTGACCTAATTTAGTTGAAGTTTGTATTGTGTTTTGGGAAAGTGAAAGATGGGACAAGAATGACTGGTAATGTAGTTTTAAGAATAATATTCCATTATACTTCTATAAATATTAAGATTAAGAAAACTCTTCATTATAAACTTTATTTCATTTAGTTCATGGTAAAAACATCTCTTAAGTTTTTAATGGAGAAACTGGTTTGGCCCAAGTTAAAGCGCTGTTAAGTTACATGACCAGGGGAAATGACTAGGCTTAGACTGTTAGTATGTTTTGAGTATTTCCCTCCTCAAAATAATCATCCATCCTGGGAAAGAACCATAAAGTCGTGTGTCCCAGAGCTGAATAAGCTGTGAGATATGGACAGTCAGCGTCTATATAAGATGAGGCATCCTGTGGTGTGACTCTTCTAAAGGAGAGCAAAATTATGGCATTAAACCACTCTGAGTTGTGATTCTCTTCTGAGAAAGCACCAACCTTGAGTAGACAATAATCTGCACTCCTTCACAACTATACTTCCTATTTATTACAACCCGATTACCCTGTCTGCAGAGTTTTACACCGTTCCTATTGTGTCTAGAAAGGCAGAATGCTGAGGGTTACTGAATCAAATATCAGGCTTGTCACTTTATATTAATTCAACTGATTATGAAAGGGCTAAGAATTCTTAAAAATTTTCTTGGTTGTGCCATTTAGAGAAGTGTCGCCACCATACCAAAGATTCTTGGTGATTTCATTGTTCATGTTGTGTCTACTAGTTTCAGCTGCTGGCAGTATACTTAATGGAAACTTAAAACCTCTTGAAATAAAATTGAGGTGAAATTTTTAATTACTTGAAATAGCTGATTAAGATAAAGTCAGTTTAAGGTAAAAAAGTGAAATAGTTGTCAGACTTTAACATCTATCTGTATCAGTCTCTTAAGAAAGTAAATAGTTAAAAGGTTTTGTCATATACCTAAAAATACTGTGATACACTGAATTATAATGGCTAAAAAATTATAATATGGAAAAATTTTTTTCAATGTAAATTTCTTGGGATAAATTAATAATCTAAATCTGAGGTCTCAAGTTAGGTAAAATACTTCAATTTGTTCTAAAGGAGAAAATTTGAAAAAAATTTGCCCTTAAATGAATTATTTTTATTTATTTTTTTTGTGTTGCTTTAAAAGGATTAAAATGACTGCAAACTTGTGGGCTAGTTGGACTTTGTTCTTGGTATGATTCCTCTTGTAAGTCGTAGTTCAGACGTTTCCAAATTCAAAAGGGATGGCACATTAAAATAAAAAGGCAGTGGTAGGGCTTCTCAGTAGTAAAACGATGTGATTTTTTCCAAAACTACTACATCCCTTAGGATGGCTATTATGAAATCAAAGAAGAAACACCCCTAAAATCTGAGAAAGTATTACACCAAATGTTGGCAAGGGTATGGAGGGAGAAATTGGAACCTTTGCACATTGCCTAGTGAGAATGGAAGATGGTGCAGTTTCTGTGCAAAACACTATGGCAATTCCTCAAAAAGTGAAACATTAAATTACCAAATAGCCAAAATGAGGAAACAACCCTAATGTCTATGGACAGATGAATGGCTAAACAAAATGTGGTGTATACATACAATGGAATATTACTCAGTTTTAAAAATGAAGGAAATTGATAACATGCTATGATATGGATGAATCTTGAAGATACAGTATTATGCTTAGTGAAATAAGCCAGGCACAAAAGAACAAATATTGTGTGATTGCATTGTAGGAGGTACTTAAATTAGTCAAATTTGTAGGGACAGAAAATAGAATAGTTGTTACTGAGGGCTAGAGGAGAGGAGTTATTGTTTAGTGGGTACAGAGTTTCAGTTTGGGATGAGGGGAAAGTTCTGGAGATAGACAGTGGTGATGATGGTTGTATAACAGTGTGAAAGTATGTAATGCCACCAAACTGTACATATGAAAATGGTTAAAATGGTGAATTTTGTGTTTTGTATATTTTGCCACAATAAATAGATGGTATTTTTGATCATGTAAATCTAGCTCGCCCCTAGCAAAATAGCTGCTTTCTACCTACACTTATATTTGCTCTCACATATTATCTCTCTCCCATTGGCTAGTGAAATAAATTATTTAATTTTTGTGGTCCTCAGTTTTCTCTTCCATCAATGGAGAAGAGAAATTGGGCAATCTGTAGCTGTACTCGAGCTGTTATTATCACCTTGGATGATTAGATGGAAAATATTACGTCATTACTCTATTTAAAATAGACTATGCTTTTGGTTTACTTTTTCGCATTCCAGTTCTCTAAGGAAAGGTTTACAGACTGTGAGTTTACTTTTCCTTGTCTCTTGTACCTTTTGATGGCCATAAGAAGACTGTTTTACTAAGGTTCATTAATATCTTGGCAAATGTCTTAAATGTGAAATATTGATAGAAAAGTACAATTTTCATCATAGAACTACATTTCTATCACATAAGCTTGACATGAAAGCATAATATCTGCATTATCATTACCTGTTCATGGCAGAAAACTGAAAAATTCTTTATTAATAAAATGCAAAACTTGTTTTTATTTTCTAAATTAAAATTCATCATTGTATGATATAAACAGCAGAAATGAAAGGAATAGTCATTTATATAATATTGAATCTTTCCTCAAGTGCTATATAAAATTACATATCTCTCAATTGCATGTACAGGGAAATTGAGGCATAGAAGATATAATTTAACAGGTTAATAAGAGAGGGTTAGAAAGTAGTTTCTTTGTTAAACTTGATAGCTTGGATTCTTTGCCTCTTGGGATAGTCTTATTCTAAGCAAGTGCACTAGTCAGGATAGACTTTGTTAGGCTACAGAAACAATTAAACCTGGAAGTTTCAGTAGTCTAAAATATAAAAATTTATCTTTCACTCATACAAAATCTGTTGTTAAGTCCAGTGGTTCTGCAGGCAGCTCCTCCCCAGCAGAGTCTCAGGGATCCAGGATGTTTGCGTCTTGTGACACCACCATCGCAGCACGAGCCTTGCAGTTCTCCCAGGCAGAGAACAAAAGAGCTGGGGGGAAGGTGTGCAGGGGCATTTTGTTGTATCTGTCTGGGACTTTACATATGTTACTTAAGCTCATAATCCATTGACAAGAGAAAATGATATTGACCCTACCTAGCTTCACAGAGGCCAGGAGTGATACATCTGTATTCAGTGAGCATTAAATGTCTCTGCCAAAATGAGGTTCTTTGGTCTGAGCTGTTCCAAATGGTCTGAACTGATCATGTCCTGAGAATTGAGACCACACGATGTAAGATAGTGCCAAAATAACTGCTACATTAGTTTTCTATTGCTGCTCTAATGAATTACCACAAATGCAGCTTAAACAACATGCATTTACTCTCTTACAATTCTGTAGGTCAGAAGTCCACCATAAATCTCACCAGGCTAAAATCAAGATGAGGGCAGGGCTACATTCCTTCTGGATGCTTTAGATCCATTTCTTGCCTTTTCCATTTTCCACAGTCTGCCCACATTCCTTGGCTCCTGGTTTCCTTCCTCTGTCTCTACCTTCAAAGCAATAATGTTGCATTTCTCCCTTCACTCATGATCACAGCTTCTGACCACAGCCAGGCAAGGTTCTCCACTTTTAGGGACTCCTGCGATCACATTAGGTCCACTTGAATAATCCGGGATGCTCTCCCCATCTCAGGGTCCTTAACATTAAATTCATCTGCAAAGTCTCTTTTTCTACGTAAGGTAACATATTCACAGGTTCCTGGGTTTAGGATGAGGGCATTTAGGTGGGGGTCATTATTCTACCTATCATAGCTACTGTTTATCATGATGAAATTCACTCATTTACATTTGATATTAATAACTAGCTGTCTCCTTAGAACAAAACAGGTTTCTTTTTTGTTGGCACTGTTTATTTATGTTTTTTGCTCCTTTTTTTGTGAGGGTTCTGCTACTCTATTTCTTAATTGAAATATAGTTGATGTACAATATTGTGTTAGTTTCAGATGTACTACGTAGTGATTTGACACTTGCGTGTATTATGAAATGATCTCCAGGATAAGTCTAGTAACTATGTGTCCCTATACAAAGTTATTACAATATTATTGACCATATTCCTATGCTGTATATTACATCCTCATACAAAACAGTTTTCAATAGAAGTTTCTGTTTCTTTGGATTTTATTTCTTTTAAAAACTATTGGTTTATAATTTGGTCACATAAGACCAAATTTGAGATCAAGTTTTTAGCATTTCTGTTTGTAGTGGACAGCTATTTTTTTGTCTGTTTCTGTCAGGTAGTCCTATTCTTAGCAATACTATTCCAATTTTGTTTGGGTAATCTTCCATTTTGGCTCTCAGGCTATATGACTTGGGTGCAGCTGACCTTACTCAAGGCTCTACTGGTGCCCGTATGAACCAAGCATGCCCATCCACAACTTGACATCACCCAATCACAATGATTCATTCAAAAAATTCCAAGACAGTGAACTGCAGAACTTAGGTGAGATTGCTCTAAGAGTTCTTATCCCACTCGGGTTGCAAAGAGTGTACAGTGTAAGTGTGGAACCACTGGTGTCCTTCTCAATCTAGCAAGGGAAAGAACATGCCTAAGAATGAACTCACTGTGGAGGAAAGCAGGGCTGGAAGACAAGAGACAGAGTCCTGGCTCCCACTGACATTATTCAAGCATCTAGAACTAGTCGTGCCTCAGATGTTTATTACAGAAGTCTATATATCCTCTTTTTTGTTTAAGCAAGTTTAATTTGTGTTCCTGACATTTGCAATCACATAAGTCTTGACTGATAGGGGCGATAAAGTTAAATAGTGGTAATAAGTTCACATGCTCTAGAACAACCTCTGGTAAGTAAGATTTTTGACCCACACACTGAAATCAATCACTGAAGCACTAGGCTACTTCATTGGCTTGACCTGCCCAGAATAACTGGTGTCATCATTTATAAAAATACCGCTGCTGATTGCCCAGTAGATTATTCCCTCTGTGATGTCACATAAACTCAGAGAATTGTCTATAGCTATGGCAGGCAGCAATCTGTGCAGGGTGTTGAATGCTCTGCTGAAGACCAGTCCAACAATGGATACATCACTTGACTTTCACTGCCAAGTATGATATGTGTTTCATGAATGCATACAGATAGGAGGTATGTGAAAACTGGGGGTGATGATATAGTAAGGAACATTTGTGAAAGTTAATTGAAGAGCATTTAATAAACTGTTTGAATGAGGACAGGAAGTATTTTTTTAACAAGCATGCTGTGACTGTCAGGACCGAGATCCAAGAATGGAAAAAACTGTTTTATAGCTTCTGCTGTTATGTTCTCTTTAGATTATTTAGTTATTATTGTTAAAGATTTATATTCTTCAACAATTATTCTCTTATATATACAATTTATTCATCATTTTGGGATCCCCTAGTAATAAAATTTGAAAGATCTTATTAAAATAGCAGAACACAAAATATAATATTTTGATCATAAAAATATGTATGTGTATAAATATATTTATGTAGAAAGAGAGCTGATATGAAAAAACATTTTGTTGGGGCAATAGGATGGTTAATTTTTAATCTTGCTTAAAATTTTGGTTAACATTAATAAAATATTTGTTAGGTACTATATTTTTGGTAGAGATAACCAGCTATGTGTAAGAATGTTTGTCAATCTATGATCTGATCATGTGGATGTATGTAGCAGTTTCATTGTGGGTCATTGACTTAAAGTAGACTATTGTTAATTTTCAAGCATTTTTCCCCTGACTTCTGTTTCCCAAGGGTCAGAATTAACATAGTCTTGGGAAACTGTCCTAGTTTCGCCTCTTAAATTCCCTAACGACTTCTAGCAGCCTCAGAAGAGGTGACTTAAAGATATATTGTATTGATTCCTTTGTTCAGCCATCAAACAAGGACAGAGCTTTGGGAATCAGTTCTTGGACTGCTTGCTGACAGCTCTTTGGTGCATTTAGAGAGACAGGCCATAAGCTTCCCCCAAGTTCCGAGAGACTGAAAGTAGCCACCTGCCATATTAGAGTTGCTCCATTTCTAACTTGAAGTTTTTTCTGAACTGAAGAAAATTAAGCAGAAGAGTTTTCCAGAAACATTTGTTAGCAAGTCTGATTTTTCAGAGGCTGCTGGTCCTCCCTCATCACAAAACCCAGAAGGCTCTCAATCAGGGGTTGAAAATACAAGTTCCTCCATGGGCCAGTCAGGTGAATGTGAGTGAGTGAAGGGGGCTAGCAAGGATTGTAGTGAACTCCGACACCCAATCCCCATGGAAAGGAGGTGGCCACACAGCTGGAGCCATTTCTCACTGTGCGTGAAACCAGCCCTGTGCACAAAAAAACCAAAAATCTGAAAATTGCTTGGAAGCTTGTTAAACCTGTGAATTCCGGGGCCACCCCAGATATTCCAATTCATCTGATCTGGGGTAGGCTCAGGATTCTGAATTTGTGTCTCTCATCCAAAGTAATTTTGATACAGAAGATCCCAGCATTATTCTTTAAAAAAACACTCTTAAAAGATAGTGAATGAATGATCGGACAGAACTTTTCAGGCTTTAACTGGTAGCTGGTGAAAGGGATCAGAAAATGTCACCCCAAAATATGGTGCTTTGGCTTATTGATTATTTTGAGCTGAAGGGAACTGAGAAACAGATGCAGGAAGGGCTCTCTACCCTTCCCCTTTCTGCCTAAAAGCAAAAAGCATAAATTTCCCGTGAGAAAGGTGTCCTCCCTGTACCACTCTTATCACTGGAGACAGGGAGTTGATGCTGAGATGAATCTGTACCAACAAACCTTACTAAATGACCCTTATCTTCCATTAATTGCCCCCATATATTTACCTTCCAACAATTTATCAACTCTAAAAAGCCCAACCCCTTTGTTCAAATGGTATATAAGCTCTCAGGCCTAGCCAGTTCTTTGAGGTTTTCACCTCTTTCCTGTAAAGCTCCTGTGTCATGTAAAAATATTAACATCAAATACATGTGTATGCTTTTTTTCCTGTTAATTTGTCCTTTGAAGGTTTAATTTGCAGGCTCTAGGAGCTGAACATAAGAGTATAGAGCAAAAGCTTTTGCTTCCCTATACTAGTATTCACCTATCTGAGGAGTAAATTATCTGCCAGGTCCCTGACCACCTTATCTAAACCATTTAAGACCGTTATCTATATGTGGCGCAACACTGAGGCTCCGAATCCCTGGGCAAGATGTGTGTGAAGACAGAGGTCGGGGAAAACGGAAGGTTTTGTGGTTTTGCTGGCCTAAGACTAGGGATGGTGCCTGGTTAATGCTGCTTACTTGAGACTTTGGCCTTAGAGCAGGAATGTGCTCCAAGGACCTTTATAAAAAGAACACCTTGAGGGAATTTCACAGATTTTATCCTGCCCACCCTGCTACTCTTATTTGTACCTCATTTCACTTGACATGTTTTCATGTTGAGAAAACAAGGATACTCATGTCTCCTTTGACTCTCTGTTGTTGACCAACTGGTCCTGAATGTAGACTACTTAGTCGGTTTGACGAAGCTTATAAATATGATATTAAGGAAATGATAAAAATTAGAACAAAATCAAGGGCCAAAATAGGAAGGAAGCACATGATCTGGGCTATGGTAGGTAGGTCAGTAAGGGACTAAGTTAAAATAGGATTGGGATGTTGCAATAGCTGCAGGGTGGTGGGGTGTGAGGTGAACCAGTAGCAATGCATGGAATGGGGACAGATAAAGGAAAAGAAGGCCTGACTGATTTAAAGCATAGAGGAAGATTCTTGGAGGTAATGTTCTTCCCCTAAGCTTTCTCTGCAGCAGAAAAACAACCGTCTTCTCTTCTCTCAGTCCTTCAGTAATTATTTAAGTATTTTTGGTTTAATTTTAATTGTGTTTGCTTTTCATATCTAAATAATAACTCTTCAATTTTCTTTATTAATTTTCAGGCTACTTCTATTTGTTCACTTTTCTAATCAGTCAAGTTCATAGGGAATATAATTTACGAGATGCCCATTACCTCACATACATATTTTTGTCATTAGCAAAAATTCTTACTAATCAGTAGTAAAAATACAAATGGGAGATAGTCTTGATAATAACCTCCTAAGCATTCCTTCTTTGGCCTAGGTTTCTCCAAAATAACTGCAGAACACTGATGACTATTCATGCCATCCTGATTTTTGGATTGACTCATTTTTGCCGTGTGAATCAGAATTCTTTTTCATGTCATTACCTAGCAATATTATGATTTAACAAAACAGTTTAATTTCTTGAGGAATATTTCAATGAAATAACATGGAATGAGTTTCTTTACCTAAGCTTCATGGAAGAAAGGAACACAGTTTTTTTTGTTTACTGCAAATAGATGCTCAATTTTATTGTGGGGAATACAACTGATTATAATTTAAGCCATGTCTCATTGTTTAGACTATTTTACATTTCTGCTTAAAAAATAATTTCTAAATACTTAAACTTTTTAAAAACCAAATTGTGTTTTCTCTGGGGAAAACAAGATTTATTCTGAACCCAGAATTTAAAGTCTTTTTCCTCAAATCTGTCCTTTTCCAGAAGAGACTATTATTTAGTAAGACTTGAGCTACAAACTAATATCAATTTTATATAGCACTGCTTTAATTTAAAAATGATCTTAAAGGAAACCTAATTGAATATAAGGGTTTGGGCTGCCCCTCTTACTTGTTAGTTAATCCTGTAGGAAGCCAGGCAGTTCTGTCCATGAGGTCATGGCTCAGGAACCTTGTCAATTTATCTGAGTCATAGGTGCATTTGTGAGAATGTTTTGTAATATTTAATGTGTTTTTTTTCTTTTGTTTTCCTGAGTCCAAAAATCCTTTGATCTAGTCTACTATAAGCATTTGTCTGACTCAGAAGAAACTGGAATTTGTTACAAAAAATTCGCAACAGGCTATAATTAGTGTTTGACCTTCAAAATTGGGTCATGCAAGCAAGCCACTTGTGGCTGACAGTATTTTCCCGAGATGGCCACAGCAATATGTCCTGTCCCACATGCTCTCTGAAATGTGAACCGGCCACACCCCTTCAAGAGGTGGAATCGAATTCCTCTCTCCTTGAATCTGAACTGGCCTCAGTGACTCTTCCAACTAATAGAATACACACAATTCCGTTGTGCTTATACATCTGAGTTTAGGATGTCGCATTTCTAAAAGAGACACCTTCAAGAAAAAGAAGGCAAGGAGCACTCATGATGCAGGAGTTTTCAGATGAATTTTTTCAACAAAATCTTACAGCACTATTCCAGTTTTACAGCAATGAAGAAACCAAGGCGCAGCCAGATATTAGATTAGCAGAACTGGGGGATTTGGATCCCTGTTCTTCTGTTTCTCTGCACTCTTCACTCTTTCTCCTGAGACCTAGATATTCAAGGCAAATGTTAAAATGTCTCTGACAAATAATGGATATACCTGCATGTTATACTAAGCATCTGTGGGTGCAGGTGCCTTTTGGACCTGCTGGGGAGTTTTCGCTGGCGATCCGAAGCCATTACGTAAATGTCAGTGGAAACATGAACTTGAGGGTAACCATCAAGGAGATCTGCCATCCCACACGGAGTTCAGAGCCCCTGCCCCTTTTATGCCGTTCTATGGGACATCCATACATGCAGGGTGTTTGGGTAAATATTCACAGATAAACATGCAGGTTGTTTTGAGAATTTTCTATATTTAAAAAGATACTACAAATAGGGAGTCTGGCCCTGCAAGATCAAGATCAGGCCTGAATCTTTAACCTGCGTTCCTGCAAGCTCACAAATGAGCAGAGAGCAGGTGCCCTGCTGGGTGATCGGGTTTGAAGGGACAGCAGTTTCCTTTTTCTCATTCTGTGTGAGCGTGTGTGTGCGTGAGCGTGCACGTGTGTTTTGTGTGAACAACTTTTACGTTTATGTCTGCCAGCTGAGAGGCTGTGTTTATGTCCTTTAAGTTCAGGAACAGGCCCTCGTCTTGTTGACACTGCAGCTTTATGACTAAGCCAGCATCCCTGTCATCCCAGAAACTCTCTCTCCGAACATTTCCTCTCCTGCAAACATGTGTGTCCCGACGGGGCCCGGTCAGCAGCCTCAGCGCAGGGCCTGTTTTTCTGCTTCTGAAGGTGCCTTAACCTTTCCACCACTCTCTTTGCACACCTTCCTCCCCTCAGGCAAAGGTCTGTTTAGAGTGGTTCTCTCTTCACCTATGTATTAAACATTTCTTTTGTTCTATTGGAAAGAAGTCCCTCTATGTCCCCAAAATGCAGAACAGAGAAATAAAGACATAATTCCTAACTTTTACTCTGGAGCTTAAAATTATCAGCATTCTATAACTTTGGGAAGCAAATTTCAAAACATGTCTGTGACTCACTCCTCATTCATAAACTTTGTATTTTCTTCCTAAAAAGCTAGTTGACTCTAAGGAAACTACTCTCTTTTATCACTGCCCTGGAATCCAAGGAGGCACCACAAAGAAAGCAAAACTGAGGCCAGGGACCCCTGCTCACAGTGCCAATCTCTCCTCATTAGATGTGACCCATGTGCCCTAGAGCCACAGGATTATTAGAAAACCATAATTCTGTCCGAAGTACTGAACTGCTACAGATTTACCCTGGCACCATTTCAGTCAGAGTGACCTCCATCTTTCTACCTACCCTCCCGGGCCCTGTCAGCAGGATGGAGAGTGCTGTGCGGAGTTGGGAATAGGCTCCCCTAGAAGACCGGTCCTTCCATATCCTGGGTATTTCATAGGGTCAAACAAGCTTCTTGCTTGCTGGGCTGTGTTCAAGCCCATCTCCCGTCTCTCTATCCTACTTGCCCCTTGTTCCTCTACCTCCTCATTCCTGCAAAACAGGCTACTTATTGCTGCCTAAAGTAGGGCATGATTTCAGGGGGTTTTTTTCCCCTTAAATTACTGCATGTATAAACAAACTATTACATAGGGAACTCGGAATCAAGTAACTTAAGTCAGCTCTCCTCTACTAACTGATACTTGGACCATATTAGGAACTCTTTCAGGCCATTAAAATATTCTCTAACATGTTTTTAAGCTATCCAGTTCCGAAATTCCTGTGTTAATGATAAAGTTGGAAGTTAACTCTTGTAACTTATTACTGTTATACTACCCAGTACGTTAAGCTTCTCCTTTGATATCAGGGAGGGTATTTTTTTATTTTATTTTATTTTATTGGAGCATAGTTGATTTACAATGTTGTGTTAGTTTCAGGTGTACAGCAAAGTGATTCAGTTATACATATACATATATTCATTCTTTTTTAGATTCTTTTCTCATATAGGTTATCACAGAATATTGAGTAGAGTTCCCTATGCTATATGGTAGGTCCTTGTTGGTTAACTATCTTATATATAGTAGCGTGTGTATGTTCATCCCAAGCTCCTGATTTATCCCCCCTCCCACGTTTCCCCTTTGGTAACCATAAACTTGTTTTCAAAGTCTTTGAGTCTGTTTCCCTTTTGTGAATAGGGAGGGTCTTAATTACTAGATAGAATCCTATCAGTTAATTACTTCTGCAGCACATTAACTTGTGTTCTATTGAAATAAAATTTACTTTTGAAGTAAAATACATTAAATATTTTCACATTCTCAAATGATGTTTTAAAAAAGTACTTTCATAAAGTAGAACACCGATTCTAAGGTAAAATTTTGAAAGGTAAAAAGGGAATGAGACAATTCTCCAAAGGCTAAGTCCTAGGAGAAAAACTGAAAAAAGAAAACACTATATATGCCTTTTTTCTAAAACTGTATTATTCTATATATACAGAAGTTTTGTTTCCATAGATAATATTAAAAATCCTCAAGACCTTACCTTTTGCTATAAGAGTGGCCTAATGATATATGCCTGCTTTTACATCAAGAATTACTCTATTGTAAGCACTCATAACCTGAGAGCCTTAACTTTCACATTCAGAACTATTCTACTGGGAATTCAGCTCAATGCTTTGATGAAGTTTTTCTTCTTCCTCTTCTTTGTCTTCTGTAATGTGGTGTTATTTCTGCAGTTTCCATATGGATTGATTGTGGACAGACATATTCCTTTTCTGCAATCTCTTCCCTCTAAGAAATGAATTATTCGTTTGTGTTTTGTTTTTTTACTTTTTTTGGACTTAATATAGAATTTTTCTCTTTAAAATTTGTTTAAATAAGGTAAGCTTAAATGGCTTCTGATACAATATAGCACATGAGATACAGTTCAATTAGGTGGAAACAAATAATGGTCCTATGTGAGGGAACTACTGTGTAAGAGTGTTTGTTTGATTATATTAAACATCTGCTTAAAAGGTGTAGAAGATAAAGTATAAAACCTTGAAAGAACACAAGTTTTAGGGAAGAAACACAAAAGAAGTTGACTTGAAGTTTCAAACTAAAGTTATAAAATCTTCTGGTAGACTTTGTTCATAAAGGAAAACTTTTTTCAATTTGAATTGAATCTTTTTTTTTTCAATTCAGAGAAACCATTCTTTGGAAAGAGGAGCAGTAGAGTGGGTAGGCGATATTGTATGTTAGTAACCTAGTCACCGTGGTAAAAGCATTCAGATTGAGCAATTACATTCAGGTAGTTACATTTAGAGCCTTCATACTGCACCAGTCATGATGTCTCTTTGTTTCTGTATTTTCCCCCATAAACCACAAAGCAGAGAACATAGAAAAAGAACGAAAAGAATCAGGGACCACAGGAAACTTCTGTTCTGTGAATAAAGGGGAACAGAATACCATGCTTAAGATCTAGAGCTTAAGATCAGAACAGAAGAAGTGAAAGTCTAATGAGTAAATGTAGTAAATCACTTGTGATATCATCAGAAATGCAAATTCCTGCATCTCCACACAGACATACTAAATCAGAATGTCTTTAGAAAGGGCCTAGGAATTTAAATTCCACTAATTCTCCAGGTGACTTTTTAGTATATTAACATTTGAAATCCAAATAAAGCCAATTTAGGGATTTTTATTTAAAAAAAAATCATACAGAGCCAATTGCCTGATAAAAATTAGGCCTTATTCTAAGAATACATTTGTAACCTAATATCAAGCTAAGTAGCCACTGATAATCAGTAATATTTTGTCTGAGGTGGCACAGCTTTTTACCTACATGTTTCCTTTCTTATAAATCTTGCTCTAGATTATATTTTTGTGTTTATTCATCTTTTAAGAAGTAGTCAACAAACTAATACTCATTAAAGACTTCTCAAATGGGAGAGCCATAGTTGACTGGGACATCTGGGTTCTGGAGCTAGCTTCAGTCTTTTGATCTCTCTGGGCTTTGGTTTTTCTCTTCTGTCAAATATCATTTAGACTAAATCAGGAGCTGTGAAGTTAAGGACCATGGGTAGAGTTGGCCTGGCTAACCTATTGGGAGAGACGGGAGATGGGGCTACTGGAGAGGGGGCTGGCACTGTTCAGCTCTAACCAAAAGTTGCCAGGAAAGAATTCAGACTCAGGATTGCCTGAGTGTCCAACTTTTCAAGAGAAGCTGGAAATCCTGCTTGTAATAGGAAATCTGATTGTTAAATGGTTGCAGCTAATGCAAAATATCTAACATATAGCACGGGCCAATACTTTAAAGAACAATTAAAACACTTTGGTTGGCTAGATTTAGCCTGTAGGCTAATTTGTGGCCTTGTTAAGATCCTTTCTAGTTCCCAAATCCTGTATATCCTCTACGTTTCACAGCTCTCCAGTTCTATATTGCCATATTGTCAACTCTAGGCACCTGGAGACAACATAAGTAGTAACTAAGAGAAGCTAGTTACAGGGTATTTCCTTATAGACTTAATTCTGCTTCAGTGTAGGACATTCATATTAGTTTCAAAGGGACAATACTAAGAAGATATATAGCAGAGCAGATGCCTGGTTGTAGACACTTAAATTGTCCATCCTCATTTAACATGTCATGGCTGATGACTGTGTCCATTATAAGTGAGTTAAGATTAGACAGGACTAAAGGATCTGAGCAATCAGATTGCCTGTAGTTTTTAAGTCTGTCCTGTAAGTTGTAGGACCTATGTTTCCATGTCATGTACATATACAGTAAAGATAGCTAATTAGGACAAATAAATGTTTCTGCTGTCTCACTCTTTTACAAATCATAAAGCCTTTAGGAATCTTTCTTTACCTCTCTGTATAATTCATTCGATCTTTGAAGGTTTGGATTTTTTTCCAACTCAAATGTTAGATAAATCTAACGCAATTTTGTTGAATTAAAAAAAATAGACCATTAAATCAAAACTACAATGAGGTATCACCTTATACTGGTCAGAATGGCCATCATCAAAAAGTCTACAAATAATAAATGCTGGAGAGGGTGTGGAGAAAAGGGAAGCCTCCTACATTGTTGGTGGGAATGTAAACTGGTGCAGCCACTATGGAGAACAGTATGGAGATTCCTTAAAAAAATAAAAATAAAGTTACCATGTGATCCTGAAATCTCACTCCTGAGCACATAACTGGAAAAGATGAAAACTCTAGTTCAAAAAAATATATTCACCCCAATGTTCACAGCAGCACTATTCACAATAGCCAAGACAGGGAAGCAACCTAAATGTACATTATCATATGAGTGGATAAAGAAGATGCGGTATATATATACAATGGAATATAACTTAGCCATAAAAAAAGAAATAATGCCATTTGCAGTTACATGGATGACCTAGATATTATCATACTAAGTGAAGTAAGTCAGGCAAAGAAAGACAAATATCATGTGATATCACTTACATGTGGAAACTAAAAACACAATACAAATCAACTTATTTAAAAAACAGAAACAGACTCACAGACATAGAAAACAAACTTATGATTACCAAAGGGAAAAGAGAAGAGGGAGGGATAAATTAGGAGTATGGAATTAACAGATGCATACCACAATATATAAAATATATAAACAACAAGGGTTTACTCTATAGCACAGGGAACTATATTCAATATCTTGTAATAATCTATAATGGAAAAGGATCTGAAGCTGTACACCTGACACTAACACAATATTGTAAATCAACTATAGTTAAATTTTAAAAAATAGACCATTGTATAATTGCCAAAACCTACTTTCGCATACATATCTACAACATTGACACCCCATTCTCACACATATTTAAGTATAAAAGCTTAAGTTCAGAAAGATTCCTTCAGTTGTATTTAGAGGTGTTATCCCAAAGGTATTAGATTTCTACCCCTTGTGTTGAACTATCCTTTGCTATATTGAAGTCCTGGAAAATTTTAGAAGTACCATTCAGCATTTTATACAGTACTGACGGACTCACTTGATATTTCCAGATTACTAAAGGCCTGAGTATTTATAGAAGGGTTACCACCCTCTCTGTTCACTCTGTTTTTGAGAAGAGATTTACTGACTGGGGAATCTCTAAAGGTATATTGAAGACACACTTGGATTGAGATGGGCATCCTTGTTCTGCCATGAACCCAGGATTTTGGGTAATAAGACCTGGCATTTGTTGATTCTCTCTGTGCCAGATACTTTATGTACATTATTCATAATCTTACAACCACCTTGTAAAGTAGCTATTCCCATATTACAGCTGAGGAAATTGAGGCTCAGAGATAGTAAGGGACTTGTCTGAATGACCAAACTGGGATCCGAAACTAATTCTGCATGGTTCCAAGGTCCATATTTTGTCCATTACTTCCTGGTGCCTCCCAGTATTGCAGAGTGGAGAGAGGGTTTTCTGGGCCCCAGTTTTCTCATCTGTAAAACATGGGAGTTGGACAGTATGATCACTGAAGTCTGTTTTACTTTTAACATCCTATACTGATATTTTAGGGCTTTCTGTTACAGAGACTATGACTCATTCCTAGGCAAAACCCACTTTGAATGTTTTCAGATACCTCAGATCCTGGCTGAGATTTTCAAACAGGATGTTGACAGATATACTTAATATTAATCTTGTCTCTTGTGGTATTGGGATTCCTGCCAATTCTTTGTCACTCAAAACAATGGAGAGCATTATTTTCCGTTCTATTTTCACATAAACCTACTCTAGACTCTTTTTCGTCCTTACCCTGAGCTATGGGCTTATATTTAACCAGACTCTTGACTTTTTAAATCTTTATTTGCACATTTGTACAACGATAATAAAGATTTCTAAGTCTTTTTTAAAAATCCACAGTAATCTACGTTCTCTTTAGAATATCATATAAAACAATACCACATAAAACTGGACAATAATAATAAGATGATGTCAGACGATCACGTTGCTAGTTGCCAAGTGAACTATTAGAGTTAGTGAAGATAAAATTTCAATTCTCTCCATATTACCTATGTATTTGAAATCTATATACACACTTGCAAGTACTTCTGTTTATTAGGGAAGTACATTTTAAATTCACGTAGATTAAGGTATTTGGAAATCTAAGCTGCATCTCAACTAATGTCAGCATCTTAGATACTAAACCAATTTTTATACAAGTTGGAAATGACTACATTACCTTTCTCTACTGCTAGTTCTATCCAGGAATTAATCTTTCTAATGATTAGATTTGCATAGTAACAAAACAGAACAATGACAACAACAAAAAACAGCCCCTTAATTATCTCAGGATTGTCTAGCTTTTCTTTTTTTCTCTTTATTTATTTATTTATTTATTTATTTACGGTACGTGGGCCTCTCACTGTTTTGGCCTCTCTCGTTGTGGAGCACAGGCTCCGGACGCGCAGGCTCAGTGACCATGGCTCACGGGCCTAGCCGCTCCGCGACATGTGGGATCTTCCCGGACCGGGGCACGAACCCGTGTCCCCTGCATCAGCAGGCGGACTCTCAACCACTGCGCCACCAGGGAAGCCCTAGCTTTTCTTTTGAGATAGTGAGGTTCTATGATATTTCTTCTTTAACTTAGGGGTTTCCTCCCTTGCTCCAAAAATGTAATGACATCAGATAATTGTACAACTTAATTCTGAAAAAAAGAATGCAAAGTAAAAATCTTCAGATAATAACTATTGTAACCAACATTCTTTATAGCCTCTTGGCTATAAGTCATCATCATTCCTGATGATGATTCTCTGCTGAAAACCAACATTTATTGACAGTTTTCTTTATGCAAGGCAACAATACTGGATATTGTTGGAAGACACAAATATGCTAAAGATGTAATGCATGCCCTTAAAGAGCTTATGGTATAATAGGGAAGAGATGGCCAAAAATTGTTAGATAAGCTAAAAGCTGATAAACACCATTAAAAGAGCACAGATAAGTGCTTAAGGGGTTCTGAAGAGCTGGGCATTTCACCTTGGACTTGAAGATCAGGAAACGTTTAGACATTTAGGGGAGGATGTTCCAGAAACAGAAACAAAACAAAGATCTTCATGACCTTTATCACTTGGTCCATTCTTTTTGAATTTTCTTTTGCGGCCACCCCGTCTCATGCATATCTCTCAACATGGTTAACACTCGTACTTATCATTTAAGACCCAATGGGGGTCTCATCCGTCAAGAATCCTCCTCCATCCAGGAGGTTAGGAATTCTAATTCAGTTTGATTGGGATAAATGAATATCCTTCTCAAGTTTTCTCCATTTTATTAAATTAATCTCCTGCCACTTCTTTTCACGAACCCAAGGACTCATCGTTGTTACCTTCATCTCCTTCCTTCACCCCCACATCCAGTTTATCACCATGTCTCACTAATTCTTTTTCTAAAATAAAGATTAAATCTATTTTAGATTAAGAAAAGGCATATGCATATACATATGGCATACAATACAATGGAATAGTGTTCAGCTATAAAAAGAAATGAAATTTTAATATATGCTGCAGCATGGGTGGACTTTAAAAACATTGTGTTTAGTGAAATAAGCCAGAAACAGAGGGATAAATATGATTCCACTTATATGAAGTATATATAATGGACAAATTCATAAAGACAGAAAGTAGAACAGAGATTACCAGGGGCTGGAAGGAAGGGGAGTTATTGTTCAATGGGTACAGAATTTTTGTTGGAGATGATGAAAAAATTTTGGATATCAATAATGGTGATGGTTATACAACATTGTGAATATGTTAAATGCCACTGAACTGTATAGCTACAAATGGTTAAAATGATAAATATTCTGTTATGTGTATTATACTACAGTTAACACTTTTAAATTAAATCCATTTTCTCCAATTCTACTTCTGTGGTCCATACCACCACTTCCTCTCACCTGGACTATTGAAATACTACATTTGATCTAGTCCCTGCCCCTCTTTACACACTCATCCCCTGCACTTTCCCCTTCATTTACTTACTCCACTTCAGGGATATTAGATTTGTTACTATTGTGAACATACATCAAACTGTTTCCCTGAAATAGCTTTATACTTGCACTTTCCTTTTGGAGTGTGCTTGTCCTCTTCCTCTCTATATGCTTGACTACTACTCATAATTCATGTTTCAGTTGAAATGTCATCTCCTTCATTTTTTTGTTTGTTTGTTTGTTTTTGTGGTACGTGGGCCTCTCACCGTTGTGGCCTCTCCCGTTGCGGAGCACAGGCTCCGGACGCGCAGGCTCAGCGGCCATGGCTCACGGGCCCAGCCGCTCCGCGACATGTGGGATCTTCCCGGACCGGGGCACGAACCCATGTCCCCTGCATCGGCAGGCGGACTCTCAACCACTGCGCCACCAGGGAAGCCCTGTCATCTCCTTCTTAAAGAGGCTTTTGCTGATCTACCTCATCAAAGTGTTCTCTACCCTACTCCAACTTCTATTTTATATCATAAAATTCCATGTAATTTCTTCACTGCACTTACCCAATTTGTAACTTTTCTTTTTACCAATTTATTTATCTTGAGTAACGGGGTAAATGGTGGTGCCACAGCCTAAGATGGGAGGAGATAGTGTAAGACCATCTTTGAAGCATGATTAGGTTGGAAGAGAAAATGTAAAGTTGACCTGCAAACAGATGAATCTGGAGTTAAAGGGAGAGAGTTGGACTGGAGATACAAATTTAGGAATTATTAGACGATAGGTGATATTTAAGGCCATGAGAATGAATGAGACAATCCAGGGAAAAACTGAAAATTGAGAGAAAGAGGGGGCTCTGGACTAGGTCTAGAAAGTCTTCAGAGGTTCTATAAAGTAGAATTCAACACATTAGAGAAGTAACCAATAAGGAAGAAGGAAAACTAGGACTCTGTGGTTTGACATAGCCAAGAGTGGAAATGTGTCAGGAACAAAGCAGTGATCATCTGTGTGGTGTGATGCTATGAATTGAAGTAAGATGAACACAGGGAAGTTTACATTGGGTCTGACATCATGAAGATAGTTGGGGACCTTGGTTAGAGTACTTTCAGTGGAATACCATCATCTAAATGGGGTGGGAAAAACAAGATTGAGGTGGATTAAACAGCAAATGGGAGGGAGGTGAGGAAGTCAAGACAGTCTGGAGCTGTTTACTTTAGAATAAGAGTGGGAAAATGGTACTGAGTGATGAGGAATCAAAGAAGTTTTTGCAGGGATGTGAGATACCAGCATGTTCCCATGCAGATAGGAATGAGCTAGGAAAGAGTATATGATGCAAGTGTGAGGTTGGATAAATAAGTGACGTACCTAAGAAGGTGAGAACCGCGGGATCTGGAGCACTAGTAGGAGGATAGAACCTTGAATGAGAGGAGGGACACTTTCTCCACTGGTAACAGAAGGCAATCAGAAGAGCACAGGTGACCACATGAAGCAAGAATTAAATTCCGTCAGTAGTGGAAAGGCGAGAGTCTCCATTTGATGACCCGCGTATTCTCAGTGAGTTACAGGTGAGGTCATCAGCTGGGTGTAAGTGTGGAAGAGGAGAGGGAAATTTGAGAAGAGACAGGAGGGTACAGAATAGTTGTCTAGGAGAGGGAGAAAGCAACTTACCGGAAAAAAAATCACAGCTGTTCTGCTGGGAAAAGTTTCATGCTCATCTGAGGTCTGTAGTCATACAAACCAATCAGGCAGGTTTTGTTATTTTGTCAGCAGATATGAAGAACAGAGATAGAGGGTTTCTATCAGATATTTTGTCAGGCAAGTGATGGAGAGAGGGAATATGAGTAGGTAAAAGGAGGTTTTAAGAAATAAATCTACAAAGGTATGTTGAGGCCAGTTCATGGAGAACTCTGAATGTCAGGCTAAAATATATGACCTTTATTTCACAGACAATGAGAAGCCATTAAAGTATGTCTCACTATGAAAGTGACATTACCAAAACTATATTCTTGCATAATTAACCTGCCTTTAATGTAAGGCAGTGAGATGGTTACAGAATAAAACCAACAAGAATATTTGTGAAGGACCAGGGGTTAGATAATCAAGACCTAAATGAAAGTAAGCAACAGTTGACTTGAACCAGACCACGGAAGGTTGAATTCTTAAGAGATCTTGGTATCTTTTGGAACTAAACCAACTTGATGGGATTATCAGGTTACAGGGGAGAGAATCCTACAAGCTGGACAGGGATTAGGCAGGATATTACTTAAAGCAGCTGGCAACAGCTGTACATCAAGAGACATACTGATTAATCACAGAATGAGTGAGAACTTAAGAGTCACCTTGAGTATTGGAACCAAATAAATAATCATTAAACTGTTGATCATTGATAGGGCCAGTGGAGGTCAGAAAGAGTTCAGGAAGTGGTATGCATGATGCGTGGAGTCAGAAGGCATAGACTACAGCCAACACAAGGATGCCGGGTGCTGGCCCAAAGTGCTAAGTAGGGCAGGGAGGCCAGCCAGTTTAGAGAGTAGAATAGAAAGGACTTTGGATCTAATGTTCAGTTTAGTTTTTCAGGATTGGCCAGCTTAATGATAATGCTTGGATCTGAACTCTTGAGTCCTAGATTTTATGCCATCTAAATATATGTATTTACCATAGTATGAGTTGAAATGGTGAAGTGAAAAGTCATAAAATAATATAGTTGGAGATAAATCAATATCAGCTTGTTACAATACAGTGTAGAAGAATTAGTAATGCTTTAAATCAATCCTAGGATTTGATAATCTCCTTCTACCAGGGAGCCAGCATCTGTGCTAGTGGTCCTACAGATATTACTGGTAATCTCTTCCCTGGTAAATCTGCCAGGGTGGCTTTAAATTTTTAATTTTATAAGCAAACTTTCTCCAATGTGTAGGAGTTCATAACCATATTAGGCAACAGAACACTAGGACAGAATTCCATTAAATTTTATTTAATGTCCATCCATCCAACATTTCATGACCATTAAGTATCAGGCACTGTGCTAGGCTGTGGATACAAAGAAAAAGTAAGATGCCATCTCTGTTTCTCTTCAAGGAAACTCTAGATCTGTTAGTAAAGAAAGATAAAGAGATATTTATATAATAGATGTTATGACTGTGGTATGCATAAGATTCATGGAAAGGCTAGTGAGTGGGTGGGGAGATGGTAGTGGTCATGGAAGTGGTTGCAAAAGACTTTCTGAAGAAGGATCAGAAGACACGAAGGGGACAGGGCTGGGAGAGAGGTAAAGGGTTAAGGCATCTTACAAAGAGGAAATAGGTGGTGCAAAGCCTTCACGAACCGAGCAGAGTGGCACTTTGGGGGAAATTTCTAGTAGTTGCACATGGCTGTAACACTTCAGTTAGCCCTGAGTGGATGGTGGCGGCCAGAGTCGGACCCCCAGCCACACTGCCCAGCTAAGCCAAGAGTTTCATGGAAGCGGCATTGAAAATCTAATTTAAAAGAGCCATGGCGAGGAGAAGTTGCGGCTGCAGGTGGCCTGGCTTTAGGAAGACCAGTTCTGGAGGCTGGGGAGTCCAAGATGAAAAGTGCCAGCTAATTCAGTTCCTGTATAAACTCCATGAAGCCAGACATTTTGGACTGCTTTTTACTACTGAAATCCACAGATCTAGATTAGTTCCTGCTTCATAATTTTCAGAAGGAGTGGAGAAGAGCAGAGATGAGAATGACTTTCAGAATTACAACAGCTCGGAAATCTTGAACAGAAGCCAGTCAGACAGGTAGAAAGTTTTGCTTTTACCATTTGGTTTAGGATTCTATCTGTTTGTTTTTTATTTTTCCTTTTTTTTCTTCCTTTCTTCTGAGCCATGTGACTGACAGGGTCTTTGTGCTCAGGCCGGGTGTCAGGCCTGAGCCTCTGAGGTGGGAGAGCTGAGTTCAGGACACTGGACCACCAGAGACCTACCAGCTCCATGTAATATCAACCGGCAAGAGCTCTCCCAGAGATCACCGTGTCAACACTAAGACCCAGCTCCACCCAAAGGCAAGCAAGCTCCAGTGCTGGACGCCCCATACCAAACAACTAGCAAGACAGGAACACAACCCCACCCATTAGCAGAGAGGCTGCCTAAAATCACAGTAAGTTCACAGATGCCCCAAAACACACCACCATACGTGGCCCTGCCCACCAGAAGGATAAGATCCAGGCCCACCCACCAGAACACAGGCACTAGTCCCCTCCATCAGGAAGCCTACACAAGCCACTGAACCAACCACACTCACTAGGGGCAGGCACAAAAAACAATGGGAACTACGAACCTGCAGCCTGTGAGAAGGAGAACCCAAACACAGTAAGTTAAGCAAAATGAGAAGACAGAGAAATGCGCAGCAGATGAAGGAGCAAGGTGAAAACCCACCAGACCAAACAAATGAAGAGGAAATAGGCAGTCTACCTGAAAAAGAATTGAGAGTAATGATAGTAAAGATGAATCAAAATCTTGGAAATAGAATGTAGAAAATACAAGAAATGTTTAACAAGGACCTAGAAAAACTAAACAGCAAACAAACAATGATGAACAACACAATAAATGAAATTAAAAATTCTCTGGAAGGAATCAATAGCAGAATGACTGAGGCAGAAGAGCGGAGAAGGGACCTGGAAGATAAAATAGTGGAAATAACTACCTCAGAGAAGAATAAAGAAAAAAGAATGAAAAGAATTGAGGTAGGTGGTGGTGGCAGCTGGAGCAGGTCAGCATTCATGGCCAGGTCCTTGAAGCTGATGTGGTCTTCCTTTCAGCGTCAAAGGTTCCACACTGGTGGGAGTTGCTTCAAGGGCCGGACCAGCGCTGAGCACCTGTGGCTGATGCGGCATTTGAGGGACCCGTTTGTGAAGGCTGCGAAGGTGGAGAGTTACAGGTGTCGAAGTGCCTTCAAGCTCCTGGAGGTGAACGAGAGGCACTGGATTCTGCGGCCTGGCCTCTGGGTGTTAGACTGTGGTGTCGCTCCTGGCGCGTGGAGCCAGGTGGCTGTGCACAGTGTCAATGCTGCAGGCACAGATCCCAGTGCTCCTGTTGGCTTTGTGCTTGGGGTAGATCTCCTTCACATATTCCCCCGGAAGGAGCAACTTTTCTGTGCCCTGCTGATGTGACTGACCCAAGAACCTTCCAGAGAATCTGAGAAGTGCTACCTGCTGGGAGAGCAGATGTGATTCTGAGTGACATGGCACCCAATGCCACAGGGATCCAGGGCCTCGACCATGACAGGCTCATCAGCTTTTGCTTGTCCCTTCTGGACATGGCTCCAGAAGTCCTGCACCCAGGGGGAACATTCCTGTGAAAAACCTGGGCTGGAAGTCAAAGCCATCGGTTACAGAAGAGACTGACAGAGGAATTCCAGAAAACAAGGACTGTAAAACCTGAAGCCAGCAGGAAAGAATCATCAGAGGTGTACCTCTTGGCCACACAGTACCAAAGAGGGAAGGGGGAAGGTCTGTGAAGGAATGAGAGTTTCTTCTGCTGTTTCTGGTTCTTTTTCACTGCAAATGTAGCTTGAGCCCTTTCCTGAAGTGTGGCTGGGGAGATCCGAGCTTGATCTGGGATGCAGCGGGCAGGACAAAAGGGGGACCTTTTCTTAAAGCCCAAAAGATATGACAAAACAATTCAGAGTCTAAGACATATGATAAAAAAGTCTCTATACCATGATTCGTGAGGAGGAAGAGATAGGCAAAGATTAAAGGATGAAAAGGCAGACTGAGGGAAGGATAAAAATATTGGGAGTCAGGCTTCCCTGGTGGCGCAGTGGTTGAGAGTCCACCTGCCGATGCAGGGGACACGGGTTCGTGCCCCGGTCCGGGAAGATCCCACATGCCATGGAGCAGCTAGGCCCATGAGCCATGGCTGCTGAGCCTGTGTGTCCAGAGCCTGTGCTCCGCAACGGGAGATGCTACAACAGTGAGAGGCCCGCTGCAAAAGAAACAAAACAAACAAACAAACAAAATACTGGGAGGCAGAGAAACATACACATGGACACCTTTATGTAACTTTCTCTTCATACCCACGTTAGTATGTTACAGAGAAACAGGCTGCCACCCTTGCTCCGAAACAACCCAGAGGTTTCCAGGTGTTATTTTGGGTTTACCATGTAATGTAGAAAAAATCTGAAGTTTCAGTCTGGGTATTTTTATCCATCTCTCTGGCGAATGATCTGGAAATACATCCATTCTTCAAGCAGTGAGAGTTCTCAGAACAATTAGGGAAGACATTTGGTATGAATTATGCATGGGGTGGGTGTGCTTTGTTTTTTCAATGGAATTGTTGCTGTAATACTCCAGCCTCCAAAGACTTAAAGGTAAGTGCCAAAGCAAGCAGAGAAGTGGTGTGTTCGTTTATTTCCTTTTACTCGTACAGGAACTCGATGCAACTTTACAAAACAATATAGGCCGTATTATTTTATGGTATTTCCATGTTTTTAAGTTCATCTTTTGAAAAATTAATTTCTTCAAAACCATTTCCTGGAGGTGTGCTCATCTCTTAAGAAGAGTTTATTGATTGTAATGATGATTAAATGTGTAGACTGAAATAAAACGCAAAAAAAAAAAAAAAAAAAGAATTGAGGCAGTCTCAGAGATCTCTGGGAAACATTAAATGCACCAACATTCGAATTATAGGGTCCCAGAAGAAGAGAAAAAGAAACGGTTGAGAAAACATTTGAAGAGATTATAGTTGAAAATTTCCCTAACATGGGAAAGGAAACAGTCAATCAAGTCCAGGAAATGCAGAGAGTCCCATTCAGGATAAATCCAAGGAGAAACACACCAAGACATATATTAATCGAACAACCAAAAATTAACTACAAAGAAAATGTATTAAAAGCAGCACGGGAAAAACAACAAATAACAAACAAGGGAATCCCCATAAGGTTAACAGCTGATCTTTGAGCAGAAACTCTGCAAGCCAGAAGGGAGTGGCATAACATATTTAAAGAGATGAAAGGGAAAAAAGGACAACCAAGATTACTTTACCCAGCAAGGATCTCATTCAGATGCAATGGAGAAATTAAAACCTTTCCAGAGAAGCAAAAGTTAAAGAATTCAACACCACCAAACCATTTTTACAACAAATGTTAAAGGAAGTTCTCTAGACAGGAGACACAAGAAGGAAAAGACCTACAAAAACAAACACAAAACAATTAAGAAAATGGTAATAGGAACATACATATCGATAAATTATGTTAAATGTAAATGGATTAAATACTCTAACCAAAAGACACAGACTGGCTGAATGAGTACAAAAACAAGACCCATATATATGCTGCCTACAAGAGACTCACTTCACACCTAGGGACAGATATAGACTGAAAGTGAAGGGATGGAAAAAGATATTCCATGCAAATGGAAATCAAAAGAAAGCTGGAGTAGCAATTCTCATATCAGACAAAATAGACTTTAAAATAAAAATTATTATGAGAGACAAAGAAGGACACTATATAACGATCAAGGGATCAATCCAAGAAGAAGATGTAACAATTGTAAATATTTGTGCACCCAACATAGGAGCACCTCACTACATAATGAAAATGTTAACAGCCATAAAAGGGGAAATCGACAGTAGTACAATAATAGTAGGAGACTTTAAAACCCCACTTTCACCAAGGGACAGATCATCCGCAATGAAAATAAATAGGGAAACACAAACTTTAAATGACACATTAGACCAGAAGGAATTAATTGATATTTATAGGACATTCCATAAAAAACAACAGAATACACTTTCTTCTCAAGTGATCATGGAACATTCTCCAGGATAGATCATACCTTGGGTTACAAATCAAGCCTTGGTAAATTTAAGAAAATTGAAATCGTATCAAGTATCTTTTCCAACCACAATGATATGAGACTAGATATTAATTACAGGAAAAAAAACTGTAAAAAATACAAACACATGGAGGCTAAACAATATGCTACTAAGTAACCAAGAGATCACTGAAGAAATCAAAGAGGAAATCAAAAAATACCTAGAAACAAATGACAATGAAAACATGATGACCCAAAACCTATGGAGGCAGCAAAACATCTCTAAGAGGGAAGTTTATAGTAATAAAATCCTCAAGATTTTAGAAACCTCAAGAAACAAGAAAAATCTCAAATAAACAACCTAACCTTACACCTAAAACAATTAGAGAAAGAAGAATCACCAAAAAAAACCCCAACAAAACAAACAAACAAAGTTAGCAGAAGGAAGGAAATCATAAAGATCAGATCAGAAATAAATGAAAAAGAAATTAAGGAAACAATAGCAAAGATCAATAAAATTAAAAGCTGGTTCTTTGAGAAGAAAAGCGAAATCATAAACCATTAGCCAGACTCATCAAAAAAAAAGAAGACTCAGATCAGCAGACTTAGAAATGAAAAAGGAGAAGTAACAACTGAAACTGCAGAAATACAAATGATCATGAGAGATTACTACAAGCAACTATATGCCAATAAAATGGACAACCTGGAAGAAATGGAAAAATTCTTAGAAAAGTACAAGATTCCAAGACTGAACCAGGAAGAAATAGAAACTATGAACAGACCAATCACAAGCACTGAAATTGAAACTGTGATTAAAAATCTTCCAACAAACAAAAGCCCAGGGCCAGATGGCTTCATAGGTGAATTCTATCAAACATTTAGAGAAGAGATAACACCTATCCTTATCAAACTCTTCCAAAATATAGCAGAGGGAGGAACACTCCCCAACTCATTCTATGAGGCCACCATCACCCCGATACCAAAACCTGATGAAGATGTTACAAAAAGAGAAAACTACAGGCCAGTGTCAATGATGAACATAGATGAGAAAATCCTCAACAAAATACTAGCAAACAGAATCCAACAGCACATTGAAAGGATCATACACCATGATCAAGTAGTGTTTATCCCAGAAATGCAAGTATTCTTCAATATACACAAATCAATCAATTTGATAAACCATATTAACAAACTGAAGGAGAAAAACCATATGATCATCTCAATCAATGCAGAAAAAGCTTTCAACAAAATTCAACACCGATTTATGATACAAACCCTCCAGAAAGTAGGCATACAAGGAATTTACCTCAACATAATAAAGACCATATATGTCAGACCCACAGCCAACATCATTCTCAGTGGTGAAAAACTGAAACCATTTCCACTAAGATCAGGAACAACACAGGGTTGCCCACTCTCACCACTATTATTCAACATAGCTTTGGAAGTTTTAGTCATGGCAATCAGAGAAGAAAAAGAAATTAAAGGAGTCCAAATCGGAAAAGAAGATGTAAAACTTTCACTGTCTGCAGATGACATAATACTATACATTGAAAATCCTAAAGATGCCACCAGAAAACTAATAAAGCTAATCAATGAATTTGGTAAAGTAGCAGGATACAAAATTAATGCACAGAAATCTCTTGCATTCCTATATACTAATGATGAAAAATCTGAAAGAGAAATTAAGGAAACTCTCCTATTTACCATTGCAACAAAAATAATAAAATATCTAGGAATAAACCTACCTAAGGAGACAGAAGACCTGTATGCAGAAAACTATAAAACACTGATGAAAGAAATTAAAGACAAGACAAACAGATGGAGAGATATACCATGTTCTTGGATTGGAAGAATCAACATTGTGAAAATAACTGTACTATCCAAAGCAGTCTACAGATTCAATGCAATCCCTATCAAACTACCAATGGCATTCTTCACAGAACTAAAACAAAAAATTTCACAATTTGTATGGAAATACAAAAGATCCTGGATAGCCAAAGCAATCTTGAGAAAGAAAAACGGAGCTGGAGGAATCAGGATCCCTGACTTCAGACTATACTACAAAGCTACAGTAATCAAGACAGTATGGTACTGGCACAAAAACAGAAATATAGATCAATGGAACAGGATAGAAAGCCCAGAGATAAACCCACGCACATATGGTCACCTTAGCTTTGATAAAGGAAGCAAAAATATACAATGGAGAGAAGACAGCCTCTTCATTAAGTGGTGCTGGGAAAACTGGACAGTTACATGTAAAAAAATGAAATTAGAACATTCCATAGCACCATACACAAAAATAAACTCAAAATGGATTAAAGCCCTAAATGTTAGGCTGGAAATTATAAAACTCTTTGAGGAAACCATAGGCAGAACACTCTTTGACATAAATCACAGCAAGATCCTTTTTGACCCACCTCCTAGAGAAATGGAAATTTAAAAACAATTAACAAATGGGACCTAATGAAACTTAAAAGCTTTTGCACAGCAAAGGAAACCATAAATAAGATGAAAAGGCCCCCCCAGAATGGGAGAAAATATTTGCAAATGAAGCAACTGACAAAGGATTAATCTCCAAAATTTACAAGCAGCTCATGCAGTTCAGTATCAAAAAAAGAAACAACCCAATCCAAAAATGGGCAGAAGACCTAAATAGACATTTCTCAAAGAAGATACACAGATTGCCAGCAAACACATGAAAGGATGCTCAACATCACTAATCATTAGAGAAATTCAAATCAAAACTACAATGAGGTATTACCTCATACTGGTCAGAATGACCATCATCAAAAAACCTGCAAACAATAATTGCTGCAGAAGTTGTGGAGAAAAGGGAACCCTCTTGCACTGTTGGTAGGAATATAAATTGTTACAGCCACTATGCAGAACAGTATGGAGGTTCCTTAAAAAACTAAAATTAGAACTACCATATGACCCAGCAATCCCACTACTGTGCATATGTCCTGAGAAAACTATAATTCAAAAAGAGACATGTATCACAATGTTCATTGCAGCACTATTTACAATAGCCTGGACATGGAAGCAACCTAAATGTCCATCAATGGATGAATGTGTAAAGCAGATGTGACACATATGTACAATGGAATATTACTCAGCCATAAAAAGAAACAAATTTGACTTATTTGTAGTGAGGTAGATGGACCTAGGGTCTGTCATCGAGTGGAATAAGTCAGAAAGAGAAAAACAAATACCGTATACTAACACATATATATGGAATCTAAAAAAAGAAAATGGTTCTGATGAACCTAGGGGCAGGAGAGGAGTAAAGACACAGACATAGAGAATGGCCTTGAGGAGACGGGGAGGGGGAGGGGGAAGGGTAACCTGGGACGAAGTGAGAGAGTGGCATGGACTTATATACACTACCAAATGTAAAATAGATTGTGGGAAGCAGCCGCATAGCACAGGGAGATCAGCTTGGTGCTTTGTGACCACCTAGAGGGGTGGGATAGGGAGGGTGGGAGGGAGACGCAAGAGGGAGGGGATGTGGGGATATATGTATACATATAGCTGATTCACTTTGTTATACAGCAGAAACTAACAAAATTGTAAAGCAATTATACTCCAATAAAGATGCTAAAATAAATTTTCAGTTGGGTTTGGACTTCATCTGTTTCATGTGGATTTTATTTCTCTAGTATAATCTTCATGTATTATGTTTTTTACCCTCCCTCGATTTGAAATTCAATCGATTTTTATTCTTGCTTAACTTTCATAAGCAATGTGCTTAACAGTAGATGCATGTAATAAATCAAGGAATAATATACATAAACTTTCACTAATGTAGAAAGACGTGTGAAATCAGTCATTTAAAAAGGATAAGAATATTAATTTATTGCCTTAAATTAAGCAAAAGGAAATGATGTAATTGAGGCAATAAAAGACTAGGTAGTCTTTTATTTTTCTTTGGGAATGTTTTTCAAGAAGAACCAAAGCCTTTCTATATAATATAGATTAGAGTGTTCATTAGCATGTGCTGATGGGGAAGGAGAAAAGAAAACCTTCAACCAGTTTCTGTTTTCTTAAGAATTTATTCTGAAGTGAATTTTTAGCATCTTGATACTGCTTTATTGGCAAAGAAATTAAGGTACTTTATTTTGTTCGTCAATATTCCCACATATACATCTTTGTTTAGAACCCACAGTTTCTGCTAAATAAATTAATTCCCTTTGGCTTTAGATCAAAGCAACCTCAAAAGGACATCTTTTCTCAAATTCAATTACTGACTCTTGGGACTTCCATGGAAAAGTTATGGTTATAAAAAAGGAAAGATCAGCCACTTGCATCTGAAGATGTTTATAGCATTAAGATAGATGGATTATACAAGGTCTGCTTCTAATATTTCCTCTTCTGATGATACAATTTAAAAAGATAAGCACTGATTCTTACTTTCAGAGTAGTCAGCTCTGTATTTTCCTCATTGTCCCCCGACGTCCTCTTGGATTTGGGGTGTTAATTATATTCCACTAACCTTCACTTCTAAGATCCCAAGGCTCTTATCTGCTCAGATCCACAAATAACATCAATTAGGTAAATGTGGCATTTCCACTCTCTCATGCAATCCTGTTTAACTATCACTATCATGACAATACATCTAGGATTCTGTAGCGTGGTCCTGGTTTCAAATATTTTTGAGTATGGATGTAAATTTATATGTTAGAACTCAGGCAGCGTTTTGATTTTTAGTTCTAATAATATAATCACTATAAATATATGAGAGATTAAAACTTTGAAATGAAAAGTGCATTTTAAAAGAGTTCTCGGGCTTCCCTGGTGGCGCAGTGGTTGAGGGTCCGCCTGCGAATGCAGAGGACACGGGTTCATGCCCCGGTCCGGGAGGATCACGCGTGCCGCGGAGCGGCTGGGCCGGTGAGCCATGGCTGCTGGGCCTGCGCGTCTGGAGCCTGTGCTCCGCAACGGGAGAGGCCACAACAGTGAGAGGCCCGCGTACCGCAAAAAAAAAAAAAAAAAGAAAGAAAAGAAAAAAAGAGTTCTCATTTTAAAACTGCAGGTAATCTTTTAAAAACAGTTATATATGAATTAATTAACAATATATATTACTATAAATGAAAGTGAATAGTGTCTGGTGGTGGCATACATTACAAAAAGTAAAAGCATATTGAAACTACCTTTTGTCAGAAATTGACTTAGCAACATGGCATAAGATGAGAGCTCTTGGCACTCATCTTGAATTAGAAAAACCTATTCACCCTAAAGAGCTATCAAAATTGTTACTCTGGTCAACTGGGATAAGGGCCTGTAAGGGATGATTTGTTAAACAGTTGAGGTCAGAATCCTGTCATAGACAGTTCAGTGTGATAAAAATTTTGCCTTTCAATTATTTTTTAAATTTAGGAGCTTTTAAGATTTAAGGTAATATTATGATTCTATAGAACTAAGTAAGTTTTATCCTACTGACCTGAGTCTTTTAATGCTTGTTCTGCCTTTGAGGACTCATAAGAATTCTTGTTTTCATCTATGCATGAAGCATATGGGTATCTCTCCACCATCTCTTTTGCATCCTTTTATTTCCTTGACCTCAGAGATTCACCTTTTGGAGTTATAAATGATCACTTTATGAGAATACAATTTCTGTTTGTGGCCGAGGGCTCCTCTCTTCTTTGTTTGACAAGTTCTATACAAAATTCCCTGGAATAAGAGCAGGGTTCCTTCTTTATTCACTAGAAATGACCCAGGAAAAAAGGGGCCTTTGGACGATGTCTAGACTGTCTATCTTTGCAGAACAGATGTTCTAACAGTGTGCCCAGGTTGAAATGACAGCTTGTCATGGCAGGACTTCAGGTCTTACTGGAAAATCACAGCAACATTCTCAATGATAATTTCTGGGATTAAGGAAAGCATCTGCAGAAGAGCAATAATGTTTTCAGATCTTGCAGGCACTGATTATTATGCCAGCATGATTAACACACCTCCTGGATCCAATGCATATTAAGCAAATCAGGAATAATGCTGTGCCTCTTACATTAGCTCTTTATTTCTTCTTAGTTCTATGTTCTTTGTCCAGTATTAAATTGTGGCTTTATTTAATTGAAAAAAATTAAAGGCATAGGAGGGTAATCTAGTCCAAGGCAGTATATCTTTAAAAACAAATATTCTTCCAGACTACTACACTGCACATATGTATCTAATATATACATAAGAGTATAAATTGAACCCAATCCCACTGGCCAGAAAGAAATCCTGTGTCTTCCAAGAAAAGTTTTCCACTGTCCAGGACAATCTGGTCCTAGGCATCCTTTCTAAATTTGATTTGATGAGCTCAAGCCCCCCACAAGTATCCACTCATTCCTCCAAATTTATGCATATGACCAGTGTACCTAGCCTCTAACTTCAACCTCCTATCAGGAAACACTGAGTCATTAAATAAAATAACATTGTGGTTTCTGGGGAATACAGGAGAGAACATCGTTCCCTTTTTGTACTTTGGCACCAAGAGGTTGGTATCAGGAATGGCTGCACCAGTATCTACAGCTGACTGACAGTTGTTTGCAACCTCAAACTCTCCAGTTTATCTTCTGTTGACAAATCTCCATCTGCTGTGTGTGACAAAGGAGTGCTATTTCTCTACACATTTCTTAGAAGGAAACATCTTCCTTCTCGCCTCTGGTCTGGGTTTTTTAGCAGTATTTCCAAATAGCACATGCTCTTCTGGTGATCATAGCACTTGCCACGGTTAAGTAAGAAACCTTTGAAATTGATCAAGCTCCAATTCCCATGTACCTTGTCTGACATTTAGCTGGTGCTTGCCCTTTCATCCAAACTCTGGATACAGAAGCCAGGAGACTTTAAAAAAATAAAAAATAAAAAATAAAAAAAAACTATTCCTAAGGGATGGACAGAAGGAAGGGAGCACCATTTCCTGATAACAGTATAATTCCAAAATTAGTCTTACAAACAAAGGAGGGAGGGGACCCTGACATCATTGAATTCCCACAGCTGATATAGCTAGCAAATACTGGACCTCAACCAAAAATTTCAGAATGGATCTTCTTACCCTTTGCTAATTATAAAATAAATAGATTTCCAGACTTTTTGCAAAGAAAGGGCTTAAATATGCACTTTGAAAATGATAGGGAGAGAAAGAAGAGAAATTTTTTACTTTCCTCACAAGATAAAACTGATCTTCATCGCATGGCCGTATTCTCCAAGTTTATGAGCTTTAACTAAAATAGATTAAAGGGGACAGTGAAAAGTATTTGGGGTTTTTTTTTGGCTTCTGTCCAGAAAATTCTCCCATCTTCTTTTATCTGATAGTGTCTCCTAGCCCTTGACCTCTGGCACATGACCCAGGTGTGATAAAATCCCATTGCCCTGGCCATAGCAGTTGATCCAAGGGTGATGCAAGTAGAGTCAGTCAAACGGCTTCCTTGAGATTTCTGTATAGAGTCTGTGAGAAAGAAGTTCTGTTCCCTTTAGTTGGGTACAAATTAAGGTTCTTTGGTTGCAAGTATTATAAGCCAATGCAGACTACTTTAAGCAAAAAGAGAGTTTATTGTAAGGTTATGAGAAAGCTCTCAGTGATGAAGGAAAGCTTAACAGCCTGACCTTGTGGAGTCAGCCTCTAGAATACAGGTATCAAAATAGACAATTTCTTCAGGCGGCAGGGCCCAACCTTCGGAGTGAATTAGCTCTAGCTTTTTTCTACCCTCCCTCATTCAACTCAGCTCAAGATTCAAGTTCAGAAAAAAAGCAAGTGTGATTGGCTCAGCTAGTCACAAGCCTTTTCCTAGGTTAAGTAGGAAAGGGACACTGATTGACAGTCCCCCTGGACTGCAGAGAGCAGGAGAGGCATAGTTCCCCAAAGGAAAACCATGTTTCTGTTACTAAAAGAAGGGGAAAGTAGTTCTGAGCAGGCAGAAACTGACGTTCACCAAAGATTGATAAGCCAGGGCAGCCAGGGGACCTTTCCTGATCTGTGCCTGCAATAGCTCAAATGGGGCCAATAGGCAAAGAAGAGCCAAATGAACAGTCCAGAAACCCTGCTCGGCCTCACTGCCAGCCTTAGCAGCTCATACATTTCTGTTTAAACCAGTTTCATTTTGGTTTCTGTCACTTGCAAGCAACAAAGTCCTGAGTGACGACTAGTTTTTATGTGAGTTATTTTTAGGCCTAGAGGCCTCTGGAATGTCCTTTTGAAATTAAGAACCACCCTCAATTTGTACATATTGAATAAGTATCATTTCTTGGGATCTCCTTGCAATAAGTCCCTAAGTTTTTCAGGGACTCCTGGAGGAGTTGTTTATCCTTGAGGGAACTTCTGAAATCAGTGAGAAGACTTTGCCTTTGGGGTTCTATTCCAGGAAACAGCTCTATTTCAGGAAGACTTCAGTGGACAAAGGAAGAGGCAACCTGACGGGTAATCTCTGAATAAGACTAGGGATTATAAAGATAAATATAAACTATTTCTATGAGGTAAATACTAAAACTCCTTAGGAACTTGTTGTACTTAAAAAGTACACCTTGAAGTTATTATTCGTACATTCTCTCATTTTTCCTAATTTTAATTTCTGGTGTTTATTGGCCTAAATATAAAATATCCCACTGTGGAACAGTTTCTGTATCTAAGGATTCAGTAGGAGTGCCTAAAAGAAAACTCTTTTCTGCAAATGTAAGGATAATTATGTGGGTGGGAAAATCTCCACCTTTTGTTTCCCTGAGTTCTTGTCACTTTCCATCAAGGCAGTAACACAGTTGGCAGCAATAGGAAAGTGCAGGCTGCCTGTTTGTGCTTTGATCAAATGTCACACTGAGCTTCACGCAATCTGATGCCATGGGTGGTGAGCAGTGCTTTTGACAAAGTCCCAGCAGTTGAAACAGTGAGATCCCAGGGCCCTCCTTGTTACTTTCTTAGAAAACTCTAGGTAGACAGATAAAAAAAAAAAAAAAATCTGTGTTCAATGGCAAAAGAAGGTTGTACGCAGAACTATTGGTCAAGAAATTGGTTCCTACTTTGAGGAATAGCAGCCTTTCCAAGAGCTGTGCTGAGAGACAGTAGGAGAGGATGGCATTGTTTAAGAGACTAGACACACAAGGACAACTATTCAAGACTAGCCTTACTCCAATAAATATTAACATGACCGCTCTCTAAAAGCTTAGAATTCTACCAGGGCAAGATTTTATTTAGGCCCAAAGCATTCTCATTAAAATACACTTGACAGGGTGTTACATCTTTGTGAGGATTATTTTAATCACTGTTTTTTTTTTTTTCTAACTGAGATAAAATTCACATAACATAAAATTCACCATGTTAACCATTTTAAAGTGTGCAATTCAGTGGTCTTACTGTATTGACAATGTCTGTGCAAGTGTTGCCACTATCTTATTCCAGAACATTTTTATCCCCCTCAAATCCCTGTTTTCTTAACATCTAGTTGCAGTAGTAGTTTTGATCCCAAGGAGGTTTGCAGGAGGAGAATAAAAAGAGGGAGAGAAGGTTTGGGCTGAGTGCCTGGGGATGGACATCATGATAAAAAGATACTCTTTAGAATGCTAGTTAGAGTTGGCTCTGGGGTTTTGGCAAAGAGATATATCTCCTGACTTTCATAATTGTGTAGGACAGCAAGTATGATTCTTAAAATTAATGGGATAGTGTTTAAAAATAATTTTGTGTCACTGAAAAGTCAATCCTATTACAAGCCTCCCTCGAAAGTGTGTTTGGCTCTATTCAGACCATGAGCCCTGGGTAATGCCCAGGGATGTACCTGTACTACCTGGGAGAGTCTTCTTAATGAGATGACTTAAAGTTGATACGGCTTTCAGTGGGACAATGGGAACTTGCCTGTGGGAATTACATATATGTTATTTGATGTACCAGCTATGCATATTAAGAGAAAAGAACTAAAAGGAAAATAAAATCCAGAAGAGTGCATTCCTTTTAGTATGCTAGCTTGAAGTCTATAAACCAGGTCCCGGACGTTTCTGGTCAAAGATACAAGCTTTCATCTTAGCAGGTGACTTGATGCTTATGTGCCAACAACAGGACTTAGTCACCAAGGTCCTTTACAAAGTAACTTAGTGCTCCAAAACCAAAGGGAGCAGAGATGGTTTTGAAATCTAACCGTAGGTTCCTGCCTACTAATGTTTACCAAAAGGTGGACACAAGCTTTGAACGGGTATAATAGGCGTTTCACTGAATTCTGTGAGTGAATTAAACTGTGAGCACTTCAGATGCAGGTTGTGGAGGTGAGGCAAGGAATATGCCCTGGGCTGTGATTATCTGTACAAAGTAAGATCAGCAAACAAGGATAGGCTGTAAGTAAGTTTCCTGCAGTGCCAGTTTTATAATAAAGGTGTTTTGCTTTTTGTTTGAGCTTGCCATTGACTAAAATCATTTATTTCCTTGGAGGTAATTTAAGTACATAGCCAACGAAATAGTTTTTCTGTGTTTACGTGTTAAAAAAAATTTGGTAGCTCACTGTTTCATCAATTTGAACATGCTTAAAAGTATTCCTAGTATTCCAGGACATTCCTCTGATCAGAGGTTGAATGGCAACCTTATAAATAGTCTTACTTAGAAAATGAACCAAACAGGGAAAAATTGTGCACCTTTGCATAAAAAGAAATTCTAATTTATTTGCATCCATCTCTTTAATCTGCTTGTTATAACTATAGGCACTGGTTTGTAACTATAGCAGAGAAGTAGCTTCATGTTAATCCAGATAGCATGTCAATTAGAATCAACACTTTTTCCCCTCCTGCATTTTCAATTGTTACAATAAGATCAGCTTTCAGAGTAGACGACCACGATGTCCCTTGATGGAGGCTGGAAGGGGTCTCCTTTCCCAAAGTGGTTCACTCTCCATCTACTGTGGGGTCAGAAGTTATACTGTTGGACATTTATTTCTTGGATCATGAAGGTCTTTTGTTCCTCAAGAAGAATCTACTTAAAAAGTGCAAATACACATGGATGGGTGACTCATTAAGCATTTTATTATATTTTAACTTGATTACCAGCTGAAAGTGGATCGGACGTATTGATTTTGTGCCTCACTCTTTCTTTCCTGCAATGGGCTATCCCTTCCTTTAAGGAAGTATTCTTCTCCCAGTCCAGCTCTGTGCTTCTGGGAGCCGCTATTCACAACATCCTCCTTTCCCCCTCTTATTTCCCTGTGCCCCTCCGCCCGGCGGCTGGTGCAGACCAGGCTTGTCCAACCATACTTCCCCACCCCTGGCTACAAAGATTGATTCATGGCCCTGGATGAGTACCCAACCCAAACCAGGACAGAGTATTTTCTTGTACTTTTTCTAACTGGAGCTGGTGGAAAAATGCTTTTTTTCCTCTCTGGAGGAGAGATAAGGAGGGCAGCCCTTAATTAATTGTGACCATGTGTCCAGACTCTCCTGACATCCCACTTGAGGGAATGAAAGTCTCCACGCAGAGAGAAGCAGAGTGGAGAGACACAGGTGCCCTGATGGGATCTGAGACCCTGAATCTATGGGACTCTAAGGCTGATGGCATGCACTTTCTTAGTTTGTTTACACTTGTGCCAATAAATCACCCTTTCTCCTTAAGCTATTATAACTGGGGGCATCTGCCATTCACAAACAGATGTCTAAAAACCAAAAACAAGCATTTTATAAAAGGACACAGGACTAACTAGGGAAGGAGTGGTGTTCTGGTCAAGGACTATGTGTGGGAGCTGGGTCAACCATAATTGTCCAGCGGTTAAATGGGATTCATTGTGTGTTAAAGTTACCTACATCTTTTCAGACTTTACTTTCAAATCAGTTGAGAGGTAGGGCAAGGTGACCAAAGTCTGAGAATGAGAGCTCATATTACTCTGGGGCCACAACGGCCTTGACAATCTCCTGGGTTATTGAATGCAGGGTGAGGCTGCGTGAGACCCATGGGAGAGTAAGACTGTGCAAATATTTGGTTTAAGACCTTCCTGCTGTATGTCAGTTCACTGACTCAGGTTCTCCACCAAATAAAAGAAGCAACACATGGGTTGAAAAGGGAGTCCCTGCTTTCATCCATAATTGACCTTGGAGTACTTGACTTTATTTAAATTTATATCTGTTCATAATACATTAGGGTTTTTGTTTTGTTTTGTTTTTTCCTGTACAGGTAGTTTTTTTCCCTTTTAAACAGAAATATAGAGAAAAAAATGGACAAAGAAGCAAAGGTGGGATTTAATGTTTTCTAACCTCCCTCCACAACCATTAGAGTCCTCGTGCCTCAGTACTATTTTAATTTTGACCCATCAAACTCTCAAAGGGACAAAATCATCATTAGATAGCAAATGATATTATTTTTGTCAAAAATGAGAGTAATGAGGGCTTCCCTGGTGGTGCAGTGGTTGAGGGTCTGCCTGCTGATGCAGGGGACACGGGTTTGTGCCCCGGTTTGGGAGGATCCCGCATGCCGCGGAGCAGCTGGGCCCGTGAGCCATGGCTGCTGGGCCTGTGCGTCTGGAGCCTGTGCTCCGCAACGGGAGAGGCCACAGCAGTGAGAGGCCTGCGTACCGCAAAAAAAAAAAAAAAAAAAAGAGACAGAGTAATGAGAAGTAGATACCTTGCAATAAAATCTTTTTTTCCACTAGATTCAAAATACAGTTGAGAAGTTGAAAGCTTCTCTCAGGTGAGCTGGAGAACTTTCTCCAGTGTGCTGTACAATCATCATCAGCTTCTTCTTATTTGAAATATGGCCATGATGCCTTAGAATAAAGACCTTTAAATGCATAATATTCTCTATTGGATTTTATTCTTTTAGGTTTCAAGGTGGTGAAAGGAAATTAAACTGTCTTTATGTTGTTCTGTGGAAAGAGAAAAGGCTGCGTTTCAAAGTGATGGTGTTACATGCCATTTCAATCTCGGGGAAGTGCTATTCAAAATTGAAAATTAAAACCAAACTCATATTAAACAGTTTCCCATGTGGGCAGGATGCTGGGAGTGTCTCACTTTCTGCAGCCACCACGTCACCTACTTTCTCCTCCTCCACTATTTCCACATTCCTCCTCTTTTTTCATCATTACTTATGAGTAATAAAGGAAGCAGGAGTAAGAACAATTGCATGTTCCTGGCTTTACAAGAGTGCTGCACATCAAAGGAAAACATTCATCCCAAGGAATCATAGTTTTGCAAGAGTTTCACCCGGCAGAATGAGGTTTGCTGTCGCTGCCGCAGAGCAGAGAAATAGCCTCACTGCACCAGAGCTGCACGGGCGCCCTGGGGTGATTGCCCAGGTTGCCACACATGTCTGTCCTGGGGCAAGGTAATAATCCACATCTCTAAGCCTGTGCTTATTCTTGTGGAATCCGTAAATGGACTTGCTTCGGAGGTTATTCTGAGAATTAAACGCACATGAAATACTGAGTAAAATGCCTGCCATGTAGTATTAAATGTGAACTCATATTATTGCTGATGATGACAGTCCGAGGGGTTTTCTCCCCCAGGTTGGTAATCATCTCTGAGAGAAAACTTTTTAAAAAATCCAAACCAGAGTGGCTATTAAATTTTTCTGAACCACCCAGATTTCATTCCCAACCAGGCTCCGCTGTTTGTTTCTAGCTCGTTAGCCTATCGTTAAAACACAAATTTCTTTCCTTCCCCATGCCCGTCTTAGTCAGTCTGTTGGCCCGTCTACACTTTTAGACAAGCCCCTCTCCTTGCCCCACTTCAGAGCCCCGTCCCTGGGGGCCTGAGGTCTCCTCCTTGGGCCCTGCTCTTCCCTCACGGCCACCCAGCAAGACACTTATCAGACCTGTTTCAGTCCCCTCTTCAGTCTCAGAGACTCTTCTTTAAGGAACCGCTTATTCATCCCCTGCCTCTCACACGGTGAAATCACACCCAGCTTGGAGTTAGGAGTTTGCGTGCTGTCTCTAATCATGCAGAATGGAGATCGGGCCAGACCAGCACACTGCCTGGCACTGTGGCCTTGCTTTCTGCTTTGTTGCCAGAAAAGCTGTATGCATCACCTAGGACCAAGGGCCAGTGTGTGACTGTCACATGGTAATACTGACCTCTAGGGGCTGGCTTTCCTTCACGTAGAGTCTTTATCTTCTCATTGAGTTCCAGGACTGTGATGGCAGCCTCTTGCTTAGCTGTTGCCAAATCAGTTTGTAGCTTTTCCAGTTTCCTTTTGTGCTTTAGTTTCTTAAAGAAATAAGAGTTTCCGTCACTAGAGACACATGCATCAAAGGAATAAAAAGAACTAATGATGTCTGAACAAACAGGGCCTTTGAAAGCCAGCTTAGATGAAATGCTCCCTGTTCATCTAGACTGAGTCCTGTCTGAGGTACATGTGCTCCTGTCAGAGACCTGGAATCACCAACAATAAAAGCCTACTCTCTGCATCATAGTATCGTTCACCCTATTGAATGGTTTTTATCTGGATCTGCGCCTTGTGTTTTGGCTGCTTATATAGAGAGGCAATTAGAAAAGAACTCTAGCTGGCAGTCTGCATTTTACCATTGAAGTGCCCAAACCTGAAAACATCTGATTTTTTTTCCAGTCTGTACGTAGACTCTCATGAAATAATCACCGCCTTGATTCTGTCACTTCTGCCCTAACACCATAACGGTGTGCATTCAAATAAACTCTAAAACATGTGATGCTACCATGAAATGCTGATGTTTATAAATATTTACTACGGTATCTATTTAGAGAATTCGAGAAAGTGGTCAGTGGTAAGAGGGTTTTCAAGCAATTGAAATAGCAAGGACAGGAATTCCTTGCTATAAAATAATCTGATTTATGACATCGAGACCTTTGAAGGAACTACATTAAGAAGTTGTTACATAACCAAAGGATTCCCATTGAAACTATATGACTAGAAGGCTCCATTTATGATTCTCACGATGGATTTGATTTATCAAACTTGGATTTCTCTGCAACTACAGAGAAGCTGTCTGTTGTGAAAAGTGCTGCGTTTGCATTTTTGTGTTGCTGCCTTTCCACTGAAGAGCTCACCTTGCCAAGTCTTTGTGGGCTGGTAATTAGGAAGCCCAGAAAATAAACGACTAACATTTCTTATCAGACATAAATCTTGAGATAAGGAAAGGAATAGTTTTTGCTCACCAGGGAAGATGATGTTCCCTGATCTTTAAAAAGAGTACACTCAGGTAGCAGGGAATCACTCCCTGTTTTGAGAGTAAAGCCAATAAAATCAGTTTATCAAAGATGGGATTAGATAGTCACAGACCTCTCATTTTAAAGACAGCAAGACAGGACTTCATGAAAGCTTAATTAATGGCATATGCCCGGATAAAAGAAAATGCATTATTCAAAGGAGAATGGTGGTCATGGAACTTCATTAAAGAGCGTCAGACGGGTGGAAGTGGGCAGAATTTACTCAGCCCGTCCAGGTGAGAGGCGCCCTGAGCCACAGACGTTCTGCTAGAGGGGCAGTTAACATTCATGTGCTCATTTTATCATTGTACTAATTATGAAGCACCCCTTTGGTGTTAGACACCGTGCTGGCCGGCTGTTAAAACAGTGCTGATAAGATCTCTGCTCCATGTCACTAAGACCTTCTTACTCACTGTCTTTCTCTGTGTCTCTGTTCACCTAAACCCTTCACAATTTGGCCTGTCATGCAGCTTAGTTCAGGGAGAGACTGAGCTGATGAAGAGACGCAGGTGCCTAAGTATTTGGTAGCTGTGTTTCTGACAGTAAATTAAATTGTCTTGCTAATCTGTACTTCTCTCTCTTGTAAATTGGTTTGCATTAGCTTGTTCATGCAGACCTCATCTATCCCAGGTCTATGGCGATCATACCTGGGAGGGGCCTTTCCTGATGCTGCTTCAAGACGGCTCCATGCTCAGATTTTTCACACTTTGCTTTTACCACTTAGGACATTGGGGATGGAAAGTGGGAGGAAGGATGTAGAAACGAAAATTGAGAAAGTGGAGGGAACGAGGGAAAGGATGGCAAGAGGGATTCAGAACAGAGTGCTAATGAAAAGTCTCAAAAAAGAACTGATAATGATATACAGGCTGAAGTGTCAGGGATTTGGGTACTGATGAACACGATTTACACTGAAACGTGTAGGAAGGTAAGACGGGTTGATGGATGGATAGAGAAACTGATAGATACGTGATAAAGTGAAGATAGCAAAGTGTCAATTGTAGTGTCTAGCTATGAAGGATATAGGTGTTTACTATAAAATTATGTCAACTTTTCTGTATGTGGAATTTTACATGATAAAATTTTGGGAAGAGAAAGAACTAAGGATTTAGTTTCCTTACATTGCCCCTCCCTTAATTCTTAATAGGTGGTATTCAAATTCTGAAAACATGTCACATCTATTCGTATGCAGGTAAGTATTCTTCCAGAAACTTTTCTCAGAGTAGACATTGATACTAAATAAAGCAAAAATAAATGCAAGTTGGTGAGAATTGCTGGCTGATCCCTAGGAGCTGGCATGGTGTCATTAAGTAAAACTATCAACGAGCTACATTTCCATCCTGACGGGATGACTTAAGGGATAGTGCACAGGAACTCAGTGGAAAGATATAGCGCTCCTCGGTATCACTTAAAATTTTCAGCTTTTCAGTTAAAAAGACAACTCTTTTTTTTTTTTTTACATCTTTATTGGAGTATAATTCCTTTACAATGGTGTGTTAGTTTCTGCTTTATAACAAAGTAAATCAGTTATACATATACATATGTTCCCATATCTCTTCCCTCTTGCGAAAAAAACGACAACTCTTTTAAAAAATTCCCGTCTCCAGACCACCTTTTTGTCTTTCTCTTATTGTTTTTTGTCTCTTACTATTGTTATAATATTTGTCTATTTGCCTTATGATCTGAGAAAGAAGCTGAGGATATTTAGTTTGGAGGAGACAGTATATATGGGAGTTATGACAATTGACTTCAGTTATCTAAGGGGTACTCAAGAGGAGAGGAAGTTGAGTCAAACAGTATTGTTCCAGAGATAGCATGAGAAACAATGTGGAGGAAACACAAGGAGGCAGATTGTGGCATAGCATGAGAAAGCACCCTCCAGCAGTTAGAGCTTGAATCCATAACAAGATAGGATGAGGCAAAGACCTCCTGCTCTGGGCAGACTTGGGCCCAGCCTGCCTGGGTGGACATCTTCAGGCAGGCCCAGAGTAACCTCTGGGACCTGGGTCAAGAAGTAACTGGAGGTCTGGCTTACCCCCAACTCCTTCCACCCCTAGCCCTCCAGGGACACAGCACTTGCATGAAGGGACACCTTAACCCTCATAGTCTCTAAGGTGGATACAGCTGTCAGAGATACTTTAGAGATAATTCTGGTATTTGTGAGATGTTGGCCAAGAAGGCCTGTGGGTCCCTCAGAATTCAAGAATAATGTGACTCAAAATGTATAAACTTTCTTATTCAGCTGTAAGAGAAAGGGGAGGGGAAATTTAAATTTAAAGTTGAATAAAGGACCTAGATTGGTTGCTTAAGATTTCTGTTTGGACTCTTTGGTTATTCAGATAAAGTTTAAAACAGTTTAACAGCATTGTCTTTTTTTCTTTTTTTAATTTTCTCCAGACAGAACTACTGTATGCTATTAATTCATAGCTTTAACCAAGTCCTTTGGGCATTTCTAAAAATTCCGTTTGCCAACATTTGTTTTATTAGTCATAGACATCAAATGATTTCAGTAACAATAATATTTTCCTTTGCTTTTTTGGCATTCTCTAGCCAGGCAACCCAAGTGTTGTACTTGAATCTAATGGAGTCTGTTATGGTCTCCCCAGTAAGCAGGAGCTCCCCTCAGTGATTATTGAAAGGATAGGAAGGCTTTATAGCTTAGAGGTAAATTCCTATTACCTTGCTCTTTTCCTACTTCTCCTACAGGGTGGACAGAGGGAGGAAATCATGTATTTGTGCAGTGTTTTGAAAAGGAAATATTTATCCGTATCACATTGCTGAATAGCTTGCATTATACCAAGTCAGTGGGAATTACGAATAATCAGGCAACTATTTATAGAAGAGTTTCAACACAGAGTTGCCAGCACTGTTTAAAATTTCTTGGTCTTTCTACACACTTTGAATCATGGCCTCGGATTCTAAAGCTGGGCTTTGTCAATTATTGGCCGTGAGAAATTAGGCCAGACTCATGACATCTTCAGGCTCTAGATCCCATTTCAAAGAGTTGGTGGGGATTAAATGACATAACACATAAATGACAGTACCCAATGCTATGTTTGCAATGTAGTGGGTATGTCTTTCTGGTTTTTGTCATTATTCCTTGAAACACGTCAGGGAAACTCTAAACTGGCCACTAAAACACTAAAGTATCTTCTCTACAGATGATTCTGTCACACTTTACAAAAAATAAAATTTATACTTCATTGAAAGCAAAATTTTGTCTTTTCTTTCTTCTTTTCCTCCTCCTTTTTCTTCTTCTAAATTACGTTTTCTGCCTGATTGCATTGATCTCCTCCTTACTTTGTATGGGTAGACAAAACTTAATGTCCTGAAACAGACATGCAAATAGCCTCGATCCAATCTCCTGCCAGAGCTGGCCCGACGCCTAGGCAAAGTAGGTGGCTGCCTTCCTGGAATGATATGAGGAGTGCTCTAAGGCCCTGCCTCTTGCTTCCTGTGGAATCTCTGTCTTGGGCCTGCCAGAGCACAGCTTCTTCCCATTTTGTCTGAAATCTACCCCATCCAGCCCACCGTCATTCCCTTAGAGAGCATACATAACAGGTAGCTTTTGTCTCCAGAGGACTGCTGATAAAATGCTCACTACCAAGGACATATAAGAGAATGGTCTGAATACAGAAGGTATAGCTAGTTTTCTCCTTTCACTTCTCTTCTAACAACCCATCATTAATAATGAAACTATTAAAAGTGAGAGCAGCATTTGGATAAAACTTGGCTTAAACAATCAGTTTCCCATCTGTTGTTTTGTTTTATGTTTATACTGCCTCAGGTGAATATTTTAAAAGCCCAGGGATGATGAATATGTTCCATGGATGTTTCTTAGTGCTCTATGGCAAGCCTTTGATGTGGGGATCCCTTCACAGTTTGCACCTGTGGCTTCATCATCCTTAACCTGCATCCCAATAGCCGCTGCTCATTGATGAAACCTAATTGTCATCTACGTTAGTGTCTCTATTTTGCAGAGGAGAGAGCTGAGGTCCCAGAGAGCTTGAGTAGATCTAATCATGGCATCTAGAAAGGAAGTAGCTAAATTGACTTGAATCAAGGTCTTTCGATTCCAGATGCTGATTTTTATTTTCAATGGTAACATGAGGCTTCATTAATCAATAGCACCATTACTTTGTTAGGTTCGTAAAGGTAACCTTGGATAGTTACAGAGTGAGTACAAGTAGAAAGTCAATATAACAGTTGATTATAAAAGAGTAGTATTGAAGTGTGATGGCAAGGCCTTTATAGCATGGGTTGTGATAGGCAGGCAACCTTCCCTTATAGCCCACTTTTAACAGGAATTACTGGACTCGGGTCATTCTATATGATACATATGAGGGTTACACTTGATAGAAAGAATAATTTTTAGGTAATTGAGATCCTGCTAACTTCAAAAAAATAAGCTGCACCAATATCTACCGGCCAACTTGCTTTCATATAGCATCAGAATATCTGTACTGAAACAAATCCATTTCTGAGATAACGGGTACCGCTTGTACGTTCTTTCTTTATGTGAGTGTAACCCTGCCTCAATATTCTTACCCAGTAAACATTAATCGGGCTGACAACCGAGATTTTTTTTTTAACTTCTTTATTGGAGTATAATTGCTTTACAATGGTTGCAGCCGAGATTTTTGAGAAAGAACCTACAGTGCAATAAATAGGTTTTTATATTATTAGCTGAGCACAGCACAGAACAAAATAGAGTGTTCAATAGGTCTTGTGAAAAGAAAACATAGCCAGTGTTTGCTAAAGCCAAATCTACTTTTTGGGCTTACCATCTCAAATCACACCTGAGAATGGCGGGAGAAGTGCACCTAAGTCACACACCGAACAGAGCCTGCTAGGAAGCCTGTTTTTCAGTCCAACCCTCTCTGGCGGGTTGAAAGAGAAAGCCCAAAGGGCCAAAGATGTATGTGAAGCAATTTCAGCTTCTCAGCCCCACCTCTACAGGTGTTGGTAACATAGGCAAACATCTATAATGGAAGAGCACAGAAATCCGAGGACAGAATATACAGGTGGTGAAAAAGAATTCCTATATCTGCCTTATGACAGTGCTACCCATCTCCTCCAACATGATTATGAAAATAATGAAGAGCTTTTTCTCTGCAATGACTTTATTACTGGGCAGATACTTGTTTTGTTTTTCTGTGCTCAGCACTCCTTTGGAACTTGACTAAGGCTGCCTTCTGGGAAAAAATTTGTAGCTATTGGCCATCGGTGGCTTATCTTGAATCATAAAGCACAAGCATGTGTTCGAGGACTGAAAAATTAAGATCCTGAAGCACCAAGTTGCTTAACTCACCTTGAAGGGTTTTTCTGTGTGATAAAGAACCTAATTAAGTTAACCTTCCCAAGAAATAGCCCTCTCCTTCAGAAACACTGCTCTTCCCTAAGAGCAGTGAAATTATAGGGGATATAGGCTTAGTGAGGACAGGAGCTGGTCTCAAAACAGCTTAACAAATCATAAGGAAATCTAAGTAGAAGAGATGAAAATTATCATAGGAGAAATGATTCTCATAGAGCATGAAATAGCTTTGTACAGTGTTTAAGAGAAACTAGAGAAAGCAGCAAAGTAGGAAGTTCTCTGTGATGTGTATTACTTTCCCATGAAAGACAATGTTTTTAAAAAACTGCTGCTTTCCTAATGCAAAATTGAAACAATTTTACAGCAGAAATTTTTAAGTTTAAGGTGAAATGGATCTGATCTCATATAAAAATGTTTATGATGTTAAGAGACTGAGTGTATGGATGAATGTTTTGTAAATTGCTTAGTGGCATTGTATTAGTTAATACTGATAGTGATATTATTATTTTAGGATATTTATTCTTTATAAGTAGGACTTCTGAGATGTTGGTTCTTGGCAATGAATTATTGAGCAAAGGGCTTTACAGTGATATCTATTGGTCAAATATTCTCTAGGTGCAATTAAATGAGCAGTTTGTCCATTCTTTAATTTTTCAATTCCTTTAATCTGGTATATGTCTGGAAATAAAAATAATTTCATAAGAGGCAAGAATCTCAAGTTTCTCCCTAAAAAAATTTAAAGTTTCCAGTCAGGTTCATTGCAAGCCATGTTTGACAGTTAATTTGACTAAAGACATTTAAATGCATATGGAGAAATCACCAGGAATTAAAGCATCCAGCTTGACTCCTAGCTCAAGATTTGTCTCTTTTACTTGAAAGGGAGGATTCACTTGAATATTAAACTAATCTGACAATATAAATTCAAGTGAGGAGAATAAATTGCTGAAGCAGATGTTGGGAAGTGACAACAGAATCAACGATACATAGTTCACATACGCTGAGACCAACTACTTTTATCTAAAACCTCAGACAGTGTTTAACAGTTCAGTTATTATTGCTTCCTAAACACTCTCTTTTCTTGATTTTCCTCCTCTCAGTTTCTTCTCAGCTATCCACTGTAATAAATAGGAAGTCATATTGTAAAAAAAGACTCAGAGGGGATATCAAGTGCCACTAAAACTGTGTCCTGGCCTTCAGTTAGAAAAATCGAATTCTTCAAAGATGCTACAGGAACAAAGCAAACAGTTGATATTCAAATAAATTACAAATATACAGTCTTGATGACTGTAGATATAACCCAATGATCAAAACTGAACTGCTTTAGGGTTCATTTGTCCAAGTGCTGCAAGGCAAGGTCACTTTGGGGGTCTCACTGCAAAGACATTTTGTAGTGCCCTCCCCAATTCTGTTCACATTCCTGATACCTTATGAATGTGTACTGATGATGCATGTGTGACAGATGACATTTTATCTAGTATTGGTGACACTGTAGTCTGTGTCCATTTGATAACAAGAAAACCATGTTTCCAATACTGCAACAAAAATTTTCTTTGGTTTTCTAAAACCTTTCAATCTGGTGATCATTCGCTTAGTCTCTCCCATAGGGCTTTCTTGCAGTTTCTGTTCTTGACCACTGGGGCAACCTGTACCATAAACCTTTAAAGATGACCCAAGAAATAGCAATGGTTTGCCACACCTGAAAACTTCCATTCTAAAAGGTGTCAGTCCTGCTCTGTGAAGGTGGCTGAACATTGGGGGAAACATTAAGCAACATTTACAACCTAAATTCAGTTTCACTCCTCATAATCCAGCTATGATTTTAGTTAAAATTTTTGGGTCTTTTGTGTCTGTGTGTCTGTGTGTGTCTGTGCGATTTAGCCCAGAAAACTTTTTTGTTTTTAACATCTTTATTGGAGTATAATTGCTTTACAATGGTGTGTTAGTTTCTGCTGTAAAACAAAGTGAATCAGCTATACTTATACATATATCCTCATAGCTCCTCCCTCTTGTGTCTCCCTTCCACCCTCCTTATCCCAGGAGGGATAGCTGGCCACAAAGCAGTGTTGGCCACAAAGCACTGACCTGATTGATCTCCCTGTACTATGCAGCTGATTCCCACTAGCTATCTATTTTACATTTGGTAGTGTATATATGTCCATGCCACTCTCTCACTCCATCCCAGCTTACATTTTCCCCTCCCTGTGTCCTCAAGTCCATTCTCTACGTCTGCGTCTTTATTCCTGTCCTGCCCCTAGGTTCCTCAGGACCATTTTTTTTCTTTTTTAGATTCCATATATATGTGTTAGCATATGGTATTTGTTTTCCTCTTCCTGACTTACTTCACTTGGTAAGACGGTCTCTAGGTCCATCCACCTCACTACAAATAACTCAATTTCGTTTCTTTTTACGGCTGAGCAATATTCCATTGTATATATGTACCACATCTTCTTTATCCATTCATCTGTCGATGGACTCTTAGGTTGCTTCCATGTCCTAGCTATTGTTAATAGAGCTGCAGTGAACATTGTGGTACATGACTCTTTTTGAATTATGGTATCTCACGGTATATGCCCAGTAGTGGGATTGCTGGGTCATATGGTAGTTCTATTTTTAGTTTTTTCAGGAACTTCCATACTGTTCTCCATAGTGGCTGTATCAATTTACATTCCCACCAACAGTGCAAGAGGGTTCCATTTTCTCCGCACCCTCTCCAGCATTTAATGTTTGTAGATTTTTTGATGATGGCCAATTCTGACTGGTGTGAGGTGATAACTCATTGCAGTTTTGATTTGTATTTCTCTACTGATTGGTGACGTTGAGCGTCCTTTCATGTGTTTGTTGGCAATCAGTACATCTTCTTTGGAGAAATGTCTATTTAGGTCTTATGCCCGTTTTTGGATTGGGTTGTTTTTTTTAAATATTGAACTGCATGAGCTGCTTGTAAATTTTGGAGATTAATCCTTTGTCAGTTGCTTCATTTGCAAATATTTTCTCCCACTCTGAGGGTTGTCTTTTGGTCTTGTTTATGGTTTCCTTTGCTGTGCAAAAGCTTTTAAGTTTCATTAGGTGACATTTGTTAATATTTGTTTCTATTTCCATTTCTCTAGGAGGTGGATCAAAAAGGATCTTGCTGTGATTTATGTCATAGAGTGTTCTGCCTATGTTTTCCTCTAAGAGTTTGATAGTGTCTGGCCTTACATTTAGGTCTTTAATCCATTTTGAGTTTATGTTTGTGTATGGTGTTAGGGAATGTTCTAATTTCATTCTTTTACATGTAGCTGTCCAGTTTTCCCAGCACCACTTATTGAAGAGGCTGTCTTTTCTCCATTGAACATTCTTCCCTCCTTTTTCAAAGCTAAGGTGACCATAGTTACATGGGTTTGTCTCTGGGCTTTCTATCCTGTTCCATTGATCTATATTTCTGTTTTTGTGCCAGTACCATACTGTCTTGATTAGTGTAACTTTGTAGTATAGTCTAAAGTCAGGGAGCCTGATTCCACCAGCTCCGTTTTTCTTTCTCAAGACTGCATGGGGTCTTGCAGGGGTCTTTGTGTTTCCATACACATTGTGAAATTTTTTGTTTTAGTTCTGTGAAGAATGCCATTGGTAGTTTGATAGGGATTGCATTGAATTTGTAGATTGCTTTGGTACTCTAGCCATTTTCACAATATTCATTCTTCCAATCCAAGAACATGGTATATCTCTCCATCTGTTTGTCTTGTCTTTAATTTCTTTCATCAGTGTTTTATAGTTTTCTGCATACAGGTCTTCTGTCTCCTTAGGTAGGTTTATTCCTAGATATTTTATTCTTTTTGTTGCAAGGGTAAATGGAAGTGTTTCCTTAATTTCTCTTTCAGATTTTTCATCATTAGTGTATAGGAATGCAAGAGATTTCTGTGCATTAATTTTGTATCCTGCTACTTTACCAAATGCATTGATTAGCTCTAGTAGTTTTCTGGTGGCATCTTTAGGATTCTGTATGTATAGTATCATGTCATCTGCGAGCAGTCACACTTTTCCTTCTTTTCTGATTTGGATTCTTTTATTTCTTTTTCTTCTCTGATTGCTGTGGCTAAAACTTCCAAAACTATGTTAAATAATAGTGGTGACAGTGCACAACCTTGTCCTGTTCCTCATCTTAGTGGAAGTGGTTTCATTTTTTCACCATTGAGACCTATGATGGCTGTGGGTTTGTCACGTATGGCCTTTATTATGTTGATGTAAGTTCCCTCTATGCCCACTTTCTGGAGGGTTTTTATCATAAATGGGTGTTGAATGTTGTCAAAAGCTTTTTCTGCATCTATTGAGATGATGGTTTTTTTCCTTCAGTTTGTTAATATGGTTTTAACCTTCAGATATGGTTTTTTTCCTTCAGTTTGTTAATATGGTTTATCACATTGATTGATTTGTGTATATGGAAGAATCCTTGTGTTCCTGGGATAAACCCCACTTGATCATGGTGTATGATCCTTTTAATGTGCTGTTGGATTCTGTTTGCTAGTATTTATTGAGGATTTTTGCATCTATGTTCATCATTGATAATGGCCTGTAGTATTCTTTCTTTGTGACATCTTTTTCTGTTTTTGGTATCAGGGTGATGGTGACCTCATAGAATGAGTTTTGGAGTGTTCCTCCTCTTCTATATTTTGGAAGAGTTTGAGAAGGATAGGTGTTAGCTCTTCTCTAAATGTTTGATAGAATGCACCTGTGAAGGCATCTGGTCCTGGCTTTTGTTTGTTGGAAGATTTTTTTTTTTTTTTTATTGCGGTACGCGGGCCTCTCATTGCTGTGGCCTCTCCTGTTGTGGAGCACAGGCTCCGGACATGCAGGCTCAGTGGCCCTGGCTCACAGGCCCAGCCACTCCGCGGCATGTGCGATCTTCCCAGACCGGGGCACGAACTCATGTCCCCTGCATCGGCAGGCGGACTCTCAACCACTGCGCCACCAGGGAAGACCTTGTTGGAAGATTTTTAATCACAGTTTCAATTTCAGTGTTGGTGATTGGTCTGTTTATATTTTCTGTTTCTTCCTAGTTCAGTCTCGGAAGGTTGTGCTTTTCTAAGGATTTGTCCATTTCTTCCAGGTTGTTCATTTTATTGGCATTTAGTTGCTTGTAGTAATCTCTCATGATTCTTTCTATTTTTGCAGTGGCAGTTGTTACTTTCCTTTTTCATTTCTAAATCTATTGATTTGAGTCTTCTCCCTTTTTTTCTTGATGAGTCTGGCTAATGGTTTAACAATTTAGTTTATCTTCTCAAAGAACCAGCTTGTAGTTTTATCAATCTTTGCTATTGTTTCCTTCCTTTCTTTTTCATTTATTTCTGATCTGATCTTTATGATTTCTTTTCTTCTGCTAACTTTGGGTTTTGTTAGTTCTTTCTTCTCTAATTGCTTTAGGTGTAAATTTAGGTTATTTATTTGAGATTTTCTTGTTTCTTGGGGAAGGGTTGTATTGCTATAAACTTCCCTCTTAGAGCTGCTTTTGTTGCATCCCATAGGTTTTGGGTCATTATGTTTTCATTGTCATTTATTTCTAGGTATTTTTTGACTTCCTTTCTGATTTCTTCAGTGATCGCTTGGTTATTTAGTAGTGTATTGTTTAGCCTCCATGTATTTGTATTTTTTACAGGTTTTTTCCTGTAATTACTTGATACGATTTCAATTTTCTTAAATTTACCAAGGCTTGATTTGTGACCCAAGGTAGGATCTATCCTGGAGCCTGTTCCCTGAGCACTTGTGAAGAAAGTGTATTCTATTGTTTTTGGATGGAATATCCTATAAATATCAATTAAGTCATCTTGTTTAATGTGTCATTTAAAGCTTGCGTTTCCTTACTTATTTTCATGTTGGATGATGTGTCCATTGGTGAAAGTGGGGTGTTAAAGTCCCCTATTATGATTGTGTTACTGTTGATTCCCCCTTTTATGGCTGTTAGCATTTGCCTAATGTAGTGAGGTGCTTCTATGTTGGGTGCATAAATATTTACAATTGTTATATCTTCTTCTTGGAGTGATCCCTTGATCATTATGCAGTGTCCTTATTTGTCACTTAAAATAGTCTTTATTTTAAAGTCTATTTTGTCTGATATGAGAATTGCTACTCCAGTTTTCTTTTGATTTCCTTTTGCATGGAACAGCTTTTTCCATCCCAGCAGTCTGTATGTGTCCCTAGGTCTGAAGTGGGTCTCTTGTATACAGCATATATACAGTCTTATTTTTGTATCCATTCAGCCAGTCTGTGTCTTTTGGTTGGAGCATTTAATCCATTTACGTTTTAGGTAATTATTGATATGTATGTTCCTATTACCATTTTCTTAATTGTTTTGGGTTTGTTTTTGTATATCTTTTCCTTCTCTTGTGTTTCCTGGCTAGAGAATTTCCTTTATTATTTGCTATAAAGCTGGTTTGGTGGTGCTGACTTTTCTTAGCTTTTGCTTGTCTGTAAAGTTTCAATTTCTCCATTGCATCTGAATGAGATCCTTGCTGGTAGAGTAATCTTGGTTGTAGGCTTTTCCTTTTCATCACTTTAAATAGTCCTGCCAGTCCCTTCTGACTTGCAGAGTTTCTGCTTTGAAATCAGCTGTTAACCTTATGGGGATTCCCTTGTTTGTTATTTGTTGCTTTTCCCTTGCTGCTTTTAATATTTTTTTCTTTGTATTTAATTTTTGATAGTTTGATTAATATGTGTCTTGGCATGTTTCTCCTTGGATTTATCCTGTGTGGGACTCTCTGCACTTTCTGGACTTGATTGACTATATCCTTTCCCATATTATGGAAGTTTTCAACTATAACCTCTTCATATATTTTCTCAGTCCCTTTCTTTTGCTCTTCTTCTTCTGGGACCCCTATAATTCGAGTGTTGGTGCATTTAATGTTGTCCCAGAAATCTCTGAGACTGTCCTCAATTCTTTTCATTCTCTTTTCTTTATTCTGCTCTGTGTTAGTTGTTTCCACTATTTTATCTTCCAGATCACTTATCCATTCTTCTGCCTCAGTTTTTCTATTGATTCCTTCTAGAGAATTTTAAGTTTCATTTATGTGCTGTTCATCATTGTTTGTTTGCTCTTTAGTTCTCTAGGTCCTTGTTAAACGTTTCTTGTAATTTCTCTGTTCTATTTCCAAGATTTTGGGTCATCTTTACTGTCATTACTCTGAATTCTTTTTCAGGTAGACTGCCTATTTCCTCTTCACTTGTTTGGTCTGGTGGGTTTTTATCTTGCTCCTTCATCTGCTAAATATTTCTCTGTCTTCTCATTTTGCTTAACTTACTGTGTTTGGGTTCTCCTTTTCACAGGCTGCAGGTTCATAGTTCCCGTTGTTTTTGGTGTCTGCCCCCAGTGGCTAAGGTTTTTTCAGTGGGTTGTGTAGGCTTCTTGGTGGAGGGGACTTGTGCCTGTGTTTTGGTGGATGAGGCTGGATCTTGTCTTTCTGGTGGCCAGGACCTTGTCCGGTGGTGTGTTTTAGGGTGTCTGTGAACTTATGATTTTAGCTTCTCTGCTAATGGGTGGGGCTGTGTTCCTCTCTTGCTAGTTGTTTGGCTTATGGTATCCAGCACTGGAGCTTGCTGGTCATTGAGTTGAGCTGCGTCTTAGCATTGAGATGGAGATCTCTGGGAGAGCTTTCGTTGTTTGATATTATGTGGGGCTGGGAGGTCTCTGGTGGACAAATGTCCTGAACTCAGCTCTACCAACTAAGAGGCTCCAGCCAGAGCCTGGCCGGAGCACCAAGACCCTGTCAGCCACATGGCTCAGAATAAAAAGGAGAACAAAAAAGAAAGAAGGTAAAGAATAAAATAAAATAAAGTTATTAAAATTAAAAAATATATTATTAAAACTAAAAAAGTAATTGAAAGAAAGAAAGAAGAGTGCAACCAAACCAATAAACAAATTCACCCATGATAACAAGTGCTAAAAATTATGAAAAACAAAACCCAACAGACAGAACCCTAGGACAAATGGTAAAAGCACAGCTATACAGACAAAAGCACACAAAGAAGCATACACATGCACGCTCACAAAAAGAGAAAAAGGGGGAAAAAAAATATATATATATAATAAAGGAAGAGAGTAACCAAATCACTAATCAAATCTACCAATGATAATAAGCTCTAAATACTAAACTACGATAAACATAAAACCAGAAAGAAATTAGATGCAGAAAGCAAACCCCAATTCTACAGTTGCTCCCAAAGTCCAACACCTCAATTTTGGGATGATTTGTTGTCTATTCAGGTATTCCACAGATGCAGGGTACATCAAGTTGATTGTGGAGATTTAATCCACAGCTCCTAACGCTGCTGGGAGAGATTTCGCTTTCTCCTCTTTGTTTGCACAGCTCCTGGGGTCCAGCTTTGGATTTGGCCCCGCCTCTGCATGTAGGTCGCCTGAGGGCATCTGTTGCTGCCTGGACAGGACGGGGTTAAAGTAGCAGCTGATTTGGGGGCTCTGGCTCACTCAGACCAGGGGGGCGGGGCGGGGGAGGGTGGGGTATGGAATGCGAGGTGAGCCTGAGGCAGCAGAGGCCAGTGTGACGTTGCAGCAGCCTGAGGCATGCTGTGTGTTCTTCCGGGGAAGTTGTCCCTGGATCACGGGACCCTGGCAGTCATGGGCTGCACAGGCTCCTGGGAGGAGAGGTGTGGATAGTGACCTGTGCTTGCACACAGGCTTCTTGGTGGCTGCAGCAGCAGCCTTAGCATTTTCATGCCTGTCTCTTGTGTCTGCGCTAATAGCCACAGCTCCGAGACCGTCTCTGGAGCTCGTTTAGGCGGTGCTCTGAATCCCCTCTCCTTGCGCACCCCAAAACAACGGTCTCTTGCCTCTTAGGCAGTTCCAGGTTTTTCCCGGACCCCCTCCCAGCTAGCTGTGGCGCACTAGGCCCCTTCAGGCAGTGTTCACGCCGTCAACCCCACTCCTCTCCCTGGGATCCGACCTCCAAAGCCCAAGCCTCAGCTCCCACCCACCACCCACCCCGGCGGGTGAGCAGGCAAGCCTCTCAGGCTGGTGAGTGCTGGTCGGCACCGATCCTCTGTGCGGGAATCTCTCCGCTTTGCCCTCCGCACCCCTGTTGCTGCGCTCTCCTCCGTGGCTCCGAAGCTTCCCTGTCCCACCCAGCCCCCATGTGTGCCAGTGAAGGGGCTTCCTAGTGTGTGGAAACTTTTCCTCCTTCACAGCTCACTCCCAGAGGTGCAGGTCCCATCCGTACTCTTTTGTCTCTGCTTTTTCTTTTTTCTTTTGCCCTACCCAGGAATGTGGGGAGTTTCTTGCCTTTTGGGAAGTCTGAGGTCTTCTGCCAGCGTTCAGTAGGTGTTCTGTAGGAGTTGCTCCACATGTAGATGTATTTTTGATGTATTTGTGGGGAGGAAGGTGGTCTCCATGTCTTACGCCACCACCATCTTGAAGGTCCCCCCCCAGTTTATTTGGTCTTGTCCTCCACTATTTAGAGAAGCTGTCTTGTTTATGTCATGAAGCCACATTTCACAGGTGGTGAGATAAGGATATTTGGATTATGTGTAGTTACTTTCAATAGTCCTTAGAACAAAAGTTAAATTTCAGAATCTGTTGCTGTATATGAATCGACTTTTGTGCATTCAAGATGATGTTGCAAAGGTATAACCCCACTGAAAGAGGCATTGTGAATAGTATGCAAAGAGTCAAGGGTTGTGGGGGAGGGAAGGTGTGACAATCATTGGAACTTTTGCTATGTAGATATTTGCAAGTTTCAGATTGCATATTTCAACAAGTCTAGACAAATGTCTTTGTTTTAAGACAAGTCACCAGATATGGATCGTTCCTTGGTTTTTTTGGACTCAAAAGTCTGTCTCTCTTATTTCCCTCTCTTGCATGGTGTTTTCTCTAATTCCGTTAAGAAAGCTAGCAGTGAAAAGATAGCATATGAATCTAAACTTCCAAACAGGAGTCTTTAAGTAGATCTCAAAGTGCTATCTGGTAGACCTCTAAGCCTGTTCCCATCAACACACCTTTGTTTCTGAGGTGGGCGAGGATAATTCATAGGGCGGGGAACATGTGTACTGGGCTTAAAGCTACTTGCCTCATCTCTCCCTATTGACTTCTGGTGTCACACTCTCCAGAGTCTGAGACTGATTGTAAGATTTAGGGATAATCAGATGTGTTGTTCATCAGGAACAAGTTGAAGATTTCTCAAGTTAGACAAATGGTGAGTTTTCTGTTCTGGTCCTGACCCAGAAAACCCACAGGAGAAATATTTGATCAATGCTTCTTTAGATTTGAACTTCCAGGTCATCCTTAGTAATAGGGGGAACAACACTGACTTGACAGGAGACCACCCAGATCTGGACATGTCATCTCCCCAGAAATACATACTTGGGACACCCTGGACTGAATCTAATCCCCTCTAGATAAGAATGAGGCTGACTCAATGCCAGCCAAGCCTTTATGAAACTAAAGTTTAGGAGATGCACAACAAGTAAATACTTTTTAACTATCTAAAAGAATGGATAGATGAATAATATGCTCCCTAATTTTGCTGAAATATCATGTGTTGAAGTTAAAGCTGACAGCTACTTTCTCTAATTTCAATTCTAGAGTGCCTTATCTAAACTGACAATATCAGTTACTGAGTCACAAATGCACATGGCTTTTCAACTGAAGACAACTTTTTTCTTTTTAATTGTCATAAAAAGCACGTGGCATAAAATTTATTATCGCAACCATTTCTAAGTATACAGTTCAGTAGTGCTAAATATATGCACATTGTTGTGCAACTAATCTCCAGAACTGTTTTATTTTGCAGAACTGAGACTCTTATACCCATTATATAACAACTCACCATTTCCCCCTCCTACTTTCTGTTTCTATGAATTTGACTACTCTCATACCTCACATAAGTGGAATTATACAATATTTGTCTTTTTCTTATTGCCTTGTTTCACTTAGCATAGTGTCCTCAAGTTTCATCCATGTTGTAGCATGTGTCAGAATTTCCTTCCTGTTAAAGGCTGAATAATATTCCATTGAATGTATGTATCAGATTTTGTTTGTCCATTCAACCACTGAAGGACACATGTTGCTTGTACCTCTTGTCTTTGTGTTGAAGACATTTCTTGCAGTAGCGATCATAGTAGTACGGTAATCACTTGTCTTTCCTAGATGAACTGAAACTTTTAATTACAAATTGCATTTTCATTTACTAAAAATGTTTACTTTTTGTTTTTGTTGTCAACCAGGAACATTGGTCCCAAATTGGGAAGTCATTTAGAAGTCATCTCAGATATTATTAAATGATTTTGGTAAGATTTCTATCAAAGATTTCTAAATCAGGCATTTATTTTATGTCTGACATAGGGCCTTCCTCCTTTTTAATAAAGGAAAGTCCAATGATACTGTCAATACGACTTACAACTCTTTTGTTAGGAAATGTAAAACCCCACTGACAAACAGGCCTGGGATCATCAGGCAGATATAACTCAAGAATGCAGTAGCCTAAGAAATAGGTGAATTTTGATAGATATTTAGTGGTTGTTAGAAAAGCAGCACAGAGGAGCACATGATTATCAGACAAGCTAATTCAATGATGAACCTTTCTTTTTCAACTGCCCTTTCAAAAAGGGGCTGTTAAGGCTTCCCCTCCTGCTCTATACGTCAACCGACATCTGCGTATCAGAGCCATCTGAGGAGTTTTGAAAAGAAATACATCGGCTCAAGCTTCTCTCTACTTCTACTCAATCAGAATTGGAAAGAGTTTGGGTATGGGGTTGATAATCTGGTTTTTAAGCTTTCTGGTTGGTTCTGATATGCATATCTGTATAGGTTGACTGGAGGAGTACCTATAGACAAGAGCCAAGTGCTGGCCACAAAGGCAGTGTGAGTTTCCTGTGGACATTTGTGTGCTCGTATATCCGAGGGCAGGCAGGAATGTGAGTTGGGGAATTGGGAGAGCAGCAATCACAGTAAGCTGCAGATGGGGAGGTTTCCATGGGGGCTTGGTCCACAAAACGTCTATTTTTTCTTTAGTTTACCAGTTTCAGCTGTAGAAAGAAAGGAACTAGTTGGAGCAAAAGAACCTCTGGTTCTGGAAATCACACTATCCTATGGCAGTGCACTTAAGGAATTTGTGAAGTACATCAGCTTCCGTTCTTAGGGTAAATATGAAGAGATAGTAATCAAGGTACCAAAGGGCACCAAGCCATTCAGAGCTCCAGCACTCCCTCCCTCCCAGACTTGGTGCAAAACACCTCAGTCCCTCTGATTTCTGAACTCCCTTGAAACTCTTTGCAGGTCATAGCAGCTGAGGAAAATTCCCACACCTGCTTTCACACTCATTGCATTGTTCAAAGTTATTTCATCAACTTTCATAAGCTTCAAAGAAATCTAGCAGGAAAATTTTAAGTTCTGTTCCCGAGTCTGTCAACAACACAGAAATCTGAGGCGAGTGCCTTGATATTCACTCTCTAATGACAAAGGGAATTTTTTAAACCACCTCAGGGTTTACATATGGATGAATTAACTCTTTCCGTTTAAATGATTTGAGCCTTGAATATTCAGGGTGAGGTGGGGAACAGACACAATGAAAAGGACACTTCAGGAAAATCTCCTTTTTTTTAGCTTTAAAATTATATCTTCTTTTTCTTTTTTAAAAGTAATTCAAGATTTTTTAAAAAAGGAACCTGTGCCTCTTAAATGTTCTAAATCCCTTGATAATCCCTGTGTGCACTTAACACACATTCACACACACACACACACACACACACACACACACACACACTAGAAAAGAAAAAGAAATGTCATTTTTGTGGCACAAAACACCTCAAAGATCTTTGCTGGCTAGCTTAATTTTGGTGCATTATAGGGGGAAAAATACTTTATGGGACCTCAAAGTACTCCAAGGTAACGCCAAGCTATTCCAATATACGAAAAGGGGGAATCTTAAGTTGACTGAGAGGCTTAATGTGGAGTATAGTTCCTAGACAGTCTTTGATCATTTATTTCTGTTTATTTTTTTTTCTATCTGAAACTGGAGTCACACTGTGCATAATTTTAAAGAGAGAAAAGATGGTATCTAATTATTTCTCTCTTATTTTCCAATGGGATTGTTATTACTATCTTCTGTGATAGAGTAAATTAGGGAAAATCTGTAAATTAGATAAGAAATTATACTAGAGGTGACATTTCTAGCAACCTGGGGGAGCCAAGTGAGCATATCATCAAGGGTTGAATGTTTCTACTGGACTAATCCCAATTTTCCAAGTGCATAAACTACTAGAAAACTTTTTAGTCTATGACTTTTGAGGATATGTTTTTCTGACCAGGTTAAAATTTTCCAAAGTAGATAAAATTTTAAGAAAGAATCAAGCTCATTAGAAAGAGCTGGCTTTGTGAGATCCTCAATAATAATTTAGTTCAACAAACATATCTACTATGTGCCAGCCTCTAAACTAGATGCTAGAAATACAAAGGTGGAGCATAATCCCTTCTCTTTGGAAGCTGTTGTCTTGTGAAATAAACAAATATATAACAAAGTTTCAATATAATGTTTTATGGCAGAGTATGTATAGGGTCCTTTGGGAGCACAGAGGAGGGACACTTAACCCTGCCTGGAGGGTCAGATAAGGTTCCCTAGAGGAGATATTGCCTTAGCTGAATCTTGAAACATAAATAGGAGTGAGATAAGTGAAGAAAGGGGTATGTAGACAAGGTCATTCGAGTATGCTCAAGACTGAGGTTCATAAACATTGTCTATGTAGGAACCCTCATGAGGTCAAGCTCACGATATCAAGATAAAAAGCAAGAGTGATAAAGGCTAGATTATGCATGATCTGTTATACAGTTCTGGGAATTTGGGGCTTTATTTTCCAGAGAATGGAAGTATTTTAGACTTGGACAAATGTATGCTATAGATAGATCACCCTCATGGCCTGAGGTGAGTAGAATTTTAAGGGAGAAAGTCTAGATACAGGGATTTCAGTTATAAAAGCATTTCAATGGTCCAAATGAACTGAGGAGTAATAGGAAGACAAAAATATTTAGGAAGTAATATTTGATTGAGTGATTGGCTCTGTGTTTGTGGGTGGTTTGGGGAGGGGGTAGTGGTGAAAGAGAAAGTATTGAATTCCATCACGCAGTGACTTCCAAACTTGATGTATGATTTCCAAACTTTAGTGTCTATAAGAAGTACCTAGTGAGTTTGTTAAAATGGCAATCCAGACTATGGATCAATATGACAGATAGGATTGATCTGGGGACTCATCCTTTCCACTCAAGTCATATGGTAACACAGAAAAATACATTACAGGTCTAAAAACATATATATATATATATATATGGCTCCAAATCTGGAAAGTAAAATATCTGGGTCTCAAAAATGCAAAGGAAACTCAAAGCAAGTAATCATGAACAGGAGTGGAAATGAAGCAGCCTGCAGGGATATTGTGAGCAGACATAAACCTTTAGGGGTGGGAGTTGTCATGGTCAGTTAGGAATGGGAGTCAAGCTTTGTAGGCCTTGTGTACACAGTTAGCAACTGGAACAGGGCTGTCCTTCCCCTGCATATTCCCTTGAGCTAGGAAGAGGCTTTTCAGTTGGGAAAAATGGCTACAAAGATACCACCTCCAATTCAGGGACAATGCAAGAATGGAGGAAATGTGTGGCAAAGAATCATCCTGGAGAAATATGAATCTCAAATCCATGTCATGTATGGTGTGTGATTCTGATTCATACTTGTCATACAGAAACTGTTAGCCAAATATACTTTTTAAAACGGTTCAGAAATAATGAAACATGAAGGGTTCTAAGAGAGGCCAACTTGGAACTGAATGTTTGGAGCTCCTGTGGAAGCTATTCCCACTGAAGATAAGCTCACAGACCAAAATCACAAGGCACAAAAGTTGACTTACTGCAATGAGTGAGAGGATGTCAGTATACACAACAAATAGAAGAACTCACACCAAGGAACTATTGACAATAGAGGAATTAAAGGGGTTTTAATGTTCAAAAATAATTTTGAGACTCTTATGACAAAAATAAGGGATTATAGAGAAAAAGAAAAAGTATGCAAAAGAACCAAGCAAAAATTTGAAAATAAAAACTATGACCATTGAAAAATGTATGTGTTAAAAGACAAGAGAATTAGGACATTGGTAGACAATCTGGGGATTCATGAGAACCTACAGAAATGAAGAGATGGGAAATATGGAAGAGCGTTTAAGAAACCTAGGGTAGGGAGGAGACTCTCCAAGGTAAGTCTAACACGTTTTCCAGAAAGAAAGAAGAGAGAAGGAGAGGCAGTATCTGAGGTAAAAATGGTGGAAAATATTTCTAGAAATTAAGATATCATTCCTTAGGCTTCAAAATTACATTGAGTTCTAGCAGGAAAAGTTTAAAATAGGCATCATGGATCCTACTTCTAGAGATCCTAATTCACCAAATACTTATCACTATAAATATTTACAACCTTCAGAATCTCATGGCAGACCTAGAATCTGTTATTGTTACACAGAGTTCTCTGGCACCCCTGCTGGTAAATAAATTGTGTGAGATACACCAATAGCTAGACAGGCATGTGGGCTCAGGGCAAATCATTTTACGTAACCGGGAGCTATGTGGTCATAATCCAAATGTTAACAGGAAGGATCTAGTGAGAGGGTGAGTTTAAATATACAAGAAAGAAATGAAGAGTTGATATTCTAAGATTCCTGAGATGGTGCGAGAATGGGATCTAAAACCAGATGGGTGTTAACCCAGAAGAAGTAGGTATACCTATATGTGTGGTGGTAGGAAGGAGAAGAGTCCTGTCTGATAACCTTTCTAGGATAACTTTTAGCTCTAAAAGATAGAGAGGTATGAGAACCAAAGCACTCTCTGTGCTGATCCCTGCTGCATATGGTTCTTATCTGTAAACCACTGAGACCAATTTAAATACAAAACAAATTTACTGCCGAGAAACTTGGAGAATCAAACTGGGAAACATATTGGTCACAAGGGAGACTTTGCAGCAGCCGGAACAGCAAACACTCGACAGAACTAGTTTAGAGTTGCAGGCAGCGCAGCCTGCAAGTCCTTCATTACGGCCCTGAATGAGGGATGCTCGCTACAGCTCCTGCTACCCCTGCCTCTGCTGCTTTGGGAACTGAAATTTGCTCCTGCCCCTAGGAATCCTCTCTGACTTTTTCTGTGCATCTTCAGCTCCCAATTCACAGTGCAGGGAATGTGCATCTGGTTGCTCGTATTCCTTCACTCTGGCTGCCAGGGAACCTGGAAGGTGATCTGGCCTGCTTGGCCCGGTGGCTCTGCTTTTTTTGAAGACCTACATAATGGAGAATTCCCCCTCTTAGGTAAGGGGATTAGAATTCCAGGCAGCTCAAAATGTCCTCTGAGATTGTTGCTGCATCCCACGGAGCACCTTTGTGGGAATTAGTAAAAGGTGCCCCATGGAGATAGGTGCATCTTTGTGTTAGCCATGAGAGCATCTTTTGAGAGAATTTTTAAAGTACCCGTTCCTCTAGGGGATCCTTTACTGAGTCAAGGTGCTCAGCTAGGCGAGCAGGATGTAGCTGGATACTAGTCCACACTTGCCAGTCAGCTGGGTGGCCTTGTTCACAGAATAACCTACCCAGCTATACTCAATGTTCCTGATGGCGCTACACCTGCCAAAGGTAAGGGGATTAAACGTGATCATGAAACCACATCACAGAATTGGCAGACTTAGGCGGCAGCACTGATCCCACACTGTATAATCCTTAAAGCCATAAACTATTGCTTCACAGTCAATCGGCAAAATGTTATCAGAAAAGGCAGATAAATTCCCTTTTTTACTCTTGTTGCTATTTTCTGAGTGCAGATGTCTGGCCAAGTATGATAAATTCAAGTAACCTTATTGTGACTCAAGATTCGAAGGGTCTTCCTTGGCTTTTCTGAGTCCTGTCTTGAGAGATTCTTCTTCACAAGAAATTTTTCTTAGCTTAGAACCTCCTGAGCTGTCGGTCTTGATTCAGGCTAGGAAGCAGGACTGGCTTTAGGAAAATGTATCACTGAGAAGTTGAAGATTCGTTTCCTCTCCCTGCACCTTGTATCTCTCCCACTTGTCATGGGTCTTGTGCGTCTCTAACCCAAGTCAGGTATAAATTAATCATTTGGTGTCATTTTGATTTTTACAAGCTGAAGAAACTTAAGGCCAAGAGAATGAATCTCTAATGATGGAAATTAGGTATACTAGGCAGTAGAGAAATGTTCTCTGAGGGGTACTGAAATCACAACATCCCAGGAAAACCAGCTCTTTCTGTATTCTTGTATTCATGAGGCTGACTATCTTCCAGAAATTCTCCAAAACAGAGGTGAGCCAGGGCTATGACTGCCCTAGATCAGAGTGGGCCCCTAGCAATAAGCCAGACGCAGCCAGCGTCCAGCCCCTGTGGCTGTGCCGTGGGCTGTGGCTGGGCTGGGAGTGCCATGAAGGTGAAATAGTAGGTAGAAATTCCAGCTCAAGTATTAAGGCACAATAAGGCAATCTGTACTTACTAATTTCAAATAAATTCGAGGTAGGAAATAAGTATTTCTAATGTTTACCCAGAAGCCTTTATCTCAGGGTAGGTGGTGAATTGCTCTATTGTATGTTCTAGCTTCCATGTGAAATTTACATAACTAAAGTTTTTCCAGTTTCTACAATGGACACCACCTTTCTTCCCAAAATGAACTAAGTGTCTCTGCAGTAATAATGAGAGTTGACACTTATTCAGTGTTTTCTCTATGTCAGGCACTATTCTAAGCACTTTACTTATATTAACTCATGAGAATCTCATAAGAATTCTACATGGTAGAGACTCTTATTAGCATCCTTATTTTGCAGTTGAGGAAACCGAGGCACAGAAGATTGGCCAAGGCAAGTGGCAGAGCTTAGGTAAGAGGACATAGCTACTAAGTGGCAGAGGTGGATTTTGAACCCCAAAAGTTGGCTCCAGGTCTGGGTTCTTATGCCACAATGACTCTGGAAAGGAAAGCAACCCAGGCTTTCCAGGAAGAAAGGATGAACGCTAGAGGAAGTAGAGTCAGGTATGAATAGCCAAAGGATGGGAGGAAAATGTGGATTGAGAAAGGGAAAGTACGGATATGGAAACAGACTCAGGGGACTAGGGAATTCAGATTTCACTCTCAAGTTGGACAAATGCTGACCTCCTCTGTAGTCCGTCTGTTGTGAAGTTGTTTCATGACCCTCAGAATAAAAGAACTTGGGAGTCTATGACTATGTTGAGGGTTTACTACAGGACAGTTCAAGGAGGACGCAGAAATGCTTCCTAGACTGCAACCATGAGGAAGAACCAGGCCCATGCTTAGGAGTAGCAAAGACAAGAAAACAGCTGTCACTCAACAGTTTGGCCATCTAATATATAGAAAAGGAAAATCAACTTAAGATGAAAAAGAATGAAAGAAATTTGTTATTTAGTGGGGTTATTAAAGGAAGACCAATTACAGGTATACGTTGTCCTCCTGAGTGAAAATACCTTTGTCCTTTTCAAGTCAGGTTAAAAATAAAACACAACCAAAAAGGCCAGACCTCCCTCCCTCACTTCTCATTACTTCCTATGGCTTGATCCTCCCATGATGTTGGTAGAGATGTAAAACTCAGGTCTTAATGAGCCTCAGTAGTGGGTCCAGAATTTCTAGACAAGAGGCTTTGGGGCCAATCCAGATGGCTGGGTGTGACCAGGGCACCGGTCTAGGCCTGTGCTTTCATAGAAAGTACAGTGTTAAGTTAGCTCATGGTTTTATCCGGGGTGGCTTGGGGGATGAGGGCACTTTGCTCTCCAAGCTACCCCGTACTGCTGTCACTGATAGGCATACTGCAGCAGAAATGTCTCTAGCCTTACAGCCACTTCCTTCAAATCTTCTCCGATAAGGTCAGCACATATGTACGAATGCATGTTGCCTGAAGACAAATACTGCTTCACATTTCCTAACCAGACATTCCAAATCCTCTGGCTGTAGACAGCTTGTTCACTTGAACCCTTCATAGGTTTTCTTTTCCAGAAAAACAAGCCACACTGTCCAGAAGAAACAAATTCATGGCATACAACCAAAGGGAACAAGATTTATTTACTAAAAAATCTACCCATGCCTGTTAGGATCCCACTCCTGTTTGAATCTGAATTTCTAATGAGAAAATGAAAATGGGGGCAACTGAGGAGTTAGAAACAAACAGGCCCACAAAAGAAACAATCTTATCAATGCCAATTGATACCTGCATTTACAAATTTGAAAGATGTTATCACAAAAGGGTGCTTTGTGCCCACCTGGAGGGGTGGGATAGGGAGGGTGGGAGGGAGGGAGACGCAAGAGGGAAGAGATATGGGAACATATGTATATATATAACTGATTCACTTTGTTATAAAGCAGAAACTGACACACCATTGTAAAGCAATTATACTCCAATAAAGATGTAAAAAAAAGGCCTACCAACTCACATTCTTACAAGGTATTTAAGAGTGCATATCTCCTAGCGTATCCTGTTTTTTAAATCAAACTTTTATATTTTGCCAACCAGAAAGGTGAAAAATTACATCTTACAGTTTTTTATAGTTATTTTGACTTAATCTAATTACAAGGGAAGTAAAAGGTTTTATCTGCCTACATTTTATGTCATTATATAATGTTTAAATATTAATTTAATTTTGCTATTTTCTATTAAACTCCTACACTAATATTGTTCCATATCTTTTTAAAATTGGAGGGTTTTTTTGAGAAATACTATTAGCAGCAAAGGTGTAACTAAGAAGTCACCATTTTAACTTCAAGTGAAGAAGCTTATTGGAAGATGAATTAATAATAGAGGAAAAGTGTGAAGGATAATTATAATTTTATGAGATGGGCTAGGAGGCAGGAGTTTCTAAGCAGAGGAAGCCTGAGAAAAGGCATAAAATTAGAAAGTATGGGTTGGAGAGTTGAGCCCAAGTTTTAGTCCAAGGAGAGGCAATAGGGTCTGCTCTAGCTGAGTTTGAAAGGAGAAAGTTAGTGCAGCCCATATGCTCTGTGGTAGTGGAATTTTTGGACATCTATATGAGGAAAGACTATGTTAAAAAAAAAAAAAAAGTATGGGTCCATCCTGAATGGCAAATGTGCAAAGCGGAAAGAGACAAAACCCCAAGCATAGCAAGGGTTTAGACTGTGAAACTCTTAAAGGCCATGCTAAGGAAATTTATTCTGAAGAAAATAATGGGTCATATTTTTAGCCAGTGGATGGGCATTTAGAAATAACACTGGACCAATGGGAGAAAAATTTGGGTCAGCGAACCTAAATAGAGAACCAACACAATAATCTAGTTGAGAAATGACAAAGACCTGCACAGAGCAGGACTGCAGGAATGCTGAGAGGGGAAAGTATTGATCAAAGTTTTGCAAGACAAAATTGACAGGATATGGGAACCAACTAGTCCTAGAAATGGGAATGCGGGAGGAATCACGGATGGTTCCCTGTTTTTTCATTTTATTGACTAGGTGGATGGAAACACCTTTAACTGAATTAGGTAATACAAAGAAAGATCAGATTCTTTCGTGGGGGTGGGAGCGTGTGGGGTGAGAATGGGCACAAAATGAATCCAGTTTTGACTTTAAGGTGCTGTTAAGAGGTCAAGGGGAAGAGTCAGCCCTGTTTCATGTATTTATTTCTTCAACAAATGTTATTGCATACCTACTCATCCAGGTCCTATTCTAGGTTCTGGGGATACCATTGTAGGAAAGACAAAGTCCTGGCTTCTACAGAGGTTATATTCTAGGGAAAGTAACTAGAACATTAATTTCAGGACAAGTTTATGATGCATAAGAATTAAATTTTATTCCCTGGGTACATTGAGCTATATGGAAGCCTTTCGTACATATGTTAATATGCATAACGCATCTATGTTCCTGTTGAGTCAGCATAATTTTTGTATATTAAAATATTACCAAGATTTATAGTCTTATTTTCTTCTATTACATACTGTTGTTTCTGTTTATCCATTTGAAGCCAAGGTTCGGCCCCACAATGAAATCCTCATTTATTACAAAGTTCATATGGGAAACTGGGATGTACATTATAATGATTTGTTTGATGACATTAGTCTTCAGAAAAATCAGTGATTAAGCATAACCTCCCTGAGCCTCAATTTCCTTATTTGTTCACTCAGGGGGCTTGTAGAAATGATCTCAGTTACGACCTCCCTGAGATCAGTCAAGTCTAACCACTGTGACTTTTTTGTCCTGTCACTTCATCTCTCTTGTCAGTATCTGGCACAATTTAACTCTATCATCCTTCTCTTGCCACCTTCCTCACAGGCTGCCCTTGATTCTTGTCCCTCTGAAACCAACATTGGTGCTGCTGAGTTCCGTGGGAGGAAATCCTCACAATCTTGCTTTTAATGACACTTTATCATCTTGGTTTCTAGTCTCACCTGAGTTCTCAAAAGGGCCCAGCTATTCTTCTGAGTCTCTCTCGCAGCTTCCTCTCATTCCCAACAGTGGCCTGGTCAGGCCTTCATTCATGCTGACAAATCTCCTAAACTACTTAACCTCCTCTCACTCTCAACAGTTGACCTTGCTCACCTACTGCACAGGGAAAAATAACGAAACTCACTCAGGTAAACAACTGAGACAGGAGCTCTTCAAATTCAGGCCCCGAAGGCCATAGAGTTATTGCTTTGGACTCCACCCTATCCTCCTTCCCTCGCAGTCGCAGTGAAAGAGGTGCCCTCCTTCTGCATGTGGCTCATTCCTCCCCCTTTGCCCATATATGATCTGGCTTTCTTTGCCTCTTACTTTCTCAGGGACTTTTCTCTCTGATCATATCATCCCTTCTCCCACATCTTCATACTGCCCCCCTCAGGCTTATTCTTAACAGGCTTATTCAAAACAAATTGACAAATCAACCACCTTATTCATCTCACATCCCCCTCCAGCTATCACCCTCTCTTTACTTTCACAATCAGACCTTTTTTTTTCTTTTTCTTTAATTGAAGTATAGTTGATCCACTATGTTGTGCCAGTTCCAGGTGTACAGCAAAGTGACTCAGATTAGATACATAGATAGATAGGCTCTTTTTCAGATTCTTTTCCATTATAGGTTATTACAAGACACTGAATACAGTTCCCTGTGCTATACACTATACAGCAGGTCCCTATTGTCCATCCATTTTATATATAGTAGTGCGTATCGGTCAATCCCAAGCTCCCAATCTATCCCTTCCCCGCTTCCCTACCCCCTGGCAACTGTAAGTCTGCTCTCCATGTCTGAGTCTATCTCTGTTTTGTAAATAAGTTCATTTGTATCATTTTTTTAGATTGCACACATAAGTGATATCATATGATAGTTGTCTTTCTCTTTCTCACTTACTTCACTTGGTATGGTAATCTCTAGGTTCATCCATGTTGCTGCAAATGGCATTATTTCATCCTTTTTTATGGCTGAGTAATATTCCATTGTATATATGTACCACATCTTCTTTATCCATTCATGTATCGCCAAGCATTTAGGTTGCTTCTATGTCTTGCCTATTGTAAATAGTGCCGCTCCAAGCATTGCCGTGCATGTATCTTTTTGAATTAGAGTTTTTGGCTTTTCTGGATATATGCCCAGGACTGGGATCCCTGGATGATATGGTGGCTCTATTTTTAGCTTTTTTAAGGAAGCTCCAGACTGTTCTCCATAGTGGCTGCACCTATTTACATTCCCACCAACAGTGTAGGAGGGTTCCTTTTTCTCCACACCCTTTCCAGCATTTATTGACTTTTTTTTTTTTTTTTTTTTTAATGCGATACACGGGCCTCTCACTGTTGTGGCCTCTCCTGTTGCGGAGCACAGTCTCTGGACGCGCAGGCTCAGCGGCCATGGCTCACGGGCCCAGCCGCTCCGCGGCATGTGGGATCTTCCCGGACTGGGGCACGAACCCGTGTCCCCTGCATCGGCAGGTGGACTCTCAACCACTGCGCCACCAGGGAAGCCCTGTTTGTAGACTTTTTGGTGATGACCATTCTGACCGGTGTGAGGTGGTACCTCACTGCCGTTTTGACTTGCATTTCTCTAATAATTAGTGATGCTAAGCATCTTTTCATGTGCCTGTTGCCCATCTGTATGTCTTCCTTGGAGAAATGTCTATTTAGGACTTCTGCCTATTTTTTGATTGGGTTATTATTATTTTTTTTTGGTATTGAGCTGTCTGAGCTCTTTGTATCACAACCAGACTTCTTGCAAGAGTTGCCCACCCTCTCACTGTTTTCCACTGTCATCTCCCACTCACTCCTCAGCTCTCTCCAGAATGGCCCGTCTCCACATCTGATCCAAAGGTGTGGAGTAAATGAAAATATGTTAGACTGATTGAATGAAATTAAATATCCCAGACCACTTTCAGATTTTAAATAATTTATAAGAATGTACATTAAGAAGGTTTTCTATGTGAAGTATATAACATCACTCTTTCTTCGGGATAGTTTACATTGGGTAAGTCATTCTAAATACTTGATTACATTCTTTTGATCTAAAGCATTTCCTCTCTCAGAACTGATCATTTTCCTGAAATCTAGAGGCAAAACTACCCTCCTTTGATAGACCAGGTTTTGACTGAAAAATGACTCTGCTCCATAGATCCAATATTTTGAAGTAAATATGGAGATGGAGTTGAACTGTGGGTGATGGAAACTGCTCTCAACCTCAAGCTATTACCTCCCCAGAAGAAGTCAATGCCTGTCACAGACGTGCCTGCGGGGTACTCTTATTTTGGGCTATAGTGTTTTTCATTAATAGAACAAGGCTGAAACATGCAGATAAATAGGAAGAGTTTGCTGGTCATGTATACAGGGACTTAAGTCTGCTTATGGGGGCCAGATCCCAAAGGCAGTCAGTCTATCTCACATTCTGCCTGTGAACATCATGCGTCCTTGAGGAACACCACACTGGATACACCGAGATATCCTATACCCATCACACAGTGTTTTGGACGATAGCAGCTATTTCTTAAAATGAAAACTCCACCTTTTCCTGCTTTGCTTGGACGGTGGTAGTCACGTGTTTTATTACAAGTGTGTCTGTTCCAAGTCAATCCAGCTCCCTCTTATTATGTTGGGGTCATTTATCTTTCACACATGACCCTTCTTAAGAACAGAGAAAAGCAACGGAACCTTGCTGTCTTCAACGTACCACAGAGAGAAGGGTGGCGCCCTTTGGCTTAAAAATAATAAACAAGTAACAAAAGCCAAATGCCCTGTGAAATGGTGGCACGGGGCCCTATGTGACCACAAACATTATTTCCTCCTGCCTTCCCAGGGCTACTGGGTATCTTAGGGGCACCTGCTGACGGTATCAGCTGCCAGAGCACTGCTGGCACCACATGGTACAAAACAACAAAGGAGCAAACACAGGGCAGTGCTGGCCCGGTGGCCCAGCTGGTTGCCACCATGAATCCACAAAGAGCAGCCACGCCATCCACATCCTGCTGCGTCCCCAAAGCATCACACTTGTCTGCCACAGATCTTTCCAATCCAGCCTTTGTCTCTGCAAGAGGGAAATCCAGTCCAGTCTAGCACTGGGCATAAAAGCGCAGCTAACCACTTGGGGTGACCTGGGGAAGAACAGACACCCTCACAGGGCAGGGTGAGCATTCCGAAGAAAAACTGCTTCGATTAAATCAAACCCTTCATCTGGCTGGGACTAGGGCTCCATTATATACAAGGCACAGGTCGTCTGTTTGGCTTTGACATTTCCCTTTATAGTCTGTCAAATCCACTCCTGTTAACACCTGTCTTATCCAACACAGTATTTTTCAATTAAGTTGTGTCTAAATCCTACTACTCCATTAGAAAGTTTAATCGACTTTGAAAATGAAACTTTGAGGCACACAGGAATGAAATGATTACAGTAGCAGCTTCAGGTATAAAATTTCACTATTAGAAATGTAATCATTGCCTGCTCCAGGATCCGTCAAAGCGCATATTCAATTGCTAATAGCCTACCAGAGTTCTCTGAGGCCACAGGATGCCAAAGAACAGGGCAGAGAGAAAGACACAGAAATGGGGCCAGAAAAAAAAAGACATTTAAACTGGGGGACTCTTGAAGGGAGATTGTGGTTTTTATTTCACATTCTTAAAAAATAGGGCTGGGTTCAACACAAAATTAAAATTCATAAAAATAGCCAGTCCTTACAATGTCCAGTAACGCAAGAATGCATACCTTTCTAATGTACTAATGATTAAGGAAATTAAAACACTCATACTAGAATATGATTATACATTTGTACATGCTATTTTCCCCCCTCTTACATCCCATAACGTGTTACCACAGGTGGTGGCTTGAAAAAAGGAGAAAAGAAAGAAAGTGTCCACGTAAAAGACTGCAGCCCTTCGGGCTTCCCTGGTGGCGCAGTGGTTGAGAGCCCGCCTGCTGGTGCAGGGGACACGGGTTCGTGCCCCGGTCCGGGAGGATCCCACATGCCGTGGAGCCTGTGCGTCCGGAGCCTGTGCTCCGCAACGGGAGAGGCCACGGCAGTGAGAGGCCTGCGTACCGCAAAAAAAAAAAAAAAGACTGCAGCCCTTGGATGTGATCTGATAGTATAGTTCCTGCAGCTGACTAGGCCCTAGAAATGTATAGACCCCTGCCTAGGTCAAGAGATGGTACTTGGATAATCACTGGGTAAATCATAATAAAATCAACAGTGGCTCCCAATCACTGGAGAAAACACATAAAGTTGAAAGAAACTTTCTTAGCAGATCCACCATCCACAAAATTAAAATGTTGAAGCAGAAAGCACACACTGTCACAGATGCCATAAAACTCAGATGCCTTGTGCTTGGGAAGCATGTCCAGGAACAGCTGCTCCTAGCAGGCCCAGGATAGCGGATGTTATACATGACAGCCTGTTTTTATTTCTTGTGACTCTTGCCTCATCCGGAGGATAAGGGGGTTGGCCAGGTTGCATCAAAAAGCTCACAGCTCCAAGTTCTAAGATTCCAGGATAATCACTGAGACGATCCACAGGGTTAAAATCTGTTGCCTGCTGCTAGACAAGTTAGCTTGCAAATGTGTACCATTCACTACCTTTTAAAATTTGAATTAATTGACAATATTTAAAAATTGGAATATACCACAGAAAAGTATGGATGCCCAGTTTCTTTTGAAAACAGGACTGCCCACATCATTTGGACAAAATTTTGTCCTAGGACAAAATGAAAATGCAGCCGCCTTTGTTCAAAAATAATTAAGAATTTTATGACAGTGACAGCAGAGCATGAGAGCAAGTGTGGGCCCATCTAAGTGCCGGGCTGGCGTGCCTCCACAGGTGGCATGCCCAAGAAGCCAGCATCGCGTGAAAATTCAGAGGAGCTGGCACTCAGGCCCATATTCCTCAGACAGCAATCAGTGGGAGCTGAATGGCAGCTACCCCTTTAGAATGGAGCCTGCCTGCCTACAGTCATCACAGCCTCCTTCACTCCCTTTATCTCCTACTTTGAGGCCAAGTGTCAGTCAACATTCATCATTGCACTTGCTCAGTTGATTTTTTTCACCCTGACTTCACTGCGCCATTTATACAACCTGCCTGTCCACTGCAGAAATACAAGTTTGTGCCCTCTGGTCCCAAGGTTATAACTGCCCATACAAAGACATGCTTACTGTTCCCCATTGGGGGCAGTGACCCACTATGAGGCTTTTATTGCTAATTGAAAATACGAGTCACCCACACACAGGTTGGACAACACTTTTTGTTCTAAGACAGTGCAGTTAAGGGAGGATGGTGAACATATGTCAAGAGGTAGCTTGGCATGACCTCAACATGCCTCTCTTCCTCTAGAAGGATTACATGGACCAATGCAAGACTGGAAGATGGATGAAACCCCTTCTGCTCTAGGTTTCAGGAAAGTCTTTCGTTTTATGAAAACCGAAAAGATTTTGTTCTGAAAACTAAAACAAAAAAAATGGCAAGCACAAATGTTTCTTTAAAAAATCACCCTTTTAAAATTAACACCCATATAGAGTGTTAACTATCGGTCGTTCCCTTCGACCCCACCTGATGTACTTTGATGAATCTTTCTTCTGAAAAGAATAAATCATGCTCTTTGGGAACTTGGAGGATAAATCCAAAGGACTTAGCTCTTCCTAAATGATAATATGTCCCATAATGATGGGCGTTGTTCTCTTGAGCTTCAAAATTCATAAGCTTGAAGTCTATTACAGACCTCACAACACCACTGTTCTGTACTCTAAAACAGATTTGCCTGCTAAGGACACATAAAAACTAATGGAAAAATCTTTCTGTCAACAGTTCCTTTTTCCCTTTGACCTCCCTGCGATTCCTGGCATCATAGAGTATTTCAATTTTCTGGGCCCTTTCCAGGCCTAGTCTGTTTCTATACGAGATTTGTTCTATAACAAACCTGAAAAGGTTCATTGGTCAGGGTTCTGGTTGACTCATTCCACCAGATTTCCCCCACTTGGTCAACGTTCTTTACCTCATTTCCTAGCTGTAGCTTTTGCCAGCACTTTTGCATTCATCTAACTAAAGCACCGACGTAAGTAAATATTTGATGAGTACTTTATATATGAATAAATAAAGACATAATAGATTTATTCTTTAAGTGACCAATATAAAACATATTGCTTTTTAATGCTTTTAATAACTCTTTCATTATTGCTGCTCTTAAGCAAAGATAAGTATGCATACTTTATGTTCAGTCACAATAGGTCTTTTTAAAAAAAAAAACACTTGAAGAAAAGCATTAATTTCCTCGAGGCTTGTTGCCGTTCAGGAAACGTGAAATAGTTTAATAAAATTTTGTTTTAGCATGTCCCATTTTTGCATTCATCTTTATTCAGTTCTACTATAATGTATACTGTTATAGGCATGTGAATTGCAAATAATGCTGCATGTATGTCTTTCTTTTGTTCACTTGTTTAGAAAGTCCTTACGAAAAGAGATTGCAAATGTGGTTTTTCCTTGTGGTTCCGTCTCCACTACGCCCATGTAACCGTAGGGTTCTTTGTGTCCCGTGGTTACTCAAGAGACAGAGATAAATGAGATAATTTGATGACTGTAATACTTAAGCCACTCAACCTCAAACTTTCTTCCTCTTCCTCTTTTTCTCTCCTCAACCCTCAACATTTAACTTCTTACCCAGTTATTTGAGAATTTCAAGTTTTAAGACCCTAATGTAATATTGCTTTCTAAAACAATGGCTCCGTTTTCTCATTTATTGATTCATTTATTTTTTGAAGTATAGTTGATTTATAATATTGTGTTAGTTTAGGTGTATAGCACAGTGATTCAGTATTTTTTCAGATTCTACTCTACTATAGGTTATTACAAGATAAAGGGTATAACTCCCTGTGCTATTACAATATATATCCTTGTTGCTTGTCTATTTTATATGTAGTAGTTTGACTGTTAATTCCATACCCCTTATTTGTCCCCACCTTCCTTCCATCTTTCCTTTGGTAACTACAAGTTTGTTTTCTATATCTGTGAGTCTGTTTTGCATATACATTAATTTGTATTATTTTTTAGATTCCACACATAAGTGATATCATATAGTATTTGTCTTTGCCTGACTTATTTCATTAAACATAATATTATCTAGGTCCATCCACATTGCTTCAAATGGCAGTATTTCATTCTTCTGTATGGCTGAGTAATATTCCATATTGTATGTTTGTGTGTGTGTGTGTGTATCTCACGTTTCCTTAATCCAATTGTCTATTGATAGAAATGGTGCTACTATGAACATTAGAGTGCGTATATCTTTCCAAATTAGTGTTTTCACTTTTTCTGGATTTTTTTCCCAGGAGTGATATTGCTGGATCACATGGTAATTCTATTTTTAATTTTTGAAGGAAACTCCATACCCTTTGTCATAGTGGCTGCACCAATTTATAACCTACCAACAGTGTATGAGGGTTCCTTTGCTATACATCCTCACTAACGTGTTTTTTGTAGGCTTTTTCTACCTGTGGCTCTCAAACTTAGTTGAGCAAGGGCAAGATGCTCTGGCCTCAGGTCTCCATGACGAGAGTCACTCTTCCTTACTGCTCAGCCACATTTGCTCTTGTTTTAAATGTCCATCTACATACCCTTCTCAGGCCTCTCAAGCTGAGATCTCTACCTTCACCCTCAGGGTTTGTCTTAGTCATCTCAAGTGAGTCTGCCATATACCTCACATTTGTTAAGCATTTATTAAGTGTAATGGACTTTCCCAAGAACTTTACATGGATTATATTATTCAGTCCTCACAAAAGCTTATGAAAGTAGGTACAATTATTACTATAATTCATCAGTTCTCTGACATGTTTATCTCACATTCCAAAATAAGAATGTGTCTTAAAATGGAGTATTGGTAGCATTTGAAGAATCTTATTGGCACATAAAATGCTGGTGTATGTATTTTACAATCCATGGAATCTTCGATTTGAAGAAATATAGTATCCCCATCCAACTGACAAGGAACACAAGCTCAGAGAAGTTAATTTAAGGCCATGAGGCCATACAGTCTTATTCCAAAGCCCAATCTCTTAACCACTACTCTGCAACTCAGGGCAGTGATCCTTGATACTTTTCTTTTCTCCATAATTTCCTTTTCATAATCAGATTTAAGTGTATCATTTTAAAAACCAATGATTATTTTCCTTTTGTGATTTAAAAGTTAACACATATTAATTGTGAAATTTAAAGAGCAAAAAATTTAAGGATGAAATAGAAATCATTTTGAATACTATAAGATAGTAGTATTGTCAAAATGTTGGTATATTTCTTCCTGGTTTTTTTTCCCCTTATGCACATTCACATACAGTTGACCTTTGAACAATCCAGGGGTTAGTGGTGCTGAACCTCCATGCAGTCAAAAATCTGCATAAGGGCTTCCCTGGTGGCACAGTGGTTGAGAGTCCGCCTGCCGATGCAGGGGACACAGGTTTGTGCCCCGGTCCAGGAGGATCCCACATGACGCGGAGCGGCTAGGCCCGTGAGCCATGGCCACTGAGCCTGTGCATCCGGAGCCTGTGCTCTGCAATGGGAGAGGCCACAACAGTGACAGGCCCGCGTACCACCAAAAAAAAAAAAATCTGCATAAAGCTTAGAGTTGGCCCTCCGTATCCACAGTTCTCTGTATCTGCAGTTCCTCATCTGGGTTCAACCAACCATGGATCATGTAGCACTGTAGTATTTACTGTTGAAAAATACCTGTGTAGAAGTGGTCTGGCACAGTTCAAACCCATGTTGTTCAAGTGTCTGTGTATGTATAGCATTGGTAACATATCAGTGATGCAGTTTTGTATCACTCTGTTTTAACACTGTATGGCGAGCATTTCCCCATGTTTTTACATGTTGTATAAATGCAACACTTTGAATAGCCTTCTAACTTACCATTGTAGGGTTGTACTATAATTGAACACTTAGGTTTTTGCCAAGTGTTCACTGTAAGTACATGTGATGGGCAGCCTTATTACTGTCTTAGGATTCCAAGAACTGTTTATACTTCTTTTTAAGTTATCATGGCCTCCTCAGCTTATCAGTAGAATTAAAAGAGTATGCGCCTCCCACACAGAAGAAGACCTGTGAGCATGAAGTATCTGAAAAATCCAGAGCTCAGGTGGGAAACATTTCCCAAAGAGCACACCAGTGGCTTCCTGTGGAGCTGCTACTTGGCATTATTCAGCCTCTCTGGAAGAGGATTTTATCCTCACTAGAAAAGGCCCAGGCGTCAGTGTGTTTGAGGTTGAGTTACCATAGCAATAGGACCTTTGTGCCATACAAGTTCTGGTCACGACATTGCGATGGAGGCCACAAAGTGAACACTGCTTTCACAATGTTGGGTTCTAGAGTTTGGGGCACGAAGAAACAGTGGATACAGGAATTGGAAACTAGGAAATTTGATCTAAGCACTTCTAGGGCTCATTTTCTTAGTCTCATTTTCTTTTTACCTCTTCTCACTACTGACAAGAGAGAGGGGAAATCAGCAAGTAATCATTATAGCAGAGCTTAGCCTTAAAAACATCACAGTGGACCATATAAAGGGAATTTTAAGAGAGCCCTTGGGAAGACTTCACATTCCTGACAGCTCATCCATTAATCCTCAGAAAGAAATTTTGTATATATTCCCACCTTCAGAAAATAACTACTGTCAACTCTGGATTTTATTTCCTGGGGACATTCATGTTTACTATGGTGATTAGAATGTGTCTTGAAAATTAATGTCTTTTGATGACTGAGGGATACTTTCTCAGTATCCCCAATTAAAAGTCTTCAGTAACATCTTTTAATTTTCAATTAAGCAACCTAGAGCTCTCGAAGTAATCATAACTTTTTCTAAGTGAAACTAAAGCCCCCTACTGTCTGTAACTGTTCTGCGCTCATCAGTATCTGCTACCTGTCACCTATATGTGTGACCCTGTGCTAGGTGCTCTAGGGGCAACCAAGTGCAAATACTGTTTTCCCTGCGGCTATCAACTGCTGCAAAGTTTGAAAGTCTATTGGGTATCAGGGAAATGAAACAGAAGAGTGAATGGAGTTTCTTACCTACATGGGGGTGAGTCAGGTAGATAAAATATATGTGTATAACTAATGCTTCTAGAATTCATATTTCAGAAATTCAGTATGGATTCTGGCCTCATTCTTATTATTCAGTATTAAACAATGAGTATTTGTTTTGATAGTAATGGTGCCATTTTTCAGGGTGGCTCTTAAAACATAGCTAAAGCATAATCCCTGTGCACGAAGCATTTACCTTCTAAGGGGAGAGAGATTTCTCTAGAATCACTATAACTCAGGGCATTTATCTGAGGAGGGTCATAAGAGAGAACCATCATTCAAAGGAAAGGAAAACTGTTTGGTGAAGGGCTCGTCGGGGACTTGACTAAAAGCTGATTAGGAATTTAGCCATAGACATTGGGCAAAAGGAACTTTATGAGAAGAGATTCCAAAGGGGAAAATATTAGCGTGAATTTGGGAAAATTTGCAGATTCTAGGTTGACTGCTGAAAAATATGAAATATTTCCTGGTATGTGAGACCAATTTTCTCTTCACTATTTCAGTTTAAGCAAATGTACCACCTAATTGAGAATCCCTCTGAATTTCTTATTAAATGAGATGGGATGTATGCATACCTAATACATACCATAGGACCAAATAGAAAGAACTAAACATATTTTTAAAAGCATGCCTGTTAGAATGATCATTATTTTTATCTCTCCTGTCAAGTTGCATATGCTTTTGAGGCAGTTGGCAGACTTTGGCTGACAAGATAGAAAAAATGTTGGAACTATGTCATTTTAAAATTTTATATCAAGTTTTCCAATAATTTAAACTCTGCTTTTCTCTACTTTGTGAAAGAAAAATACACAGTGGCCCCTGTAGGCTACTGGAGCACTGAACAACACATTTACCCGCATTTCATGATTGTGCTGTCATATTTTCTTCACTCATTAAATGATAATGTTTTTATCGGTTCAAGACACTCACAGCTGCATTACCTTACCTGGAGGCTTAAGCCATTAGCAGGCAATCCCTCAGAGAAGGGATTGCTTGACTCTACTCAGGAGAGCTAGTTGTTTGCACAAAACAGTTGCTCCCTTTAAAACATTCTCCTCATGATGATTTTGGATTGTTTTTCAATTTGAAATCTTTGCCTGCAAAGATGCTATGATTACGACATGTTATAGTATAAAACAAAATTGTATGATTTATAAAGTTCATTTAAGCACTATAATAAAGTGATATTAAAGTTTCACTTTTTGGTATTGTGATTTTCATTGCTTCACTCAATCTCAAATTACTTCTTTTGGATGGATGGTAAAATATGTGTAAGTTTTTTTGTGTGTGATCAAAGAGAAATTTTCAAGGTCTCTGTCTTGGTTGGAAATGAAGAACGTTCCTGAGAGACAAAGAATTCAACTTAATTGTTTTTATACAGTTCATTCTAACACTATTCTGCCCAACGGCAGTGATTTGATCCTACATAGCTCGAAAATTAGCTTTTTTATTAATAGGTTTATTCTAAGAGCACAAATAATAAGTCATCTGCAAAAAAGTACTAATTTCAAGCATTGGAAGTCTCTGGAGGTCCATAAGTAGAGAGTCTTGCTTTGGTAAGGAAAAATAAATGTAAAGTATTCTTCTACCTAAACAATCATTCAAGCAATATGAACCAATTGCTATGGGTATATAAATAAGGAATAGTAAAACGTATAAGCAGAGTACACAGAAAATAACGTTCCTGCTCTCAAGAAGTTTATTATTTTGTCTTTATAATGTAGTATAAACAGAGACCAGAAGAAACAAATCGAAGTTCAAATCATTATGTATTTATTGAGCACTGAGTGTGCCCAAAACTGGATACTAGGACAGTGAATTAGAAGCTTACATAATTTTGAAAGAGATGACCGCTTAAGATAATTTTAACAAAATACAATTTTGGTATAATAATTCAAATAATTAAACTACTAGAATAGAGGTATAAATTGTGTGCCATGAGAGAAGTAATTAGCTGATTATCTGCTATCAACCATCAGTGAAAGTGAACAAGGTGGGACTGTGAAATGAGAAAGAAAGAAGGGGCATAAGAGGATGTTAACACTTGAATTTTACTCCAAGCTGTATTTTGAGTGAGAACTACATGGGGGCAGCCAAAGAATAAGATTATCTCTTAAAAATAGGGCCAACCCTTTTTAATGTGGCCATAATTAAATTTTTCCTTCAATTTCTATCAGCCTGAAGAATCATCCCTTTCTTTGGCGAAGTTGGGAATAATTGGTTTAAAAGATGGGCTATTTTGGCTACCATTTCAACTATCAGGAGGCTCAAGCCTCTTGAGAGCCCACAGTAGCTTGGGGCTTGGACAGGACCTGCTAGCACAACTAAGATGACACCTGTGCTCCCTAAGATAATTCAAGGATTCCCAGGCTCGGAGGTACTCTCGTTTTGTCTGGTCGGCTTTATCTAGAAAAGAACAGAACATAAATATGTACTTTGGTTTTTGGTGATTTAGTTCAGAGGCAGTAATAGTTACCATCTTGTTGAATGCATCATTTATATACATTACTAATAAATTTGAAATCCACTTTGTTCCAATCCCCAGTTCTATTTCCCAAATTTCTTTTCCCCCTACAAGCAGCTACTACTTCTCTTTGGTGATTCTTTCAGATTAAATTTTTTATTATTCTACTTTGTTCCATTGATTCTCTTAAAAGTAGTTTTACTATAGACATGTTTTTATGCCTTTATTGTTTCATATTTTTTTAAATTTCACATTAATGCTATTCTACTATCTATCATAGCATATCTATATCTATATAATAGTTTTCAGTGATTATCCGGGTGCCATAATTTCTTCAGGGAATATACCCGGAAGTGGAATTATAGGGATACAGGACATGTGCATTTTCAGCTATATTAGGTATTGCCTGATGGCTCCAGAGTGAATGCACTACTGAAAACTCCTGCCAGCATTCTGTGAGACTTTCTATTTCGCACATCCTCTCCAATGTTTGATACTTCTTTGATTTTATCCAATCAGATGAGTGTGAAATTGTATCCTTGTATTAATTTCTCTTTTCCTGATTACTAGTGAGATTAAAGATATTTTCACATATTTATTGGCCGTTCAGTTTCACTTGTAAGTTCTACGTTTTCACAGTTTTGTTGTTCGTACCTTGCTGATTTGGTCTTTTTTGTTTTTAAAAAATGACACGTAGGAGTTCGTATTATTTTCTATTTATTTCACTCCTTCCATTTATTTGAATTTACTCTTTTGTTCTTTATTTAGCATTTTAAAATTAGCAGTTAAATAAACTTATTTTCAGTTTTTGAGAAATAAATACAGTAAGGTTATGATTTTCCTTCTAAGTATCACTCTAAGTTTTATTCGCAAGATTTTTAAAAGTATTGATAACATTCTCAGTGTAATATTTTTCTAAGTATTTCATGATGTCTGCTGTGATTTTTCTAAACTCATAGGTTAATCAGGAGTGAGTGAGTGTGTGTGCACATGTCTGTGTGTGTATGTTCAGTTTTCAAATGCATTTTTAAGTATCTCTTTATTAATGAATTCAAATTTAATTCTGTTTCAATAAGAGATCATGGTCTATGTGATAACTGAATCTTTTGAGGAAATAACTAGTTTTGGAAAATGTTTTATGTATCCCTGAAAATAATATATTTTTGGTAATTAATGGATGCAGGGTTCTACATGTTAGGAAAAATTTGTCAGTTGCATTTTAAAAAAAATGTTCTATACTCTTTCTTCTAATTTTTCTGATTTATCCATTGTTGCTGAAAGAAGTGTATTGAAATATCCAGCTGTAATAGTGCATTTCTCTCTTTCTTCTTATAATTCTGTCAGCACACACAAATACTTCTTGATCACATCGAAAGAGTATTCATGTTCATTGAGTGTTAATGTCTTCTTGGTAGGAATTTTTTATCATTATGCAGAGTCTCTTTATATCACTATTAAAACTCTTGCCTTTAGTTCTATTTTGTTTCGTATTATTATTATTATGCTAGTTGTGGTTGTAGTTTTATCTTTGTTTAGTATGAATAAGTAAATAAATAAATCTTTATTTTATTTCATTCCATGCTATTTTGCTTTAAGTGTACATCAGGTGAATTCCACAGAGCTGGATTTTTATATTTTTAATCCAGTCTGTTCATCTCTGATTTTTAGTGCCGAAGTTAATATGTATACCTTTATTGTCATTCATATTTGGACTTATTTCTGTCACCTTATTTTACATTTTTTAATACTTTGTTTATTTTCTCTTTTTTCTTATTCCCTTTCAGGTCTTATGCTGGATTGATCAAGCTTATTTATTCCTTTTTTCTTTCTCATTTTTGTCTCTCAGAATTCTCTCATTTATTCTCATTAGTAGTTTGGCAGTTATATACTCTATTTCCTACATTTTCATGTACCTTTACATCCTGTTCCAAATGTTACAAGAACATTAAAAGTTTCTTTTATCAATTTTTTAATTGAAGAATAGTTGATTTACAATGTTGTGTTAATTTCTGCTGCACAGCAAAATGATTCAGTTATACATATTCTTTTTTAAAATATTCTTTTCTGTTATGGTTTATCATAGAATTTTTTTAACATCTTTATTGGAGTAAAATTGCTTTACAATGGTGTGTTAGTTTCTGCTTTATAACAAAGTGAATCAGCTATATATATACATATATCCCCATATCCCCTCCCTCTTGCGTCTCCCTCCCACCCTCCCTATCCCACCCCTCTAGGTGGTCACAAAGCCCTGAGCTGACCTCCCTGTGCCATGTGGCTGCTTCCCACAAGCTATCTGTTTTACATTTGGTAGTGTATGTATGTCCATGCCACTGTCTCACTTCTTTCCAGCTTATGGATATTGAATATAGTTCTCTGTGTTAAGCAGTAGGACCTTGTTGTTTATCCATTCTATATATAAAAACTTACATCTGCTAATCCCAACCTCCAACTCTATCCCTCCCCCCAACCTCCTCCCCCTTGGCAACCACCTGTTTGTTCTCTATGTCTGTGAATCTGTTTCTGTTTCATAGATAGATTCATTTGTTTCATATTTTAGATTCCATTTATAAGTGATATCATATGATATTTGTCTTTCTCTTTCCGACTTACTTCACTTAGTATGGTAATCTCTAGTTGCATCCATGTTGCTGCAAATGGCATTATTTTGTTCAGTTTTATGACTGAGTAGTATTCCACCATATATATGTAACACATCTTTATCCATTCATCTGTTGATGGATGTTTAGGTTGTTTCCATGTCTTGGCTGTTGTGAATAGTGCTGCTATGAACATAGGGGTGCATGTATCTTTTATATATCTGGATATATGCCCAGGAGTTGGATTGCTAGATCGTATGGTAATTCTATTTTTAGTTTTCTGAGGAAGCTCCATACTGTTTTCCATAGTGGCTGCACCAATTTACATTCCCACCAGCAGTGTAGGAGGGTTCCCTTTTCTCCACACTTTTTAATGATGGCCATTCTAACTGGTGTGAGGTGATACCTCATTGTAGTTTTGATTTGCATTTCTCTAATCATTAGTGATGTTGAGCAAATTTTCATGTGCCTATTGCCCATCTGTATTTCTTCTTTGGAGAAATGTCTATTTAGGTCTTCTGTCCATTTTTCGATTGGGTTGTTTGTTTTTTTGTTGTTGAGTTGTATGAGCTGTTTGTATATTTTGGAGATTAAGCCCTTGTTGGTCGCATCATTTGCAAATATTTTCTCCCATTCTATAGGTTGTCTTTTCATTTTGTTTGTAGTTTCCTTTGCTGTGCAAAAATCTTGTAAGGTTGATTATGTCCCATTTGTTTATTTTTCTTTTTGTTTCTATCGCCTTGGGAGACTGACCTAAGAAAACATTGGTATGATTTATGTCAGAGAATGTTTTGCCTATGATCTCTTCTAGGAGATTTATGGTGGCATGTCTTATGTTTAAGTCTTTAAGCCATTTTGAGTTCATTTTTGTGTATGGTGAGTGGGTGTGTTCTAACTTCATTGATTTACTTGAGGCTGTCCAACTTTCCCAACACCACTTGCTGAAGAGACTGTCTTTTTCCTATTGTATATTCTTGCCTTCTTTGTCAAAGATTGGACATTAAAATTTTTAAACTCAGATCTCCTTCCAATGCCTACAACATTTCATGTTCAAGTTGTGTAAAATGGTAATTGCATCTAAGTTTACTCCATCACCAACTTTTTATTTTGACAAATATCAAACCTACAGAAAAGTTGAAAGACCAACACAATACAATAAGCACCATGTACCCTTCACTTAGATTCAGAAATTGTTAACATTTTGCAACTTTTGCTTTATCTCTCTCTCTCTCTCAAGTATGTTGCCGACATCATGGCATATTACTCCTACATACAGGCGTCATTTTATTGTGCTTTACTTTACTGCACTTCAGCAAACTTGATAAATGTTGTGTGTGTTCTGACTGCTCCATTTACTGGCCATTCCCCCATCTCTCTCCCTGTCCTTGGGTGTCCCTATTCCATGAGACACAACAATATTGAAATTAGGCCAGTGAATAAATCTACAACGGCCTCTAAGTGCTCAAGTGAAAGTAAGAGTCACATATCTCTCACTTTAAATCAAAAGCTAGAAATGATTAAGCTTAGTAAGGAAGCCACGTGGAAAGCTAATGTAGGCAGAAAGGTAGGGCTCTTGTGCCAAATAATAGCCAAGTTGTGAATGCAAAGGAAAAGTTCTTGATGTAAATTAAAAGTGTGACTCCAGTGAACACACTAATGATAAGAAAGTGAAACAGCTTTGTTACTGATAGGGTGAAAGTTTTAGCGATCTGCATAGAAGATCAAACCAGCCGTAACACTCCTTTAAGCTAAAGCCTAATCCAGAGCAAGACCCTAACTCTCTTCAATTCTATAAAGGCTCAGAGAGGTGAGGAAGATGCAGAAGAAAACTTTGAGGCTAGCAGAGTTTGGTTCATGAGGTTTAAGGAAAAGGAAAGAAGCCGTCTCCATAACATCAGAATGCATGGTGAAGCAGCAAGTGCCGATGCAGAAGCTGCAGCAAGTTATCCAGAAGATCTAGCTAAGATAATGAATGAAGGTGGTTACATTACACAACAGATTTTCAGTGTAAACAAAACAGCTTTCTATTGGAAGTAGATGTCATCTAGGACTTTCACAGCTAGAGAGGAGAAGTTAACTCCTGAATTCAGAGCTTCAAAGGACAGGCTGACACTCTTGTTAGAGGCTAATGCAGCTGGTGACTTGAAATTGAAGCCAGTGCTCATTTACCATTCTGAAAATCTTAGACCCTTAAGAATTATGCTAAATCTATGCTACCTGTACTCTAGAAATGGAACCACAAAGCCTGGATGACTGCACATCTGTTTACATCATTGTTTACTGAATATTTTAAGCCCACTGTTGAGACCTACTGCTCAGAAAAAAAGATTTCTTTCAAAATATTACTGCTCCTTGACAATGTACCTGGTCACCTAAGAGCTCTGATGGAGATGAACATGAGATTCATGTTGTTTTCATGCCTGGTAACACAACATCCATTCTGCAGCCCATGGATCAAGGAGTCATTTTGACTTTCAAGTCTTATTATTTAAGAAATAGATTTCATAAATCTGTAGGTGCCATATATAGCAATTCCTCTGATGGATCTGAGCAAAGTCAATTGAAAACCTTCTGGAAAGGATCCACCACTCTAGATGCCATTAAGAACATTCATGATGCATGGAAAGAGGCACAAGTATCAACATTAACAGGAGTTTGGAAGAAGTTAATTCCAACCCTCATCAATAACTTTGAGGGGTTCAAGACTTCAGTGGAGGAAGCAACTGCAGATGTAGTGAATATAGCAAGAGAACTAGCATTAGAAGTAGAGCCTGAAGATGTGACTGAATTGCTGCAATCTCAAGATAAAATTTTAACAGATGAGGAGTTGCTTCTTATGGATGAGCAAAAAAGTGGTTTCTTGAGATGGAAACTGCTGCTGGTGAAGATGCCGTGAACACTGTTGAAATGACAACAAAGGATTTAGAATATTACCTAAACTTAGTCGATAAAGCAGCAGCAAGTTTTGAGAAGATTGACTCCAATTTTGAGAGAAGTTCTACAGTGGGTAAAATGCTACCAAGCAGCACTGGATACTACGGAGAAATCGTTTGTAAAAAGAGGAGTCACTTGATGTGGCAAGCTTCACTGTTGTCTTACTTTAAGAAATTGTCACATCCACCCCAACCTTCAACAGCAACCACCCTGATCAGGCAGCAGCCATCGACATGGAGGCAAGACCCTCTACCAGTAAAAAGATTATGACTCACTGATTATGTTCAGATGATGGTTAGCATTTTTAGCACTAAAGTACTTTTAAATTAAGGTATATACATTTTTTTTCGGGGGGGACCGTGCCGCGCGACCTGTGGGGTCTTAGTTCCCGACCAGGGATCAAACCGGCACCACCTGCATTGGAAGCATGGAGTCGTAACCCCTCAACCACCAGGGAAGTCCCTATACATTGTTTTTTAATAGACTACAGTATATAACTTTTGTCTGCACTGAGAAATGAAAAAATACATGTGGCTTGCTTTATTTTGATATTTGCTTTATTGCTGTGGTCTGGAGCCAAACCCACAATATTTCTGAGGTATGCCTGTATTTCAGCAAGCACCTCCTAAGAAAAACAACATTCTTCTATAGGACCACAATGCCATCATTACACCACCAAAATTCATATTGATACAATATCCAGTCCACTTTCCAATTTCTCCAATGGCTCTGAAAAATAGCCCTTGTACATTTTTCTTTTTAAATTCAACAGCATTCCAAGGATCATATGCTCAATGCCTTTTGTTGTCATGTTTCTTTAGTTTACTTTAATCTGGAGCACTCCCTGCCTTTTATTTTCTTTCATAATCTTCACATTTTTGAAGAGTTCAGCATAGTTGTCTTGTAGAACGTCTGACAGTCTGGATTCACTTGACTATTTTTTTCTTATGATTAGGTTAAAGTTTTGGACCAGAAGACTATATAGATTATGTTTTATAGCTCTTATCAGGAGGTACATAATAACATGTTGTCATAGTACTCATGATGCTAGGCTGGATCACTTGGCCAGGGTGGTGTTTTCCAGATAGCACCATTGTATATGTCACTTTTCCCCATTTCTCATTAATAAGTAATCTGTAGCGGTGCCTGTCCTTTAGGTTTTTTTGTTTGTTTTAATTTTTTGTTTTTTTGCAGCATGCTACATGCAGAAAAGTATACATATCATTAGTGTGTTGCTCAATGAAGTTTCACAAATTGAATGCATCCATGTAACTAATCAGCCTCCAGCCTGAGATACAGAATATCACCAGCACTCTAGAAACTCCCCTTATACCCTTTTTCAGGTACTTCCTAGGTAACTACTATTTGAACTTCTAACATCATGAGTGATTTTGTCTGATTTTATACTGTGACTAAACATAATCACACAGGATATACCTTATTGTGCCTGGCTTATTTCACTCAGGATTATTTTTGTGAGGCTCATGTGTATTGTTGTATGGTGGCTTAATTTTGTTCATTCTTCTTGCTGTTTAATATTCTACTGTGTGAACATATAAATGACTTATCCATTCTCCTATTATGGGTTTTGGGTAGTTTATAGTGGAGATATTATAAATAGAGATTCTGTGAACATTCTAGTACATTTCTTCTGGTTAAATTTTCATTTATGTTGGGAATGTTCCAACAGAACAGAGTAGCTGGGTCACAAAATATGCCCAAATTCAGTTTTCAGAGTCATTGTGTTCATTTACCTGCCCACATAAGTGTTTACATGTTCCAGTTGCTCCTTATTCTTGCCAACACTTAATATTATTAATTTCTTCCATTTTAGGCCTCTGGGGAGTCTACAGTGGGTCCTACCTCACTTTTTAGGCTCTCTAAGTTAATCTATTCAAAAACATTTTAAAGTGGTCAACAGTAAATTATATTTGCCAAAATCTGTTACCTATTTTTTTGTTCACCATTTATTTTTGCATCCAGCTACTGTGCTTCTTGGTTCAATTTCCTGCTTGATGAAGAATATTAGAAGTTCTTTCCATGGGAAAATAGTATAATCTTTTGACTCCATTTATCTAATTATTTTAGTTCACTTTTATTTGAGTGATAATTTAGTTGTGTATGGAATTTGGGGGTAAATATTATTTTCTCTCAGCAATATAAAGATTTTTTTTTTCCATTGTTTTCTGCCAGTCATCATTGTTGATGAGAAGTCTGCTATCAGTTTTTTCTTTACAGGCATATATCTTTTCTCTCTGGTGGCTTTTAAGATTTTCTCTTTTTTGACATTGATTTGTCAAAAGGTCACATTATTACTTTTTGACATTTTACTACAATGTATCTATATGTGAACTTACTTTCATTTTTCTCCTGGAAACTTTAAATTCTTCAACTTGGAGATGTGTATGTTTCTTATATGCTAAATATTCATATTCATTATTACTTTGAATATTTCTTCTCTACTCTCTCTAGGAATTCTTAGCTTTTTTCATTCTTTTTTCCATATGTCTTAAATTCTCTTTCATGTTTTTCATTTATTTGTCCTTCTGTGCAGGATTCTGTGTGATCCAAGAGAATCTTCTCTCTTCTAATTCATTTAGTCTCTCTATGTTAGTTTAATGTTAAATTTGTTCTTTTGAGCTTTTAAAACTTATAATTACTACATTTTTCATTTCTAGAATTTCTGTTAGGTAATTTTTCTAATCTTCCTGTTCTTTTTCATACCACCTCACCTTTGTTTTATGGTTTTCTTCCTTTCTATTTTGAACATTGTAAATGATTTGAAATCCTTTTAAAATTGCTTTATTATCTCCATTCCCAGTGTGCTACACAAATCCTCTGTTTGTTTGCCAACTCACTCTTATGGTGGTTACTTTATTCAGAGAGGTCATCATTTTTTTTTTATTATAATCTCTTCTCTCTTGGGGTTCATCTCTGTGGCAGTCATATTTGCCCTAGTCTTTGGTAGATTTTTAATGTTAATTTCTCAGCTTGGGGACATAGGGCCTTGTGTATCACATGAAGTCAGACCTCTATTCTTCAACAGAGCAGGCTTAGGTTTTCAGTTTCTTGTGGTTGATTATATTTCAACATACAACTGTAAGTAGATAACAAACTTCCTCCTAGTTATTCCAGAAATTTCTTGTTTCCATTTCATTTGTGGAATAGTTTCTCCTAGCCCCTAGATTTATGCATGAAGGTCAGTTCCAGCTCTCTGCTCCCAGGGTCCCATGGTCTAGTTTCCCTTCTGACAGTAATCCAAGTCCCCAGCCATTAATCAATAACTTGTTCCTAATTTCTGTTGAGCCTCTTGACATCAGCTTCAACTCAGCATTTTCACTTTGAGTTACACTGGATGTCTGGCATCTGAGAATTTCCTCTTTTTTTTTTTTTTTTTTTTTTTAGTTTCAATCTGGACTATGTATTCAAGGTTTTTTTTAATGGGGTGGGTGGATTGTTATAACCCAACATTTCAACATCTTCACAGCAGCTTGGGAGATTTCCTGCATCTGATATGTCTTCTTTAAAGGCTCAAAGTCCTGGGTCATTGTCATTGGCAGGTTACTTCTTTGCCCAAAAGTCTGCTAAGGGAGTTAATTCTAATATGGGAGGAGTAAGTTTCTAGTTATTTGATAATGCCTATTTTTACTAATTCAATATCCTTTTTTAATGAAGATAAATCTTCAGAAATATTAAAAAAAACTTGAAGTTTGACAGTGTCACTGACTAAGGAAGAATATCAAGGATATATTTTTCACCACTATGTCATAATATTTGAAATTCTACCATTAGGAATCACTTTTATGTGGTTAATATTTTATTTCCAAGACTCTTAAAAATCAATATGTTATATTCAGTGATTAATACCTCAAAAAATCATTTCCTTTTTGGCATTATCTGATTTCTAATAACAACTATCTAAAAAAACCCATGCACACAATATGCATGTTGATTTTGATGGGAATAAAGTTATGTGAGAAAGTTCAGACTACAAAACTATCTCACATGAAAGGTTGTTTGCTAATTCTATAATTGGAGATGTATATGTATACATATATGTGTGAATATATACACACACAGCATTTTAAATATTCTACAGCATAATTTATTTTTATATAACTACACATTTGATTTTAAATTCATTTCTTTTTTTTTTTTTACTATAGTTAGTGCTAAATACTTATGAATTTTAAAAAATATAGTACTTCTTAATTCTTGACAGCATAAGTAATTCAAAAACGTTGAGACAGAAGAAATAATTGAAATTTTAGGGGAGAAAATTTATTTTGCTCTTCAGATTTATCTTTCGAACTGTCAATTATATTTAGAAAGACGCTAGCCCTTAAAAACAAACAACAAAAATACCATGAGCTACAGCTTGTACAGATTTAGAAGTGGCATCCCTCAGAATTAACTGTAAACAACTCACCAGACCTCAGGTTTTGCCTCTGTGCCAAGCTTGCTAGGTGAGTTTACTGAAAACAGTGGATTAACAGATACTCAGTTATGATTTCCATGGGTTGCCAAACTATGTCCTTAAACTATCATTTAACATTCTGTATTTGGATAACTTTAAATTTTTACTTTTCCATAAAGAAGAATTTTTTTAGTTCATTTGTGGATTACAAAGTCATAGGAGTAGGAGGAAACAGTGCTCATTTCCTTTTGCCTCCCAAGCCCTCTGACTGTGAATTTGAGGCAAGCATGGTGTTATGGGCTGAACTGTGTCCCCCGCCCTTCCCCCGCCAGAAGATCATATGTTGAAGTCTTAACCCTCAGTATGTAACTGTGTTACATTTGGAGGTGAGGTCTTTAAAGAAGTGCTTAAGCTAAAATGAGACCTTCAGAGTGGCCCCTAACCCACTCTGAGTGGTGTCCTTAGAAGAAGAACAACAGGCACCCATAACAAAGAAGGGCCATGTGAGGACACAGCAAGAAGGTAGCTGTCTTCAAGTCAGGAAGAAAGATTTCAGGAGAGACCAACCCTGACAACACCTTGATCTTGGACTTGTAGCCTCCAGAACTATGAGAAAATACATTTCTGTGTTCTAAATCACCCAATCAGTAGTATTTTGTTATGGCAGCCTTAGCAAAGTAATATATAATCGCTCCTTTTTTTCAGTCTTCCACAGTAATTAATGGAAATCCCTGCCAGAGATCACTTTCTTTACTAGTCTTAGAGGCCTGGTAAGGACAAGAACGTATCCACTGACAAAAAATTAACAGGACAAAACACATAAGCACACTAGAGGAAATCTCTGTTTTCTAGAGACTGCAAAGGCAGCTGTATAACTCATGCATGTGAACACTTGACTATTTTTGTTTCTTTGCTATACAGAATGTATCATGATCTAACCATGTATATTGCTTTAAAAACTGACTTTGAGAGATGAATTTGGAATGACTAAAAGGTAGGTAAGAAATAGGTGTTCACATTTTATTTTTCATTCCGCTTCAATTTTTTCCAGGAAAATGGATAATGTGTTGCAAAAAATGTACATTGTTTTCTTCATGACTCTGGTTAAACCACCACTATGTTATTCTCACTTGTCACTGATCCTTGTCTGTGTCTATATTGCCATCAGTATACAGTTATGGGGGTTACAGTTGGGAAAATGATACTGCAACTACATTTCAGTGTATTTAATGCCTCTATAGAAATCAACAAAGACATGAAGCCCTGATTCTGGAAATTATTTACCTGAGAAGTAAAGTAACCTTAAAAAAAAAAAAAAAGATAAAAACCCAGTAAAATATTCTATTTCTTCATGAATCTAATTTTTATTGCAAATATTTTATGAAATCGGAAAATTTTCACTGTGGGGATTTTAAAAATACATTTCATGGTGTTAGCTGTCCTTCGCCCAGCTCCTCCTATAGCAATTTCTTTTGTTCCTTGCTATCTTTTCTCTTTGGTTACCAGCAATGATGTTAAAAATAAATTCATTCGAAATTATAGTGCTGTCCCAGATATTTGAAGGACAAAGATGGGAGGTAGTTTGTGTTTTCTTCTTTGCAGATTCCAGAAAATGTTTATAAAGTTAATTACCATAAGACAATTCTGCGAAAATCATGTCAAGGAGGATCTAAATTGCCCATTTTGTTTACTTGACTTGTACTTGAAACTGTTTCCAACCCTGCTCTCGCTTTTCACTTCAGATCTGCAGTTTCAACTTACTTCTCACCAAGGGTACTTTTCATGTCCCATAGGCAAATCAAAGGCGGTGCGTTCAAGATCAAATTAATTCTCTTTCCCCCGCCTGCTCTTCAACAGCTTTCCCCCTTCGTGAGCGGCACCACGTTCCACCCCCTCCCCAAGCTTTTGCATCTGACAGCGCTCTCCCCTGTTCCCTCTGCACATCTCCAGTTCTCACTGTCTACTTTCCTTTTTCCTTCCCTGTTGTCTCTGTCCATGGGAGGTACCTCCCACCCAGGTTCCTGCAGTAGGTCTCCTGGGCTTATCCTCTCCAGTTCACTTTCTACATTGCCCTCAGTTTGATATTTCTAAAATACCAATCTGATTATATCTACAACTGTTCAGTGGCTACCATCTGCTCTTAGCAATACCTACCTCTTTAAACTTATTTCTGGACACCTTTCTGTTCCAAAATATGCCCATGCTCATTTTTAAAAATTTATTTATTCATTTATTTATTTTTGGTTGCGTTGGGTCTTCGTTGCTGCGCGCGGGCTTTCTCTAGTTGCAGCGAGCGGGGGGGCTACTCTCCGTTGCGGTGCGCGGGCTTCTCATTGTGGTGGCTTGTCTTGTTGCGGAGCACGGGCTCTAGGCGCACAGGCTTCAGTAGCTGCGGCACATGGGCTCAGTAGTTGTGGCTCCCGGGCTCTAGAGCATAGGCTCAGTAGTTGTGGCGCAGGGACTTACATGCTCCACGGCGTGTGGGATCTTCCTGGACCAGGGCTTGAACCCCAGTCCCCTGCATTGGCAGGCGGACCCTTAACCACTGCGCCACAAGGGAAGTCCCCTGCCCATGCTCATTTTTGAAGAAATGAACATTATACTCCTTTGCTTGATAGTCTCTCTCACCTGTACTCTTATGCACACTTTGTGTCTCAATTTATATGTCATTTCTTCTGGGAAACCCCCTCACCTGCTCTCAGCCTCAGTTAAGGACCCTTCTCAGGTGTTGTCACAAAGACGTGTATTTACCCTGTCTTAGCACTTTTCATACTGCATTGCAAGTGCCTTTGAACTTGATTATGTCATCCACCAGCCTGAAAGTGCCAGAAGGCAGAGGCAATCTTTATGTTGTTCACTGTTCTGGGTGCACAGAGCCTGGCACATAATAGACGATGAATAAGTATTTATTAAATGAACAGATAAAAAGTAATTAGAAAACAAAAATCACACTATTTCTGATGGACCCCTTGTTCTGTCTTTTTGTTTGAATATTTTAGAAGTGTAACAGTTTACTCAAATGTGCTTGAAAAATCCGGAGGTTACCTTAAGTGAACCTTTATCTTATTCCTCATACAACTCTCAAGGACAGTGTGATGACAGGGAAGGAAAGTTAGATGGTTCTGATTCCAAATGGATCAAAACATCGACACTTTAGTCCATTCCTGTTATTTAATAATAGAGCCAATAAATAAGTGCCATGACTCACTCTCCTCTCAAGTGTAATGTATTCTTCCCAATGGTTCCTAATTATTCAAGAGAAGTCTAGCCTTTTTTCCAGAGTACGTGCATAGAAAGTGAAGGATACATTTCTTTACAAGATTGGATGGAGATTTTACAAATGAATTGATGAATCAGAGCTGCAAATTGTTAGTAAATAAATGCGTGGGAAGTTTCTGACCTTGATCAAAGATTTTACACAGGGAGAGTCCAGGTATATGTATGCCTCTTATTTTTCTGTCTGGGAACTGTTAGGACTGCTCCAAATGAGTAGGAAGTTACTATCTGACAGAAAGATCAAGTTGGAGGCAAGAGTTCCTTTATTGTTTTGACGTTTATATGTTGGTCTAGTGTTTCAATACAGTCCTTGTACATTGCACAGCTGTGTCTGGTGCAGGGGAGACTTGCCAGCATTAATGACAGTCAACAGCACAAAGAGTTCTTCTGCTGACCATGCCTAGTGCTTTTACACTGATTAAATATTTAAGAACAGAAAGGTTCCTTATTTAAAGACAATAAAACATGCCAGTCTAAATCAAAAAGTTTTAAAATGTCAGACATCTCTAAGACTTTGGGCTAATCATTCACCATTAGAATGATAAAAATAAACTAATTTTCTAAACTGAATTTTTTCTGTGCTGTTATCAAGAATATCTGAAGTGGGAAAGACTCCAGGGCAACATTCTCTTCTTTCAGGCTTTATTCCCAAAGGACACAGTGAATGTTATATGGGGCCCCCAAAAAGCAGATGCTAGAATAAAGCATTAGAAACTGCCTTTGAAGTTTACTACCAAGATCCAAGGTCTTGACAGACCAAATGTGTATTTGGTGCCTGCAAAAAAACCTGTATTCCTTTTACTCTTCCTGGAAGAAATGAAGGCACAACTCAACTCTTCTGAAAAACGCTCTGCACTTTGGGAATTTTCATGGCTGACTTCGTGAAGCCTGCCCAGTCCTCCACATATCTTGCTTCTTCCACTGCCAACATCTTGGACCACAGGCCTTGGAGGGAACATAAGTGGCTTATTTCCTCCACTTCACTAATGTTTTATTCAGCATTCTGTTTCATCTTGATTGATCATATTTTAAAAACAAGTATAAATGTTTTAATAGTTGATTTGAAATTATTCATAGAAAGGTATACTGATCAAAACATGGTTCTTTTAAAAAATTACTTTATTAAAATTATCACCATGTCATCAGGACATTGGAGGTAGAACTTGAGATGTGGTTTTTTATTCTTGTTCTCTAGTAAATGGGACTTATTTCTAAGTTCATTACAGAATTCAGTTCAAGATCACTATGGGTCAAAACTCAGCAAGAAGAAGAATGACCAGGTTGAAACCATAGAGGAATTGGAGACAGTTGTTTCTCGAAGGCATAAATTCCAGATTTTCTTGAAGCCAAATTTTCACTAAAGTCTTGAAGTACTTTTAAAAGATAAATGGACAGCCCATTTTATCTGTGGTTCAGAAAACACACAGACTGGGCATAGGACAGCCAAAAGGAGATAAGAATTTTGTCACTTGTTTATTTTCATCTATGCTAAAATGGTTTCTTTGGCAATCCAACTGTGTCCCCAGTAAAATATAAAAGGCTTATGTTTGTACCTCTCTGACTTTAACACATTTCAGAATATATTGTGATTTAAAGCAGTGGTTCTTTCACTTTCAAAGAAAAAATCAGGGCCTGCTTCAGTGAAGGGGGATGGAGGGAAGCCAAAAGTTCTAGTCCATCTACTTGGTTCATTCCTCCTTTTCCATTGATAAGAACTCAGTGATGACGATAGAAGAAAAAGGTAAACAATTTGTAGTTTGAGCTTATACACATGTGCTATAAAACAGTGCCCTCTACACCAAAAAATGATACATTTATTTTATCACACTTACCTTGATAGTGTGTTGCAACTCACTTAATCTGCACAAATTGAATTAGTACACCTACCAACAAGGTGCATGTACTTAGCCATTTGATGGAGGTGGGCTGAGGTGGTGGTATGTGGGTTGTACACATCTTCTCTAGCATTAGCGACGTGGATGATTCCTATTTAAACCTCAATGTGCACATATTCTAATAACTAGTTATTTGAACGATATAGCTAAAAACATCATTAATGCAAATATTCATTAACAGATCATAACCAAATAAGCTTTAACCAAATGATCCTCAGTAACCAAAACATCCTCAGTAAATTAAATTGAAAATTATAAAGCAAACTTGACATTAATTTATAATTACAAAGCAAAAATCAACCACAAGGTTGATGAAGTCCTGAGAACAAAGCATACTAGTTGTTTCCATGCATACCAGTAGCTTTCCAGTATTGCAAGAGTTGCCTCAGACTGACTACTTATAAAATACCTTCTTCCTGAAATTCTAACAATGTGCTAAATTTAGTTTATGAACATCAAATATTAGTAATGCATACTAACTCGTCTTCTGTTTAACTAGTAAAAAAATCTTCAATTCTTTACTAAAGTGAATGTGTATGGAATTGTACATCTTTGGCAATAAATGGAAGAAAGGATTCATAGTTTTGGATTAGTTGAAGGCCCTGCCAAAAGAACCTGGGGCTGTGGGCCATTCTGTCAGAAACCTAGGTGTAACAAACTGAGGACAGCTGTAGCCTCCTGGGCTGTGAGTTGAAGGGCTGGTGAACTTCTGGGAGCCAGAAGCATGCCTAATGGGGCATATCTGGTCATCCCTCAAGCACTGGGCTGCTGCTGAGACATTTCAGCTGCTTATGGGCTTTCAACCAGATGGCCTCCGAGGCTCCTGCTGTCCCTAGGAGTCACCATTTATGACTGACGAGGAGATGACTGCACATGTTTCTGCTCAGAGTTTTATAAGCTATACAGTTTATTTCCAACTGTTTTGGAGACGGATACCACAAATATGACCTGCTGGCTTCTGGGCTGTGTCTCTGAACTGTTACTCTGATGCCAGTGTGGGTAACTTGTTTTTATATTCATTGTAAATTGGGAATGAGTTTTAATAGATAAAACAGAAGTAGTTCTATTAGCAATCCCTTTCCAAGTGACTATCCATTCTTAGTCCTTCACGTGGCTCTTCAGACCAATACTTACTGAAGATGCTTTAATTTTTAGTTTTATAAGAGTACCAAAAACTGGTCAAAGAGCTGGACAGTTCTATCATGGTATTCCTGTCAAAATATCCATATTATCTTAAAGGTCAGCTCATGTGCTTGAAAACTACCAAATTTGTCCTCTCCCATATTAAAGCCATTTAATAAAAACTTTCATTGTTTCTCTTGAAACAAATATGTTTGAATTCAAAGATATGGCACCAATACAGCCTCGTTTATTTTAATGCAGGTGGTGAAAAAATAAGCTACTTTGTAAGGAGCTGTGTGACTTCCTGAACATTTTCTTTTCCAAGAGGGAGTGACTCTGACTGGAGGACAGCATCTCCCATGGGGCAGGAGGAGAGAAGGTGGGTGAGTTATGCGGTGACCCCGCATTCTATAGAACACACAAGGCTCCCATCTCCATGAATCACAACTGGTTTTTTAACACAGACTCTGATTTCATCTTGTTCTGTCTAAGACAATGTTGAAATTAATGCTCTCTAAAATCTGGGCAACTGTATCTTTGTCCTTAGGTCTGTGAAATTCCATGAGAAAAGTGCTCAGAAAGAACTTCATTCAGTGAGAGATTTGGGGAGTTTTGGAAACGCTCAAACAAAACCTGTTTAATTTATATGAGCCCCCAATGAGGAAAACGTTAAGAACAGGAGTTTTGAAAGAAAATTTTTCCACATTATTTCACAGGTCCTGCTTCCTTTTTGAATATTGCTTGTTTGCTTTTATAAATAATATTTTCCCCAGCTGGCACATTTAAACAGGATCCATTCAAATAAATTTCATGGGACATTGAGCAATTCCAGTCCCTTTCTCAGTCAAAACTAAAGGTTATATTATTTGCTCTATCCCTCCCTTTGAGTGGCTAGGAAAGAACTTGTTGATATTATTGTTAATGTTTCAAAGAAAACTACAGCTGCTAAGTGTTTTCTTAAGTGAAGCCCGGCTTTCAGCCTTGGTCGTGTCCCTGAAGATAGGCTCTTTTAGGTGTTACTACCATTTCTCAAAGAGCGACGGGTGGTAATAGAAGTCTTAAGGCTTCCATTTATTGGCTCTCATTTCCTTCCTGAGTATGTTCGTGGTTAGGAATCCTGCTGTTGGGTTGGAGGTACATGCTGATACGAAAACCTCACTGGCCTGGTACGCTGGGTGGCATGAGGACTGAGCATTTTGGAAATGCCCATGATTTCTATCAGCAAAGAAAAAATTGGCTAGCTGGCGATTAAATGTCAAATCAATAATGATTCTTTTGTGTGGGCACGGTTGGAACAGAAAGCCTTTCACCAATTTTAATAAAAACTCTGAAACGTGATTGTAAAGGAGCATTGGGGAAAATCCTGTGATCTCCTTGGAACATACAAGAAGGACACTCAGGGTGACCCTAGAGGTCAGAGGCGAATGGAGATCTAGGGATGGCTCCTTCCAAAGACAGCATCATGTTCTCACTGGCTGTTTTAGAAGTAAGGCAGAGACCCCAACAAGGCTTGAGAATAGAAGTTATTGATTAACATGGGGGAAAGTTGGCTCAGTACAGCTTTGTAGACTTTAACCCATACGTGGAGAGAGGCTAGTTCACTAGTAAAATAATCTTCAGTGTGGGGAATTGAACTGAGAAAATAAGTAGAGAGGAGCAGAATATATTTAACATTTAAGGACATATTAAAATGTGAATTCTAACAAGGTGGCATATGGAGACTTCTGGACTATACCAAGGGTATACGGGTCAACCTCGCACTCAGTAATAAAAAACAGAGGCCCCACTTTTAGGATATTGTGATTTTTACTTATACAAGAAACAAGCATTGAAGCAGAGGCTTATTGTCAGAGATTTCTTTTCTTTTTAACATCTTTATTGGAGTATACTTGATTTACAATGGTGTGTTAGTTTCTACTTTATAACAAAGTGAATCAGCTATACATATACATATATTCCCATATCTCCTCCCTCTTGCGTCTCCCTCCCACCCTCCCTATCCCACCCCTCTAGGTGGTCACAAAGCACCGAGATGATCTCCCTGTACTATGCGGCTGCTTCCCACTAGCTATCTATTTTACATTTGGTAGTGTATATATGTCCATGCCACTCTCTCACTTCGTCCCAGCTTACCCTTCCCCCTCCCCGTGTCCTCAAGTCCATTCTCTACGTCTGTGTCTTAATTCTTGTCTTGCCCCTAGGTTCTTCAGAATCATTTTTTTTTTTTTTTTTAGATTCCATATATATGTGTTAGCATACAGTATTTGTTTTTCTCTTTCTGACTTACTTCACTCTGTATGACGGACTCTAGGTCCATCCACCTCACTACAAATAACTTGATTTCATTTCTTTTAATGGCTGAGTAATATCCCATGGTATATATGTGCCACATCTTCTTTATCTGTTCATCTGTCGATGGATACCTAGGTTGCTTCCATGTCCTGGCTATTGTAAATAGTGCTGCAATGAACATTGTGGTACATGACTCTTTCTGAAGTATGGTTTTCTTGGAGTATATGCCCAGTAGTGGGATTGCTGGGTCGTATGGTAGTTCTATTTTTAGTTTTTAAAAGAACTTCCATACTGTTCTCCATAGTGGCTGTATCAATTTATATTCCCACCAACAGTGCAAGAAGGTTCCCTTTTCTCCACGCCCTCTCCAGCATTTATTGTTTGTAGATTTTTTGATGATGGCCATTCTGACTGGTGTGAGGTGATACCTCATTGTAGTTTTGATTTTCATTTCTCTACTAATTAGTGATGTTGAGCATCTTTTCATGTGTTTGTTGGCAATCTGTATATCTTCTTTGGAGACATGTCTATTTAAGTCTTCTGCCCATTTTTGGATTGGGTTGTTTGTTTTTTTGATATTGAGCTGCATGAGCTACTTGTAAATTTTGGAGATTAATCCTTTGTCAGTTGCTTCATTTGCAAATATTTTCTCTCATCTGAGCATTGTTTTATCGTCTTGTTTATGGTTTCCTTTGCTGTGCAAAAGCTTTGAAGTTTCATAAGGTCCCATTTGTTTATTTTTGGTTTTATTTCCATTTCTCTAGGAGGTGAGTCAAAAAGGATCTTGCTGTGATTTATGTCATAGAGTGTTCTGCCTATGTTTTCCTCTAAGAGTTTGATAGTGTCTGGCCTTACATTTAGGTCTTTAATCCATTTTGAGTTTATTTTTGTGTATGGTGTGAAGGAGTGTTTTAATTTCATTCTTTTACATGTAGCTGTCCAGTTTTCCCAGCACCACTTATTGAAGAGGCTGTCTTCCCTCCATTGTATATTCTTGCCTCCTTTATCAAAACTAAGGTGACCATATGTGCATGGGTTTATCTCTGGGCTTTCTATCCTGTTCCATTGATCTATATTTCTGGTTTTGTGCCAATACCATACTGTCTTGTTTACTGTAGCTTTGTAGTATAGTCTGAAGTCAGGGAGCCTGATTCCTCTAGCTCCGTTTTTGTTCTCAAGATTGCATGGCTATTCGGGGTCTTTTGTGTTTCCATACAAATTGTGAAAATTTTTATTTTAGTTCTGTGAAAAATGCCATTGGTAGTTTGATAGGGACTGAATTGAATCTGTAGATTGCTTTGGGTAGTATAGTCATTTTCACAATGTTGATTCTTCCAATCCAAGAGCATGGTATATCTCTCCATCTGTTTGTATCATCTTTAATTACTTTCATCAGTGTCTTATAGTTTTCTGCATACAGGTCCTTTGTCTCCTTAGGTAGGTTTATTCCTAGGTATTTATTCTCTTTATTGCAGTGGTAAATGGGAGTGTTTCCTTAATTTCTCTTTCAGATTGTTCATCGTTAGTATATAGGAATGCAAGAGATTTCTGTGCATCAATTTTGTATCCTGCTACTTTACCAAGTTCATTGATTAGCTCTAGTAGTTTTCTGGTAGCATCTTTAGGATTCTGTATGTATAGTATCATGTCATCTGCAAACAGCTTTACTTCTTTTCTGAGACTCAAATCAATAGAATTAGAAATGAAAAAGGAGAAGTAACAACTGAAATACAAAGGATCATGAGAGAATACTACAAGCGACTATATGCCAATAAAATGGACAACCTGGAAAAAATGGGCAAATTATTAGAAAAGCACAACCTTCCAAGACTGAACCAGGAAGAAATAGAAAATATAAACAGACCAATCACAAGCACTGAAATTGAAACTGTGATCAAAAATCTTCCAACAGACAAAGCCCAGGACCAGATGGCTTCACAGGTGAATTCTATCAAATATTTAGAGAAGAGCTAACATCTATCCTTCTTAAACTCTTCCAAAATATAGCAGAGGGAGGAACACTCCCCAACTCATTCTATGAGGACACCATCACCCTGATACCAAAGCCAGACAAAGATGTCACAAAGAAAGAAAATACAGGCCAATATCACTGATGAACATAGATGCAAAAATCCTCAACAAAATACTAGCAAACAGAATCCAGCAGCACATTAAAAGGATCATACACCATGACAAAGTGGGGTTTATCCCAGGAATGCAAGTATTCTTCAGTATACTCAAATCAAGCAATTTGATAAACCGTATTAACAAATTGAAGGAGAAAAACCATATGATCATCTCAACAGATGCAGAAAAACTTTCAACAAAATTCAACACCCATTTATGATAAAAACCCTCCCGAAAGTAGGCATAAAGGGAACTTACCTCAACATAATAAAGGCCATATATCACAAACCCACAGCCAGCATCATTCTCAATGGTGAAAAACTGAAACCATTTCCTCTAAGATCAGGAACGAGGCACGGTTGTCCACTCTCGCCACTATTATTGAATATAGTTTTGGAAGTTTTAGCCTCAGCAATCACAGAAGAAAAAGGAATAAAAGAGATTTCTTTTAATTTCTTAATTCCTTGCTGTAAATGTATACTTGCCTATATTTAATAAAAGTTCTATTTCCAAAAAAAAAGCAAAAATGCAGAGAGCCTTTTTGTGACCGAAGACCTGGGCAGATGGTAGAGGAAAGAGGTGTGGTTGTGAATAGCCCCAGGCTTTGTCAATATCAACTGTACCTACAGATGTGAAAAGACGGACTTTCCCCCTACAAAGTGTGGGAGAAACACCTGTATGGTCAGATGACCAAGTGCACCAGCGCTTTCAGTAACTACTCAGAGAACAAGTACAAAACAACCAAATGCCTTTGTAGACACTATTAGGGGAGGGGCAGGTTTGCCTGCATTTCTCTCTGGCACTGCAGAGCCGATAGGCAAGGTATTTCATTGGGTTGGGGCACTTCTTGAGAAGCATTAAGGGATGCTGTTTCCTTTTCTCCCTGGAAATCTTGCCTTGAGGCCTGACTCTGAGGATGGTATCCAGCCTGCAACACAGACATAGACTAACCCTGAAGCTAGATATCACTCACTGTGCCTCAGGGGCCTGAGGACGTGTCGCAATGTCTGGCCCTGCAGTAGCAGCACCTCTGCTTGAGGGCCATCTTATCTGTCATGCTTCAGAACTCTTCATCTGCAGAGATCTGTGCTCTGAAACAAAGCATGTGGGCTTTGCTTTTTCTGGAGCCTCTGGTGTAATGTCCTTCCCCAGACATTCCCGGAGCTCCCTCCCTCCCTTTTCTGCTTTGGTATTATCTTACCAGTGAGACCTTTCCCTGTCACTCTATATAAAATAACCCCCCTCTCCTAGGATCTACCCAATTCCCATACTGTATTTTCCTGTTAAGCCTTTTTGTACCATCTGACATTTTATACATTTACTGGTTTGTTTGCTTATTACCTTTCTTACCCCACTAGAATATAAGTTCCATGAAGGCAGGGATTTAGCCTATTTTGTTTACTATTTCCTAACCATAGGCATCCTTTAAATATTTGGGAAATAAATGAGTGAGGTCTTAAGCAAAGCTTTTAACTCTGATCTCTCTCAGTTTGGGCATCAAGGGAATGACAGATGGAAAGGGCTTTTTTTTTTTTTTGCAAAGGATGTTATCTGAATGGGGCCAGGGTCCCAAGGTTAAACAATGTACCCACGGGACAAAGTGAAAACCTCTTCATTTTGAGAAGGGCAAGCAGTTTTCAGTGTTTCTTGATTAGGTGATATTAGGTGATAAGGCAGGGTCCTACCAAGCTCAGAATATTGTCCTTGGTGGAGTGGCAATGGTAACTTTCTTGTCCTTAGGGGAAAAGAATCAGGATAGTTGATTCAAATGTGGCCTTAGAAAATGCCAGAGTCCAATAGTTATTGACTTGTCTCTAGATTTTAATTTATTTAAATCTTGCCTTTACTGTCCCTTGATTTACATTTTGGAAACCAAGGTAGCCGCTAGAGCTTGGGAAATATGTATAGTTATATCAAAATTAAGTTTTATAGTATGATTCATAATTGACTGGATTTTTTGTTAGCCCATCTGTTCCCTGGTTTCTGGATACCGTCTTTTATGTGAAATCTCTCATGGCAGTTACGGTCATGCTGCCATGGAGGAAGTAGTCAGCCATTAGGAAAGGTTCTTTAAACATCAGAGGGCTTAAGGACCACCTAGGAGGTACCTGATCTTCCAAGCTTCCTTCTTCTCTGTCACTCTAAATTCCACATGCCAGGGACAGTAGTTCTGAGGTGGACTTTATGACTTCCTGCAGGATAAACTCATAGCTTCGATGTTGGTAAAATGGAGATAAACCCATAGAGTCCAGGAAAACCTGGTTGCCCAATCCCACATTAAAGATGCCTAGGGAGTTTAGAAGAGATTCACGGGATCCTTAGAAAGATCAGTTCTCTAACCTCCTGTAGAACTGGATCAAGAAAAGGGGCTGAGAAGATTTTTGGATTTCTGAAAAAAGAGGCTGGTCCTTAGATGACTCCTCTAGCCTCAGGATGCCCTACACAAGTCACAGCACCTTCTGCTGTTAGCACTGTGGCCTCAGTCAGTGGCATTCTGGAGCCAGCTCGTACAGGCTCACGAGAGCAAGTTGTTAACTTTCAGGAAAGTTAGGAGCTGCATGATCTAACATTGGTATCTTAAAAAGGGCCAGAGTGGGTGGGAGTATGAATGTAAACCACTGAAATAGGCAAACACTATAAATTGGGGCTCCTACCCCTCTCCCAAGAGCTGGTAGTTAAACATTCACCAGCACAGCACTAGCCCTTCGTCATCACTTAACATTACTGTGACAGTTTGCCTCCTTGGACTTGGTGTGTGTGTGTATGTGTGGAGACACATGTAATATGCATATACTATGGGGATAGGAGGATAAAAGGATGTTTGAAAAAATATTAGCCGCATGGTGAACAGGGGGCCTGGGAAGTATGATCTAAAAGCTAATGAGACATTTTTATGTTAGAATATATTTAGACTAATTCTTGTTATAAATTTCACTAGTTTAAGAGTAGGTCATTAAAAAGAATTATTATAAAGATGGCTATGACTTATTGATAAGGAGCCAAGGTGGTACATATGGTTAGAAACTGATACATGTGGAAGATCATATTTTTATAAAAACAAACAAAATCATACCAACTTTAAAAAATTTACATGTGCATATGTGTTTTTCTATGTTACAGAGTATAGAAATTACATGCTATTGACATAAGTAGTGAGAAGGTAGGAAGAAAAAGAAGGAAATTTTAAAATTCATATACCTTTATCTTATTGACCTTTTAGCCAGATATTCATTGGTTACATTTTGGAGTTGCAGAGCAAGGGCCTAGCAAAATAACTTTTAAAGAGTGACTTACTTAGAAATGTCAATAATATGAATGAAATGTCATAAATGTAGATGAAAATTTTTGAGAGAAATTATCTTCATTCAGTTTTACATACAACATTCGCAGTATTAGCTACTCAAAATAGGAAAAATTTAAAATAATACAAATCAGTAAGTGTATGAAGATGATTGTACATGAAATGCTAAGGTTAAATGAAAAATATTAGAGGGTGTGTGTATGTTTGTAAGTGCTTTAAAATCCTTTGTGAAGGGGCTTCCCTGGTGGCGCAGTGGTTGGGGGTCTGCCTGCCGATGCAGGGGACATGGGTTCGTGCCCCGCTCCGGGAGGATCCCGCGTGCCGCGGGGCGGCTGGGCCCGTGGGCCATGGCCACTGGGTCTGCGCGTCCGGAGCCTGTGCTCCGCAGCGGGAGAGGCCACAGAGGTGAGAGGCCCACGTACCGCAGGAAAAAAAAAAAAAAAATCCTTTGTGAAAACAAAAAAGGATAAAGCTATCCCGGAAAATGGAGACCAAGACTGCTTAAACACATACAGGCACCATGCAGACAATGGACAATTAATTTGTGCTGAGGAACTGGAGCCTAAGTGTCTTTCTGCCTGTCCCAAGTAAGACACAATGACTCTCTAACCTTGGACCAGCTCTTGAATCTCCCTGTAAATTGTGGGGATCCAAGGAGAGAGTAAGCTTCTTTATGAAAGGATCTCAGAAGCCATGATGCAGTACATACAATTTAGCAGTAGAGGTATGTAAACAAACAAACAAAAACCATCAGGAGGCCTGGCTCCTATGCTCATATTCACTGTGGTGTTAAATGTTTGCTGAGATGTAAGCTTTCATTTCAGATCTTTAAAGCATGTTATAGAAGTGACCACACAGACTCTATAAAAGAGAACATATATAATTGTATCACTGACTCCACCACATCAGATAAAGGCAATCTCCCTACAATCTCAACTATTCCTCTGGAAATAACATAGATTGTTTACTCTACCAGAGAGCCACCTGTATTTGTCTGTCTATCAGACTTTAAAGATAATGAGAGTACAGGGCCAGGAGCCTAAAGCTGGGTCTGTTGACATAATTAGGTGGTAACTCTCCAACTCCCAAAGTTCGTTTAGGGATAAGAGAGAAACAGGCACCTCTTGCTCTATAAGGACATTTCTTTTTAGTTTGATTCCTAGTAATATTTGCCTAATTTGTGTCCTCTCTGCTGTTCAGTGGTTAGTTAATTTAGGGATGACAGAGGATCTTTACCTGGGACATGGGCTTAAGCACTTCTGAAAAAGTGGCTCTGCAACTGATATGAGTAGACCTGTAATAAACACTTTACAAAACACATAATTCCAGGATTCACTTCAACAGCTAATAACTTCACCAGGAAAGCCCAGCACTACTAAATTCTTTACTGCGAATCCCTGATACAGTGTACTAAGAAACTGCTGGCTTTCCTCAAATGCAATAGAAGATGCCATGACCTGAAAGTCCCAGCATTGTCCACCCCAGTCAGATGTTTCTGAGGAAACATCTAATAGCATAGCCAGCTATAAAATTATGACACGTCTGTTGGCCTTTTACTTCAGTCTTCTCCTCAAGATAACAACTAGGCTTTCACCTCTTCTTGCCTCTGCACAGTCTGCTTCCCCTGCCTGGATCTCTTTCATGCTCACCCCCATTTTCACTTGGCCAATTCCTCCTCATAATTTAATACTCAGCTCAGGTATCAACCCCATACATGAAGGCTTTACTGAGCAAGCCCCATCTCTAGTCTGGGTTAGGGATGCTTCCTGTGAGCTCCCCCATCGTAATTTTTGATTACTGTGATAACGTGTGATATGACCCGTGTTTGGTCAATCTCTTTCTTATAGCAGTGGTCTTTTAAAAAAATTTTTTATTGGATTATAGTTGATTTACATTGTATTAGTTTTGGGTGTACAGCAAAGTGAATCAGTTATACATATACATATATTCACTCTTTTTTAGATTCTTTTCCCATATAGGTCATTACAGAATATTGAGTAGAGTTCCCTGTGCCATACAATAGGTCCTTATTATCTATTTTATATATAGTAGTGTGTATATGTCAATCCCAATCTCCCAATTTATCCCTCCCCTCCTTACCCCCTGGTAACCATAAGTTTGTTTTCTACATCTGTAACTCTATTTCCATTTTGTAGATAAGTTCATTTGAACGCCTTTTTTAGATTCCACATGTAAGCAATATCATATTTGTCCTTCTCTGCCTTATAGTAGTGGTTCTAAATTTTGGTTGCACATTACAATGATCCAAGGAGATTTGTAAAGCCTTAATGCCCTGTCTGCACTCCAGACCAACGAAATCAGGGTCTCTGGGGATGGAACCCAAGATTCAGAGTCTTTTAAAGCTCTCAAGTCGATTTCAATGTGTAGCCAAGGTTGAGAACCACTGCATTAGATGGCAAAGTCCTAGAGGGTGGGCTGGCTCTTTTGTGCTTCAACCCAGCGCACAAGCCTATCTGATGACAAAATTTTGTTAAATTAATACAAGTGAGAATATTTTAGACTTTTACCAAGTGATATTAAGAGGTATCAGATTATTTTTTCTGGAATACAAGTGGGTTAAAAGTAAAAATTACAAATATCATATTTACTAAAAATCATTAAGTCCATTGGCTTTACATCAATTATTTAGGAGAAAGCTATTGTGTTTTTTTCATATATTCTGAAGACTCTTCTGATAGTATTCTATATTATTTTTATGTACATTTTCTAAGGTAAAATAATGAATTTGAAGAATTGCGAATTTGTATTAGTACTTCTACAGTGTTATAGTTTAGATTATATGTGTAAGGCCCAGATTCACTGTTTCTCAGTGTTCTGCATAGGGCCAGCTGCATCCACATTAAAATATGATTCCAGACTCCATACCAGACCTGGATTTAGATTCTTTGGCAAAAAATGAGAAATCTACTTGCATCTTTTCTCTTTTTTATTGAAATATAATTCATATACTATAATATTAATGCTTCTAAAGTGTACAATGCAGTGGTTTTTATATATTCACAAAGTTGTGCAACTCTCACTACTATCTAATTACAGAAACTTTTAATCAACACAAAAAGAAACTTCTTCCCATTGGCCCCCATTCCCCATCTACCACCTACCCCTCCCTCAGGCCAATAGCAACTAGTAATCTATTTGCTATATCGATGGATTTGCCTACTCTGTACATGTCATATCAGTGGAATCATACAATATGTGGATTTTTGTTTCTGGTTTCTTTCACTTAGCATTGTATTTTCAGGATTCATTCATCTTGTAGCATGAATCAGTACTTCATTCCTTTTTATGGCTGAATAAAATTTCATTGTTTAGGCATACCACATTTTTTATGGGATAGTCATCAGTTGATGGATATTTGAACTGTTTCACTTTTGTCTATTGTCAGTGATGCTGCTATGAATATTTGTTTACAAGTTTTTGTGTGAACAAGTTTTCAATTCTCTCAGACGTATACCTAGGAGTAGAATTGCTGGGTCATATGGTAACTCTTCTACCTGTATTTTAAACAACCTTTTCAGGTGATCCTAAGACTCACTGAGATTGAGAACCACTTTCCTAGTGTCTCTATTTCCTCCAAGGCACTGCACCTGCAATCTTAACAACTGCTAGCTGGTGTGAAATTGTATCTGCTAACAGGTGGAAAAGAAGGGTTATCATAGCATCCAATAAATGATGATTCATAAATAAAAAGATAACTGCTAAGCTAGTATAAATAGCTAATAGTATCACACTGCTGTCTTTGTTTGACAAATTTAAATCCTGATGTAACAGACAAGATTTAAAGAAACAAATAACTAGTAGTAAGTCAATCATTAAGAACTCTAGTATCCTCCTAGGCTACAGTTAAATTTGCCTGGATTTATTTTTGTCTGAGAACCAAGAGCTTACCTGGTCAGGCACCCCAGGAACCAGATTCTGGGTTTGGTAGGTATGGTGGAAAAATGACGGTTTTTTTGCCTTCCAAGCATTTTGAGCATGTTTCCTAAACTTGGAGGTTTCCCTACCTGTGAGTCCTCACCTTCTCAAGGTAGAAGCCTAAAATTCACTTGCCACCTCCCTTGCATCCTCAGTGCATGCTTGAGCCCTGCTCTCCACCAGTCAAAAGCATCCATGCCAGAATCCAGATCAGAACACTTTTGGGTGCACTCCACTCGCAGCAGAAGCACCCTGTACACAAGCAGAGGTTCTAGAGGAAGCGTCCAGGGCTGGCATCAGAGGTACTATTGGGGGCAACATGGGGGTGGATGGTTCCACCAGGGCAGTTCTATGTAATTTAAGCCTCATTCCCAGCTTCAGTTTCCAAGTCTGGCCCTCTGGCCCTCCTAGAGAGTTTGGAAGTCACCCATGATCTTCATTTAGTTCCTATTCTATTTAAATTGGTTGGAATGTATTTCTGTTAAACAAGAATACAGTTGGTATCACAGGACTCTACCTTAGAGGCGCCACTGATGCTGAACTGTCTAGAAGCTTGCTCCAAATACACTGGTTAGCTTTAGGGCCCTGGCAAATCTCTTTGACAGAAAAGCCCTCCTTTTTGGGTTCAGTTTGACAAATTCTCTCTACCACTCAGAGTATAAGAAGTTTCACTGATGCAATCTGAACACTTTGTGATATTTGACACTAATTATAAAATATTTGCCTACACAACAGTATGCTGATTTCTAAGGTACTCTCTGCAAAACACTAATTCTGAATCATGATCTCTTTGCCAAGTCCATCAGTCTAATAAGTTTAGGTGGTCTTATTTCTTAATCAACCTCCCTGTCCCACTACCTTTCTTTAGCACATATGTATGTGCAACAACAGCTTTAAAATACAATGTCTGATAGCTTTATCTAAGCATCAAGGATAAATGGAAAGTTTTAAGGAAAAATATGAATCTGTGATTTTTGAACTTTGTATATACATGTTGTATACTTAATAACACCTAATCAAGAATATATCCAGCCATTGCTTTCGACAAATCCCTTCCTATACTTTCTGATATAAAGAAACTCCTTAGACTCTAGTGAGCAATCTGAAACGTCCATAAGAAGATGGTTTCTGTGATGTCAAAGAAAATCCCATGCAAGAAACTGTGAATGTACTGAAATGTACTGTTTATGTCAAACCTGATTCTTTCCCCAACACCCTCCATCCTCAGACTACTGCCCATAACGAAGAGACCAGGTTTTGAGTTTCTTAAATCACTCCGAAATGAAATCCAGAAGAGAAGTAGTACTTCGGTTGATGTTTTGACATTTCATCTTTATCTACTTTGGGTTTGGTTTGCTCTGGCACGTGGGAGTCCACAGGAAATGTCACAAATATCCATTGTTACTTTCTAAAATATATTGAGGCTGATGTCTATAATAACTCCCAAGGCACACAGTATATGTACACACCATATAGACCTAAGAATACATCTGCGAACCTACAGTTTCAGACTGAGAAACACCAGCCTGGAGCCTTGCTACTGTGCATTTTTAAGGCAACACATAGTCATTGCAAACAGAGAGAGACACTGCTGTCATAATGTTTATTCATGAGGGCTGTAGAGAATTATATTTTTAGGCTAGAAAATTTTCCCAGAACATATGCTCTTGAAAATAAAACAAATAAAAATTCATCCATGAAAACTAATCACAAAGTATCCTAAGAAAACAAATTTGGCATACTTATTTTGAATACAATTATTTATCCTCAACAATGCAGATACATAAGACCTGAGTGGGGGAGCAGTGGGGTCCAAGTGGCATATAATTGTACTGGTGTGAATGCCCAAAGGGTCACACTTGAAACTGACCAGAAAAAGATCCATTTGCTAGGAAGTCATCCTGAAGTCTAAAGTCTTATCCTGAGATCCACCGCGGAAAGACAAAGTAAACACCCCAGGCAACATACTTTTGGGGAAGTTATGGAACTATCTTCAAAATGTTCCTGAGTCTCTCCAACTAAACTTTGAACTATTCCAATATGCTAAAAAAAACCCTACACATTTATGAGCATTTAACATGCTAGTTTTTCAGGCTGAAATCCACCTCAGTCCTAGGTTTCCATCCAGTGTAACTTTTGTCTACAGCAATGACTAGCTAAGGGTTTTAAGGGTTACTGTGATAAAGCTCTTTAATTACTTTTCTATCTCCAGGGATGGGTATGTTTCAGGTGTGGAAGAGTGTTCAGGAGGAAACATTCCCGTGAGCTCAAACTGGACATAACTTGTTCTTAATGCTTAATGCCAACATCTGGCAGTATTCTCATTAGCAATTCCACAAAGCAGAATAATGCCTCTTATTCTCATTTCTGCCCAGTCCCTCTTCTGAACTTCCAGTCTGACTGTTTGCATTGTTCCCACTCCCACCCACAGCCTGGTGCGCCCTGCTTTCTCCCCTCCCCGGACAGCAGCCTCCCTGTTTGATCTCCAGGGTTCTTCCTCCTCCTAACACTTCCTCTTAACTGGTTCTTCCGTAAAAACAGACAATAACAATTCAATCAAGAAAGACAATTCATTAGCAGGAACAATCAAGTCTCCCTGCACCCAATAAGCCTGAAGGATGAAAGACTGGCTTGTTAGGATCAGCGCAAATAGTTGAAGGATGAACAATTAATAACGATATCTTTTGGTTTTGCGTTCCTTAGCCTCTTCCTGGAATCTTGTGACTGACTTCTTTCTGTGAGAAGCTCAAGTTCTCCATAGTTCCTGCCACACAATTGCCATAAATTTTTCATGAAACAAAGTTCAAAAGGTGTAGAGCTATTATTTTAGGTTTTCTTCCTTTTTAAGATGACTCATACCTAAACCATTTGTCAACTCTCTGACTGGTTATCCTCCTTTAAGAAACCACACCCGTCTAAACAAGTCTGTCCAAATCATTTACGTTATGTGGTTGCTGATTATTGTTACAGGTTCCAAGGCTATGACAATACCTTTTCACTTATAGAGGCTCAAGAGAACTCGCCTGAGCCCTTCTCTCTCCCTGCAGTCTCCCAGTGGGGTTTATAGCCCTTCTCTCTCCCTGCAGTCTCCCAGTGGGGTTTATGTCAGTTCTCAATAAAGGGACTTAAAACAAGAGAAAGAGATTGGGCAAAAAAGCAGGATTATTTATATTTCAAACACTACAAGTGATAAACATCTGCACATAAGCAGTTATTAACATTTAAAATGAGAAACAATTTCCCTTTTCCATTTTGCAAAAGAGGAGACTGACATCTCCAATGATTTCTAGGAAATGATATTAAAATGTACTTGCTTAAAAAATAAATTCTTGACCATTCTGAGGTCCCTTATTCAATTCAATTGAGGGTGCTTCTATTCTAGAGGAATTCCTGACGGTATTTGAGAATGCGAAGGCTAAAGCAGGAAAAGGACAGAAGAACAAAATAGGGACGTGGAAAAGTGTGTGCCAGCTGACCCTCCTCTGCCCTCCGCTGGCTCCCCTACCACAAGCACACTGATGTTTTCAGAGATGTGCATCCAAAAACGAACGGCAAAAAAACTTTGGCTAAGTCAGCTGCATTTCATTTAGTACTACACATGGGGAATATGCGTCATCAAAACTCCCAGGTGGGATGTTTGTTTATGGGGTCAAGCAAGAATCGGATAGAATCAGGTGAGATGACATTCTCCAGGGGGCCGAGTAAGTAAAGCTTAGGAAGGCGAACTTAGAGGGACAGGAGTGTGGTCAGAATTGCCTCTTAGCATCAAAGATGATCTTTTCCAGTTGCAGCTCCTCAGCAGTAGTTTTCCATTCCCCATGGCACTGACAGCTGCCTAATGCAATCACTGTGTTTTTACTCAGGTGACAGGGAGCAGAAATGCCCATGTTCCTCTGCGCCTCCTCTGGCAGGTGCAGACAGTGTCCTTCAGTTCTCCCAGTGTGCAAAAGGGATATGTACTTTTCCAGGTTCAACAGGGACATGTATTTATTGTGAAGACAGTGAAGTACTTATGAGTCAAACTCAATAAAAGGGAATCTGGTGCTGAAAAATATATGCTTTCACACTGTTAGAAAAATGTCAAAACACTTATTGCAAATGATGATCAGGATAAAGTAGCAGCAGTAAAATTAATATCAAGGGACTTCCCTGGTGGCACAGTGGTTAAGAATCCGCCTGCCAATGCAGGAGACATGGGTTCAAGCCCTGGTCCGGGAAGATCCCACATGCCGCGGAGCAACTAAGCCCGTGCGCTGCAACTACTGAACCTGCACTCTAGAGCCTGCGAACCACAACTTCTGAGCCTGCGTGCCACACCTACTGAAGCCCGGGCTCCTAGAGCCCATGCTCCACAACAAAGAGAAGCCACCGCAATGAGAAGCCTGCGCACCTCAAGGAAGAGTAGCTCCCGCTCACTGTAGCTAGAGACAGCCTGTGCGCAGCAAGGAAGACCCAACGCAGCCAAAAAATAAATAAGTTAAAAAAATTAATGTCAAGATTAATGAGGGTTGGCTGTGTTCCAGGCACTGGATCCTTTACCTGTATCATCTCATCTGGTCCTCACAATAACCCTACTGAGGCAGGTTCTATGATTATCCCGTTTCACAGATAATCATGATGCAGAATTCTCAGAGCGTTCTCTCACCACTGATGCTGTTAAGGTCAGCAATGAACAAAGCCATAGGGATGTTTGCTGGGTTTTGTTGTTATTGATTGTGTTTTGTTGCATTAGTTAGCCAACACTTATACAAGATTTGCTGTATGGCAGGTACGGTGCTAAGAACTTGGTAAGTGTTAACTCATTTAATCTTCACAACAACCCTGTGAGCTAGATACACGTATTATCATCAATTTGAAGTTGTGGAACTTGAGCCTCAGGAATCAAGCAACCTACTCAAGGTCACCCAGCTCGTGAGCCAGGGGAACAGGGCTCTCACCCCACAGTCTGTCTGGAATGTTCCGAGGGAAAAATGTCTTATACAAGCAGTTGATGCTCAAGCGTTTCTTAAATATTTAACCAATTTTCTGAATTTGCTGGGGCAGGGATGGGTGTGGTGGGTGTATGGGTATTGTGAAGGAGAGGTTGAGGAGGGGAGGTACAGGCCTTTTTCCCATCTCTTTTCTTCTTTTCAGACCTTGACAGTGACTCTTATACCTCATGATGATTGGTGTGAGAGCTCACATTTCCTCTTATGAATGTTACTGCCTAGTAAACCTAGTAGTGATGATAGACCGATCACTGGGGATTAGAAGTTCTCTAACATGTGACTGGTCAAAATCAGTTTCAATGCTAACAGCTAAAGTTAACAGCTCAGAGTTTATTTTACTTAATAATTTCAGTACTGCACATTTAACAACAAAATAAACTACAAAATAGGCTATATTTTCCCTCAACTATCAAAGCGTACATTTATACCCAACTCTTTAGACAATCCGTTAAATTTCAAATAAATCCAAACTGGAGACTTCACCATCCTGAAGGGGAGTTGCCCCTGCTCCAAGACTGACACCACCCACCTAGCACTGTCCTGCAAGGAGAGGAAATTAACACTCGCTGATGGAGGGTTGAGCATCTGGAAAGCCTGTGGTTGAGAGGCCTGACCTCATTAATATAAGAACCTACAAATATCTCAAGTAGTGGGGGCTGGAGTTCATTGCTTTGAGAAGGAAATGAAAATAAACCAACTCAAGGGGAGGAAGTTGGTTCATTCAAAATAGAAAGGATGAGGTACTGGGGGTGCTTCAGATGGCAGGGACCATACTCCACTTCTACCCAAGTCCTTTGATTAATATGACCTCAAATAGGCAGGAATGTTAAGGAAGGATGAATCCTGACTGCTGTACATAGACCGGAAGCTCCCACAAATCTTCTGGTAAGGCTTAGCACTGAACAAAAAGGCCACTGGTCTTTGAAGGGCCAATAGGCAGAGGGAACGGCAGCCATACTTCACTAGAAAATAGTGCCCCCCAACTTTGGGATAGTAAAATCCCTGGGAATCCTAGGCAGATCCCAAGAAGGAGGGAAGACCACTCTACCTACCAAATGCCTGAAACCAAATTTCTTCTTAACAATGACAAGAGAGAGCCTTGTCAGATTTGTATTTTTTTTTTTAAAGCAATTTGATATTTTTGTCCTTTGAATATCATGCAGCAAGATGTGGAGGGATATTGTACATTCTCTTTCATCCCTTTTCATTCTCTGGAATTTATTGCATAACTTTTAATCTCAAGTTTTACCTGGTTTAATAATAATAATAATTCTTAAAATAAAACTATTTCTAACGTTGCTCACTCTGAGGTCATGTTGTGGATACCTATAGATCCAAGATAAGATGAATGACTTAAACACTGGTGTAGCAGAATCTGACATCCACTCATCAAAATCCATGCTTCCCTCTTCTTCCTGGGTGCATGGCTAAACTGCCTCTCCCAGCATAATTAATGTGGCCTCATGACTGAGTTCTAGCCAATGGAACATGAGCAGAGGTGAGGCGCTTCACTTCTAGATACAGCCCATTATAAACCTCCCAAGTGAATACCTCCATGATCTCTTCTCCTCTGGCCAATGGGAATAGAGAGGATCCCAAAGTAACCTGGGAATCTACACATCAAAGATGGCAAAGGGTCATTCAGTCTTGAATGACACTGAGTTATGATGAATGAGCAAAACCTGCCCATCAACAAGAACATTCACAATAGACTCTTACTGGAATGAGCAGGAAATAAACTTCTGTTGTGTTGTCACTGAAATTCTAGAGTCCCTTTGTTACAACAGCAAGCTGTATCCTAACTAAAAAAGTCAACAACTATAAAAACAAACTCCCCTCATGTGTAATCACACACTCATGTCCTTTGTAATGAACATCTTTAAAATTATAGAATAGATGTAACAAAACAGCCATCTAAATTAAAATCCAGTATTAAGTCCATATTTAGGCCACCTATAAATGTGTTTGTTTGCCACACAAAGCCCTCTACTTTGTTTGAATTAATCGCCAACATTTATAAATGAGGAAATTTCACAAAAAACTTGGACTTTCATCTGAAAAACTGGATAATTTGGTCAACTGGGGCTTCATTTTCCCTTTTGTGTAAGTCCTGCACTCTCTAGATTAACACAACTTGTTCTGGCCATCCCCCCCTCCCTGCATTAATTACTTGGCCTTTGAATGCAGTTGAATTTGCCTGCTGGATTATTATAAATAGTTGGGGATTAAAAAACTATGCAGTCCAATCAGACTACAATTGCAATGAGTAAAGATTACTTTATCTGCATGTTATGCCCGGGGCTTCTTTTGATGGAACTTACAGAAGCAGCTATATAAACCTCATTACTAAAGATCTATTATAAAAAAAAAAAAGACAAGACAAAAAACGACAACAACAGAAAAACAAACCCATTACTGCATTTGCAGATCTGATATTTTTGATGGGTTTTTCCCCTTCACTATATATTTCAATATTCCCTATATGAAATCCAATATAAACTCTCATTTCAGAGTTAACTCATTAGAAAATAAGTAGTAATATCTCCTACCCCTAATAAGATAAGAACTATTTATCTGATCATTTTCCTTGCTTTACTTTTGGCTTTTAGGAAGATCAAAGCTATATTTCTGTTTCAAATATACCGTATGGAAATTTATGACTTAAACATGAATATTCTATTTTTTCTCCTTTTATTGCTATTTTGTTTCAATATATATGTTTTTAATTATGTTTACTTATATGCTTTTAAAAATTCAGCTATTTTATACTTGTATTTCTTATGGGCAACCTCAAACTCTTTGTGAAGTTAGAATATAAATAAATATGGTTAAATTAAATATTATATTTAATGTTTAATGACAGAGTAAAATTATATCAAGGGAACAGATAAAGTTTAATATTCATAAAATGCCAGGCTATGTTCATTTAAGATATACATTTTTAAAAATTTTGTTTCTTCCCTTTTTAAAATAGTATAAAGTTATAAATAAATAATTTCTTGGTATTTCTGGATGATTTGCTGTAAACTAGAGGGACATTCTTGTTTGTTGTTGTTTTATTTTAAAAAATTAACATTAAAAAGCAGCCAGCATATACAGATAGATATGTTCTCTCAGTTGCTTGTCCATTCACTCCACAGGTAAACCTATTTGTGTCAAGAACTATGTATATTGCAGTTCTATTTACAATAGCCAGGACATGGAAGCAACCTAAGTGTCCATTGACAGATGAATGGATAAAGAAGATGTGGCACATATATACAATGGAATATTACTCAGCCATAAAAAGAAACGAAATTGAGTTATTTGTAGTGAGGTGGATGGACCTAGAGTCTGTCATACAGAGTGAAGTAAGTCAGAAAGAGAAAAACAAATACCATATGCTAACACATATATATGGAATCTAAAAAAGAAAAACAAATTGGTTATGAAGAACCTAGGGGCAGGACAGGAATAATGACAGAGATGTAGAGAATGGACTTGAGGATATGGGGAGGGAGAAGTGTAAGCTGGGACGAAGTAAGAGAGTGGCATGGACATATATACACTACCAAATGTAAAACAGATAGCTAGTAGGAAGCAGCTGCATCACACAGGGAGGTCAGCTCGGTGCTTTGTGACCACCTAGAGGGGTGGGATAGGGAGGGTGGGAGGGAGACGCAAGAGGGGGAAGATATGGGGATATATGTATATGTATAGCTGATTCACTTTGCCTCTGAGGTGGGAGAGCCGAGTTCAGGGCATTGGACCACCAGAGACCTCCCAGCCCCATGTAATATCAATTGGCGAGAGCTCTCCCAGAGATCTCGGTCTCAACACTAAGACCCAGCTCCACCCAACAGCGAGCAAGCTCCAGTGCTGGACGCCCCATGCCGAACAACTAGCAACACAGGAACACAGCCCCACCCATTAGCACAGAGGCTGCCTAAAGTCATACTAAGTTCAAAGACACCCCACAAAACACCACTGGATGCAGCCCTGCCCACCAGAAATACAATATCTAGACCCCCCACCAGAACACAGGCACCAGTCCTCTCCACCAGGAAGCCTATACAAGTTACTGAATCAAACTTACCCACTGGGGGCAGACATGAAAAACAACGGGAACTATGAACATGCAGCCTGCAAAAGGGAGACCCCAAACACAGTAAGTTAAGCAAAATGAGAAGCCAGAGAAACACACAGCAGATGAAGGAGCAAGGTAAAAACCCACCAGACCAAACAAATGAAGAGGAAATAGGCAGTCTACCTGAAAAAGAATGCAGAGTAATGATAGTAAAGATGATCCCAAATTTGGGAACTAGAATGGAGAAAATACAAGAAACGTTTGAAAAGGACCTAGAGGACCTAAAGAGCAAACAAACAATGATGAACAACACAGTAAATTAATTAAAAATTCTCTAGAAGGAATCAATAGCAGAATAACTGAGGCAGAAGAACGGATAAGTGACCTGGAAGATAAAATAGTGGAAATAAATACTGCAGAGCAGAATAAAGAAAAAAAGAACGAAAAGAATTGAGGACAGTCTCAGAGACAACATTAAATGCACCAACATTCAAATTATAGGGGTCCCAGAAGAAGACAAAAAGAAAGGGTCTGAGAAAATATTTGAAGAAATTATACTTGAAAATTTCCCTAATATGGGAAAGGAAATAGTCAATCAAGTCCAGGAAGAGCAGAGAGTCCCATACAGGATAAATCCAGGGAGAACATGCCAAGACACATATTAATCAAACTATCAAAAACTAAATACAAAAAAAATATATTAAAAGCAGCAAGGGAAAAGCAACAAATAACAGACAAGGGAAACCCCATAAGGTTAACAGCTGATCTTTCAGAAGAAACTCTGCAAGCCAGAAGGGAGTGACAGGACATATTTAAAGAGATGAAAGGGAAAAACTACAACCAAGATTACTCTACCCAGCAAGGATCTCATTCAGATTTGACATAGAAATTAAAACCTTTACAGACAAGCAAAAGCTAAGAGAATTCAGTACCACCAAACAAGCTTTACAACAAATGCTAAAGGAACTTCTCTAGGCAGGAAACACAAGAGAAGGAAAAGACCTACAATAACGAACCCAAAACAATTAAGAAAATGGGAATAGGATCATACATATTGATAATTACCTTAAATATAAATGGATTAAATGCTCCAACCAAAAGACATAGACTGGCTGCATGGATGCAAAAACAAGACCTGTATATATGCTGTCTACAAGAGACCCACTTCAGACCTAGGGACACATACAGACTGAAAGTGAGGAAAATGAAAAAGCTATTCCATGCAAAAGGAAATCAAAAGAAAGCTGGAGTAGCAATTCTCATATCAGACAAAATAGACTTTAAAATAAAGACTGTTAACAAGAGACAAAGAAGGACACTACATAATGATCAAGGAATCAGTCCAAGAAGATATAACAATTGTAGAGATTTATGCACCCAACATGAGAGCACCTCACTACATTAGGCAAATGCTAACAGCCATAAAAGTGGAAATCAACAGTAACACAGTCATAGTGGGGGACTTTAACACCCAACTTTCACCAATGGACAGATCATCCAAAATGCAAATAAATAAGGAAACACAAGGTTTACATGACACATTAAACAAGATGACTTAATTGATATTTATAGGATAGTCCATCCAAAAACAACAGAATACACTTTCTTCTCAAGTGCTCAGGGAACATTCTCCAGGATAGATCATATCGTGGGTCACAAATCAAGCCTTGGTAAATTTAAGAAAATTGAAATCGTATCAAGTATCTTTTCCGACCACAACGCTATGAGACTAGATATCAATTACAGGGAAAAAAACTGTAAAAAAATACAAACACACGGAGGCTAAACAATACGCTACTAAATAACCAAGAGATCACTGAAGAAATCAAAGAGGAAATCAAAAAATACCTAGAAACAAATGACAATGAAAACACAATGACCCAAAACCTATGGGATGCAACAAAAGCAGCTCTAAGATGGAAGTTTATAGCAATACAATCCTACCTCAAGAAACAAGAAAAATCTCAGATAAACAACTTAACCTTACACCCTAAGCAATTAAAGAAGAAGAAAAATACCCCAAAGTTAGCAGAAGGAAAGAAATCGTAAAGATTAGATAAAAAATAAATGAAAAAGAAATGAAGCAAATGATAGCAAAGATCAGTAAAACTAAAAGTTGATTCTTTGAGAAGATAAACAAAATTAATAAACCACTAGCCAGACTCATCAAGAAAATAAGGGAGAAGAGTCAAATCAACAGATTTAGAAATGCAAAAGGAGAAGTAACAACTGACCCTGCAGAAATACAAAGAATCATGAGGGGTTACTACAAGCAACTATATGCCAATAAAATGGACAACCTGGAAGAAATGGACAAATTCTTAGAAAAGCACAATGTTCTGAGACTGAACCAGGAAGAAATACAAAATATAAACAGACCAATCACAAGCACTGAAATTGAAACTGTCATTACAAATCTTCCAACAAACAAAAGCCCAGGACCAGATGGCTTCACAGGAGAATTCTTTTTTTTTTTTTTTTTTTAACATCTTTATTGGAGTATAATTGCTTTACAATGGTGTGTTAGTTTCTGCTTTATAACAAAGTGAATCTGCTCTACATATTCATATATCCCCATAGCCTCTCACTCTTACATCTCCCTCCCACCCTCCGTATCCCACACCATGATTTTATCCAGATTAGCTCATTGCAAATCCCAAATGGATGGTGACCAGAATTTATTATTTTGCAGTCTTTTTTGTTGGACTTTGGGGCTGCAGCCTGTCAGGTCTCAGATGGGTCTGAGTTTGTTGTTGTTCAGATTGGCCATTGAACATGACTGGCCACTGTTCTTAATCAAGAAGTCATCCCATAACACCCAGGATATGGATGGAGGACATAACTAAAAAGATGGCGATCAACTCTTTGAGGAAACACTTAAGGCATCAGGGTTGTTCAGATCCTTGGGAAGGGACAGTGGCAGGGTGACGACCACTGGTTTATGCACGTGGATACACAAGGCTATTGTGACAAGAGATGCTCATTAGTTGTTCTCTGAGTGAAGACAGGCTAAAGTAAAAATGAAAATTTTCCTGGAACTTCAGAGGGTCTCTCTCTCAGGGGAGGACTTGTAGCACAAAATGGACAGTTCCATATCTGATTTGTTTATATGAGCACTTGCCTAAAAATCACAAGACTGGGGCAAAATAAATATATATAAAACAATGCTTCTCAAAATATGGTGTAAAGATGGGCAACAGCACAGCATCTGAATCTAGCATCCCCTAGAAATACATATTCTCAGGTCCTATCCTAGGCATATAGAAAACTCCAAGCTATTTGTTCTTAAAAGTTTTCCAGATACTTCTTGATATACTAAAGTTTAAGAAGCACTTCCCTAGGCCTATATGTGAGGTATCTATAATTTCCACTTCTGTTCACTCACTAAACTATCCTGACTTGCTTGTCTTTCTACCCTTAGTTTCCAGTTCTCTTATCCTGATAGTACCTGATTAGACCATCTGATTATATATAAGAACTCAGTTTTGTAATTTTTATCATCAACACAAACCAGAATTGAATTTATAGAAAGCAGCTTTGTAGAGGTAATAAAAATACTGATTCTTAGCTTTGTGATTTGGTTTGCAGTGGAGAAACCATAGTTATAGCTTCTGAAAAGTTTGTGTTCGTTTCCAGAATAACAATGATATAAATTAAGGGATAAATAAAGGAGAAAAACACTTACATAGGCTACAAGTTGCTCCTGGGAAGCTTTCACTTCAGCTTGTAATTTTTCAATACACTGAAAAGGAGCAGAGTTTAGAAACAAAGTACATAACTCTTCCTTTTACACGTTCAAAGTGTTCCAGATATAAACATGTACCAGTTCTCATATCTTATGAATGGCAGCATTATCTCAGCTAGATGTTTTTAAAATCATCATTAAAGAAATCATCGTTCCCTCCCCCCAGAAAAAGAAAGAAAGAAATCATCACTCCCATCCCTCTTTCTCTTCCACTCTATGGAAGAATCCAGCAACAGAGTACATGAATTATTAATAATTAGCAGATGATTGGGAAAAATAATGTTTGCTTGATGTACTGTAGGTAATGTTAACCCACCTTTTATCATATATACATACATGTGGGAGCCAATGGATTTGTATCTGCCTTTGGAATATATGGATATATTTTGTGTGAATATACATATTTACATATAGATACAGATTATCTATCTATCCCAAAGGCAGATACAAACCAATATGATAAACAAACAAGAGATAAATTTATGTAATGACATATATAAATATCTAGAAATTCAGAGATTGGTAATTTCTTATAAAGTGATTTATTAAAAGTCAATGAAAAATTTTCTGATCCACTTGTTTCACTACAGAGAAAGAAGCTATTCCTTGATTAAGTTCAACCTTGAAAACCAAAAACCATTTATGTAGTCAATATCATGTACAAAATAAATAGAATATTCAGCTAATATGGTTCAAAAGAATACATGTCAAGCAAACTTTAGAAATATCACCAAGAAAGTTAATTTTTGTATGTGAATATTCATCAGGGAATACAGTTACATTGAGCAAATACAAATACTGTTATTTACCATCTTAAACTTAAATATGGACTTCCAACCCAGCCAGAAATAACTATAGAATTGTCAGTTCATATAAGTTTAGGTAATCTTTAGAAATAAAGATTATTTCTCTTCTACAGCATACCTGGTCTTTTGCAAGGACCAGTTTTTCATATGGTTCCCCACTGTCTTCCTTTCGGTCCAGAGCCTCTAGTTTTTTCTCCAGCCAGGAAACTTGTTCAAGCAGCTTTGATTTTGTTCCTTCAGAGGCTGAAAGCTAAAGACATTTGCTTGTAAGTGTATGGAAGTACAATGATTTTTTTTAAAGCTCCTTTTAAAAGTCCGACTTATAAATGAATTGCCTTCCACCAATATCTATTAAATATGAAAATGGCTTTTGAAACATTCCTCATAGATGACAAATGACTAGTATAGAGAGTTAAGGAAATAATGTTGATTTTATTTATTTTTAATAATAAAGGTCTTTCTGAGCAAGAGATGAGACCACATAGTTCAGCAGGCAGAGAGATTTGTGGTGCAACAATCTCAACAGTCATCTTTATTACGTTTAAACATTGCACTTTACTTGTACAGCTGAACCTGAAATCTGTATTGTGGTTTACATAGGGTTCTTGAAACTTAACTCTTGGGGGACTACAGCTGTCTAGAAAGAGCAGGAGTTCTGACTCCCTTGAATCTTTACCATTAAGCAGTGAGGTAGAAGGAGCTGAAGGGAAATGCAGGAATTTCTAGTTGAAGTCTGATCAGTGGCAGATCTATGCTAAACCATAACCAAAAAATGTCTAGAAGTGACTGTTTTACTGTTTCCTCTTGAGGAGAGTGGTAGTTTCATAGTCCCTATTCCCTTAACTCCCTTGGAGAGCCCCTGGACTAGCTTCTTCTTTCATTCAGGAAGCTTATTGTGCTTTTTCTCTATAGCTCAGCAACAATTCTGAAAGAGTTCCTGGAAAGGGACACACAACCTTGTATTCATTCCAACTCTCATGCTCTTAGGCGCGGCTTATCTCTAAGTATGTCTTTCGTATTACTCCAAGTATTATTGCAAAGCATACCGTCTCATCTTGAAAAGGGCAACAAATATTTAAAGACAGTTTACCAGATGGAGAAGCATTATGAGATTGGTCTGCCATGGAAATAAGTTGGGCACATCATATATACTGGTATCCATCCATCCATCCATCCACCCATCCATCCATCCACCCACCCACACCATCAGTCACTCGACAAATATTTGTCTAGTTGGCTCTCTATGCAACCATTGTGTTATATGCAGGCGATTATGAAAGTGCAGCAGGAGGGTCAGAGGGAACACATATGCTATGAACTGTTGGCTTTGCTTTTCAGCTCTCAGTGACCTGGGAGGCCTGCAGTGCTCCACATGGGCACTAACACGTCTAACTCTCAGGTACATGATGCTTTGGAAATGTAGTCTGGTTTCTCTGAGCACCCTTCCATTTTATCACACAGTTTAGTGTAATGGCTAAAGACACAGACTGTGGAGTCAGAGCCTTTGGGTAAAAGTCCCAGTTTTCTATTTGCTATCTCTGTGATTTGGACAAGTTGCTCAGACTCTCTGAGTTTGATTTTCCTATCTGTAGATGGGAATGGGGATAAAAAGAATAGTACTTACCTCATGCATGTGTTTTGAGGTTTATATGAGTTTATACAAGAGAAACACTTAGAACAATGCCTGGAATAAATCAAAAACTTAGTAGCTATTATTATCGTTTCTTCCACCTCCTCTAGACTTCTGTAAGCGTTCATATGGGTTCTACCCCAATATTTATTATTTATCAAATTGTAAAATAAAGTATCTGAAGACATCACAGCCTCTGTGATAGCAGCATTATTATTAATAGCTAAAAGGTGGAAACCAAATGTCCATTAACAGAAGAACAGATAAACAAATTGTGTTGTATACATGCAATGAAATTTTATTCAGCCATAAAAAGGAATGAAGTACTGATACTTGCTGTAACTTGAATGAACATTGAAGACATCGTGCTAAGTGAATGAAGCCAGACACAAAAGGTCACATATTGTATGATTCCTTTTGTATGAAATATCCAGAATAGGTAAACCCATAGAGACAGAAAGCAGATTAACGGTTGTCAGGGGATGGGTGGTAGGGATTATGGGGAATCATTACTTAATGGGTACAAAGTATTCTTCTGGGATGAAGAAAAAACGTTGAAACTCGAGAGAGGTGGCAGTTACACAACATTGTGAACACACTAAATGCCACTGAATTGCATCCATTAAAATGGTTAATTGTATTTATGTGAATTTCACCTCCTTTAAAATAAAATGACTTTCTAGTTAGCTCTCAGTGGGTAAGAAAATTGTCATCATTACATCCATTCACTGAATGTTATTTGAAAAAAATAACAAAATTGGATTGGTTTAATTTTATATTAATGAACTCAAATCTCAGACAGGTACTCTACATTCCCCTGACATCAAAATACCATATTTTACTACTAGTAAATTGGCTTTCCTCTTCTCTGTGATAACTATTTATTACTCTCTACTCTTTCCTCAAGTATCATTTCATGCTTTCTTTCCCTTCAAAATTCCACCCTCAACCCTCTCTCCCCAAATGATCACCTCATCAATAATTCACTGAAAAAATAGGGGCCAGATGGCTACTCCCTCACCTTCTCATCAGCCAATATTTAAACCTTACTGCAGCAGGCCATGCTAATCTGTTTCCCATTGGTTGTTTCCCCATTTATCCCTTACTGCCAGACACCCAATTTGGATTAACCAGCAGCCATGTGTTTAGGGAAACTTGGTCTTGTCCAGCTCCAGGGAATGAATCACAATTGCTCAGCCAGCCTTGTTGGTCTCATGCCCATGCATAAAAAATGACTTTAGGCATGAGCCTGCAATCCAGGAGCGGCCCTTGGAGCCTGGGGAGAAGGAATTTACCAGATTTTTTAAAAAGACATACATGAGGAAGAACAACTCTTTTTCAAAGGATGTTCTGACTGCATGTAATGCTTGGAATTGTTGCAGACATTGTGGTAAGACAGTCAACACTGAGGATGGTAGAGCAAAGGATGGATAACACCTGTGTTCTTGCTGACATTCTTGAGCTATAGAATTAACCAGCCCTGGAACTGCTCCATCTCTGGACTTAATCTTATGTGCGATGATAGCGGGCCTTAACATGTTACTTTAATTGGGTTTCTGGTAGTTGAAGGAAAAAGCATTCTTACTGAACAAATGGAGAAGATATTCCTCTACCAAAAGCCAAACCTTTTGCTTGGCTTTGAATCTTATCTCCTCTATCTGTCAAAAGCCTTTGCTCCTGTAATTTCTACAGCCCACGCCCCCATCCATTTCTTCATTCTCACCCTTTCTGGATGATTCTGCTCAGCATATAAACATGTTATAGTAATTCCCATAAACAAAAGCTGTCTATTGAACATTCCCCCACTTCCTCCTCCAGTCATCATCTCATTTCTATGCTTCTTTTCCCACTCAAACTTCTTAAAATGATTGCCTACCCACACTGTTGTCACTTTCTTACAATCTTCTCACTTTTTTTTAAGAAAAAAATTATTGGCTTATATAAGTGGGGAGTCAGAAGTAGATTTTTGTTTCACTCACAACTAGATTCCACAGAATCCAAAAAAATCATAGTATTCTGTCTCTTTTTAACCTCTATATCTTGGTCCTATGTGTTGGCTTCATGATTTCCCAGTGCAGACAAGATTTCTTCACACTTTGGGGAAGATGTTACCTCTTGCCTTCCAGGTTCAGGTCCTCAATAGTAAGACAATTTGACCTCCAGTAACAAGTTGAAAAAGGACTTATTTTTGGCCCCATCTATGTTCGTATGGCCACTCCTGGATTGTTCTTTATTGTCAGGAAAATGGGATATCATAATTGACTGGACCTCAGTCATATGCTTAAAGACCATTCCCTCTAGTCAGGAATACTGTGGTTGACAGCCCCAGGATTATTAAAAGATTGGAGCCTAAAGGAGCTGTTCTCCAGAAAAGGTAAACATGAAAATAGAGGCCAATTAAAATTCACCCTCTGGGTGTTCAGCACAATTATATCCTCATGCTCATGAGGATGTACTTTTCCTCAAATGCTCCTGCATAATATGATTCATCTATTCTACATTAATCCGAAAATGCACTTCCCCTCTCAAAAGGAGATAACCCAGTGTCATCTCGAGTTCCTACATCTGGCTTCACATTTTGTGTGTATCTCTCTAAATCAAATCCAGATGAGACTCACCATGATAGGCACCTAAAGACAAAATTTAAATTCCCCCCCCCCGCCCACATATGTCTAAAATACAGGGAAAACAGCACAATCACAGTGTTATTACCTTTTTAAAAAAAGGAAAAAGGGAAACAACTTACAGTTGTCATAGGCCATTGCCAATGTCACATTCTATCAATATTAGTCAGCAATGTTAAGGCCTGTCCTGGTTTCTGATCTGATTGATTCTGTTTCTGACCTCTGGGAGCCTTCTTTGTCCTTTTCTCCCATGGTCACAATCAAGAAAAAGGCCAGAGGGTATTCCTTTGGTAGGGGTTGTACTAAGTTTTAGTTTTGGGTATGCCACTTATTTCTCTATTTATCAAGACGATTTCAGTTGTGTTATAGAAAGCTAATGCCAATTGCTTTAGATTAAAAAAGATAATTAATTGGTTCATTTAACTGAGAAGTAGAGGCACCCCTAAATTCTGAGTCTTAAATTAGATTCTCAGAATTCTCTCTCTCCCTCTCTCCTAACCTAACTCCTTTTTATGCTACAGAAAAAAAAAAAAAGAAAATTTTCCCAGTGGCTGTGACGAGGGCTACTCTGGATTATTTTCCTCTCTTAATCTCTCTTCGATTGCCTTCTGCCCTCCACTACTCCCCTGAAACTGATCTTCCCTAGGTTGCCTATGATTCTCATTTTTCCAAATGCAGTGGACACATTTCTGGTCATATTATTCAATCTCCCGGTAAAATATTACACATTTGAGCATGCCATGCCTTGTGAAACACTCTTTTTACTGCTTAGAGGACACGAGTCTCTGGATTTCTTCCTGATTCTTTGTTTCCTTGGCTAGATTTTCCTCCTCTTCCACTCCTCTAAATATCAAAATCTGAAAGTCCTAGCTGATCTCATTAGGTGCCATGGTTGAAACACTAGTTATACACATGTTTATGACTCCCAATTTTTTTACATACAACCACCTGGCTTGTTGGATACATATATCCAACAACCTACTTAATATTGTCACTTGAATATTTGCTAGGCAACTAAGAATTAATATATTCATTAAAAAAAATGAAACAATGCCATTTGCAGCAACACAGATGGACCTAGAGATTATCATACTAAGTGAATAGGTCAGAAAGAGAAAGACAAATACCATATGATATCACTTATATGTGGAATCTAAAATATGACACAAGTGAACTTATCTACAAGGCAGAAACAGATTCACAGATATAGAGAACAGACTTGTGGTTGCCAAGGGGGAGAGAGGGTGAGGGAGGGATGGATTGGGAGTTTGGGATTAGCAGATGCAAACTATTATACATAGAATGGATAAACAACAGAGTCCTACTGTATAGCACGGGGAACTATATTCAATGTTCTGGGATAAGCCATAATGGAAAAGAATATGGAAAAGACTGTATATATATGTATAACTGAATCATTGTGCTGTACAGCAGAAATTAACACAACACTGTAAATCAACTATATTTCAATAAAATAAATTTAAAAAAAGAATTAATGTATTCAAAATGAACTCCTTATATTCTATACCTTCCCCAGACTTCCCTCTCTTATGGAACCACCCATCCATATGTTTAAGCCACAAATGTATTTAAATCTTCTCTTTCTCTCACAGTCCACCTAATCCATCACAGAGGACAATTATTAAAACCACCCCATTAAGTAATGTGAATTGTTATGTTTATCTCCTCTTATTGATGGTTCTCTTAGATCATCTCCCCCACAACCCATGCCCACAAACACAGCAATTAATATTGTAGACGAGGTTTCCAATGTCACTCAAAAACCACTCAAAAACAAATTGAGTCTTGGCAACCCTTGTAGAGCTCACGCTACAGAGAGTAGTGACTTTGTTGAAAAACAAAGGCTTCCTTTGTGCGAAAAGTTTTGCAAGCTATGTTGGACCACAAGCTATGAAATTCCTTGGCAATAAATAACCGAGGCAAGCACTGGAAAAATTACCTATCCTACCTGTGGAATGGGCAGGAACCCCTATGTCTGGAGATACTTTTAGATCACAGAACTGGTTTGGTCTCATTTCAATTTTACAGCTAAAAACAAACAACAAATTCCTCATGCTACCCCCATTCCTCATGCTACCCCCATCCTAGACAAAACAGACTTTTACATTTATTAATATTTCTACTTTAACAAGTTATTTCCAGCCGTTCCTAGGTTTATGCACATCCTAAAATAGACTCCCAAAGGCCCTTAATTTAGAAGCATGGTTACCCCCTGTTTTAGTTTGCTAGGGCTGCTCTTAAAGAGTACCACAAACTGAGTGGCTTAAAAATAAATTTATTATCTCACTGTTCTGGAGACTAGAAGTTCAAGATCGAGTGTCGGTAGAGTTGGTTCCTTCTGAGGGCTGTGATGAGGAATCTGTTTTATGCCTCTTCTCTGGCTTTGGGCAATTTGCTGGCAATATTTGGCATTCCTTGGCTTCTAGAAGTACGGCCTTTTTCTCTGACTTCATCCTCACATGATTTTCTCCCTGTATGTCTGTGTCCAAATTTCCACTTTTATATGGATGCAGCCGTATTGGATTAGGAGCCCATCTTATTCCAACGTGTCCTCATTTTAACTAATTACATCTGCAAAAAATAAAGTCGTGTTCTGAGGTCCTAGGAGTTAGAACTTGAACATTTGAATTTGGAAGGGACCAAATTTAACCATAACACCCCCAAATTGGAGTGGGAGGAAGCAGGGAACTCTGAGTAATGAAGAAACATTTAAGCTCTGACTGAAAATAGAAATATTCACCAAAAAGTCAATCGATAGTTGAAATATAAAGTTAGGGATCCAGACATAGAGATTTCTAAGACGCTTTTAATCTTCAAATAAGTCCTCTGGGCTGTATGAATAGATAAATATACCAGAGAGAAGTGGGACACGGGAAAAGGTGAGGCAATTAATCACTGACTTGCATGTAAAGATAAAGTGTTTGGTTATAAAAGTCAAAAAGCAATAGTATCAGGTTCTAAGAAATTAAAGCCAACAACTGAAGAGGCCTAGGGCCCATTCCTCAGGTACAGCTAGTCCCTTTAAGTTCTGGTCCATTCTTGCTACCGAATCCAAGCTTGCTCTGCTCACCGCACGACAGGCCAGTAAATCAGAGACGAGGTGTTGAGGCAAGGAATACGACTTTATTCGGAAAGCTGGCAGACCAAGAAGACAGCAGACTAAAGTCTCAGAATAACCATCTTATCAGAGTTTGGATGCCAGTTTCTTTTATAGCACAGAGAGGGGGAAGAGATGAGGAAGTAAAGTAAAAAGGCCATGAGTTTTGCAAATATCCCCTGGAATGGCCAGCCTCCAGGAGGGGATGTGTTATTTTCTTTTCTTGCATCCATCTACAGGTGGGCAGGGTCAGAATGTTTCCCTGAACAAAGACACTTTGGTTTAACATTCAGGCAGAGGAGGAGGGTTCCCTGAGGCAGGCCATTATGTAGAGACCGTATCCGTTTAGAGAACAAGAGCAACAGTAAGTAAAGGTTAAAGTAAAATAAACATATCCAACATGTAGTCAGATTTGGCTCTTCCCTGTTACATTCTCAGAGCACTTTTGTGGAACAGGGCAAAGGCTTTCCCTGCTGGTAGGACTCACAGAACCGACTCTCCACTCTCTGGCTTGTGGTATATGCATTCTGCTATCCTTGAGTTTCTTTCACAGGTCTTTCTTTCTCCTCAAATCTCCTTAGTGTCCCACTTAATAGAGGACAGCTGGATTCTCATACCTGATCTGTGTTGTCTTTCATGTAACATCTAGAAAACTTCTCTTTCTACATGTGAAAGAATGACAGTAGAAAAGGTCAATAAACTATTAGTATTATTACGTAAATAGTTTTGACTTGGATAGCCCCTAAAGGGTATCAGGGACAGCCTGTCACTATACATCCATTCAGTAACTGCAAGAGACTCATATTTATACAACTCTAAATTTAAGCACTAAACTGTTCCTGAAGCTAATAAATGAGATCTTCATACAAAACACATGGTCATCTAAAATTTTCTTCTTGAAGCCCCAGGCCCTGAAAAACGGGAAAAAGAAAAACTATTTCTAAGAAACAGGTTAAGGGTCTGATGTATCAAAGGACTGAAATATTCAGAAGACTTAAATGAAGAAATCCAAATTACAAAGCGTCGAGAAGAGTCCAGGGCATACATGGGGTACATTGAGCCTACATGGAGCCTTCCATAGGAAATGTCACCTTTAACATCTAATGATTCAAACATAAGATAACTGGGGTGACCACAGATCATCCGGTCACCTGAAACTTGGGATCAGTCTTTTATTTTAAATTGAAGTATGTACATACATATATATATATATATATATATATATATATATCCCTCCCCCCTTTCCCCTTTGTTAACAATAGATTTTTTTGCAATGTCTCTGAGTCTATTTCTGTTTCATAAATAAGTTAATTTGCATCATTTTTTTAAGATTCCATGTATAAGTGATATCACATGATATTTGTCTTTCTCTATCTGACTTACTTCATTTAGTTTGATAATGTCTAGGTGCATCTGTGTTGCTGCAAATGGCATTATTTCATTCAATTTTATGGCTGAGTAATATTCATATATATCACATCTTATATATCATATGTATCATTTATGTGTGTGTGTATATATATCACATCTTCTTTATTTCTTATTCATCTGTCGATGGACATTTAAGTTGCTTCCATGTCTTGGCTATTGGAAATAGTGCTGCTATGGACATGGGGGTGCATTTATCTTTTTGAACTAGAGTGTTCATCTTTTCTGGATATATGCCCTGGAGTGAAATTGCTGGATCATATGGCAACTCTATTTTTAATTTTTTAAGGAACCTCCATTCTTTTCTCCAAAATGGTCGCACCAATTTACATTCCCGCCAACAGTGTAGGAGGGTTCCCTTTTCTCCACGTTCTCTCCAGCATTTATTATTTGTAGACTTTCTGATGATGGCTGTTCTGATCGGTGTGAGATCAGAATTTGCATTTCTCTAATAATTAACAGTGTTGAGCATCTCTTAATGTGACTGTTGTCCATATGTATGTCTTCTTTGGAGGAATGTCTGTGTAGGTCTTCTGTTCATTTTTTGATTGGATTGGGTTTTTTTTTGATATTGACCTGTATGAGCTGTTTGTATATTTTGGAAATTAATCTGGTCTTACATTTAGGTCTTTAATCCACTTTATGTTTAATTTTGTATATGGTTTTAGAGAATGTTTTAATTTTGTTCTTTTACACATGAGCTGTCCAGTTTTCCCAGCACCACTAATTGAAGAGACTGTCTTTTTTCTGTTGTATATTCTTGCCTCCTTTGTCATAGGTTAACTGACCATAAATGCATGGGTTTATTTCCGGGCTTTCAAGCCATACTGTTTTGATTGCTGTAGTTTTCTAGTACAGTCTGAAGTGAGGGAGCATGATTCCTCCAGCTCTGTTCTTCTTTCTCAAGATTGTTTTGCCTATTTGGGACTTTCTGTGTTTCCATAAAAATTTAAAATTTTTTGTCCTAGTTCTGAGAAAAATGCCATTGGTAATTTGATAGAGATTACATTGAATCTGTAGATTGCCTTGGATAGTATGGTCATTTTAACAATATTGATTCTTCTAATCCATGAACATGGTATATCTTTCCATGGGTTTTTGTTGTCTTGATTTTCTTCATTATAGTTTTCAGAGTACAGGTCTTTTGCCTCCTTTGGTAGGTTTATTCTTAGATATTTTATTCTTTTTGATGCGATGGTTGGGATCAGTCTTGAATACTACTTTTCCATTTAATTAATTACCAAACCATCTTGTAAATATTTCTTGTCTCTTCCTTCTCTTCGCTACAAATAGGAACTTATCATTTCTAAACTGGATTTTTGCAAGCCCTGACACATGATATACCTGACACTGGTCTCCTAATAAATCTGTTCTCAGTAGACACAGAGTTTTCTGTCTGAGGGCAAATCTGAATACACTTCAAACCCTTTAATGGCTCCCCATTGCCTATAGGATCAACACCAGTTTTTGTAATGGAAAGAGCATAGATTTGACATCAGAGAGATGACTGGATGAATCCTAAGTTGATTTGAGACCTCAGGGAAATCACTGTCTGTACTTCTATTCCATGGAACATATGGTGTAATGGGAGATATAGACCATTCCAGTTACTGGGGGTGGGGTGGGGAAGGTGGTAAAATGGGAGAAGGATTGTGAGAGCACCTGGTGAGGACATCTAACTCAAACTTGAAAGAGGAAGAAAAGCATTTTGGAGTAAGTGCATCTAATTGAAGACCTGAAGGGAGAAGTTTGTTGGGTTTTGTTGGTTAATGGAAAAGGGGATGAGAGGAGGTGGTGGAAACAGAGCAGAGCAATTCTCTGCAGAAGTAGAGGGAAAGGGATGCATTAATTAAAACTTGACTGTAAGGAACAAGGCCTTTTGGTTTTTTTATAGATAAGAAAGTAAGAGAGAATACATTCCTTTCAAGAAATTGAAAGTGGTGTCATAGTAATATGCTGGCTGTGGTATAAGATAAAACTGGAGAAATAAGTAGGGGGTTAGACCACAGAGGATTATAAAATCTGTTAAGAAGTATATATTTGATCCTGACGGGGCTAATTTAGGATTTAAGCGAGGAGAAATAGGAGGTCTGCGTTGTAGAATCTTCACTCTGGCTATAGTGTTGAGGAGTCATCAAACAAGGACCATAATGAAAGTAAAGTAGGGAGAAGTTTCTGCAGTTGGTGGCCTGGACAAGGGTAATGGTGGTAGAGATAGAGAAAAGAAGATGAACTGAAGAACAGTTTGAGAGAAATTATTCATAGTACTTAGCAATTGGATGTGTGGGGTGAGGAAGAAGAAAGAATCAAAGCAGCACAGATTTCTCATATAAGCCACAGGGGGTGCAGGTAGCACCTCTCCCTGGCCTAGGGGATTTGAGAGCAGGAACAGATTTGGGGCAGGAAGCTAATGGACAGGTAGAGTCTGAGTTGCCTCTGAGAACCTTGGTGGGCCTATTCAGTAGGCAGTTGGATATCCAGGTCAGGGGTCAGGAAGAAGATCAGGACTAATGATGAAAACTTGGTTCTTCTCTGTGGATTGTCCTCTAAAGGCAAGTCACTAAGGGAGAATGTATAGAAAGAGCAGACAAGCAGGCTGCAATCCCACAAAAGAGCTTTCATCATTTGCAAAATGGGAATGCAAATTTCCAGGACCAGTGGGAAAAATACACAAGCTAACATACGTAGGAGTACCTTGCAGAACACTTGGCTCACAGTAAGGGCTCAATAAATATTTTATTGAATGAATAAATGAATAATTCAACAAAAGCGTACACCTAATTTACTAATTTCCTTGTAGAGGTTAAGCAAAGTGAAAGTTAGTTGGCCATCTCTGAGAAAATTTTATGAAGAAAATGTAGGTTATGCCCATGCAAAAAGATACTTGCTCTTACCACCAGAGCCAAGACTTATAAGGGGCAAGGCATTTGCTTTTTCTTAGACAAGAAAGTCACATTTATTAGCACTGGGTCAGCTATTTAAAACTGACCTCTGTTTGATCTTGACATTTACAAGCAAAAGGAAGTCTTTAGTTATGTAACAGGCCAGAAGCCCAGGCATCCCTGACAACAGAAGCCCATTTGTCATTGTGCTCAACTCTACTCAAAACAACACATTTCTTCACCAGCTTGTATTCTTTCCTTACATTCTCTGAGGTTCCCAACTGGTGCGCAACAATCCAGTAAGAGGGTTAAAATTGACAACTGCTTAGACAGGAGGGGGTGTGTGTGTGTGTGTGTGTGTGTGTGTGTGTGTGTGTGTGTGTGTG
>NW_020837948.1:11961386-12032709 GCF_003676395.1 Aethalodelphis obliquidens
TGTGTGTGTGTGTGTGTGTGTGTGTGTGTGTGTGTGTGTGTGTGTGTTAAGAGGGAACTCTTCTGCAATAAAATAAACTAGAACCAAATTGTTTAAGAAAATTCTCAATTGCTTGGTTTCATGGTGATTAGGAAACGCATTCCAAGTCAAACAAGCTGCTTGTGATTTTGTGGCATTAAAGTAGACTTCCAAACGGATTGGAAAACAAAAACTCATTCACAGAAACTCATGATTTCAGATTGGCATATCAAGCATAATTTCTGAGCGTTTGCAGAAATGAATACTCCTACCAAGGGCACATTACTTATTTCAAATAAACTTGACATCAAGGGATCCACTGTTGCATTTAAACAATGGAAAAAGAACCAGAACATTTTTGGTGGCAATCTCAATATGTATCAAATCACTTTTAGCTACTTACACACATATTCAGCAACTAAAAATTTGCTGGAGATCTATATTCTTTCTATTCCTAAACTTAAAGAAAACGTAGATTGAACACTAAGACGCAAATAATGGGAGTTTATTTTAGAGCCTTAGGTACAAAATGATGAATAAATATTCGTTATTAGAGTCAAACATACTAGCCTTTTGTCTTTCTGGTTTTCTGCTTACTTTTCTCAGTCTTAAAGTTAAAAGATCAGTTAGAAGCTTCGTTCAATCGCCAGAAACTTTTGCATATGTCAGAGGGGTTCATGATAGTTCTCACACTGAGAGGAAGTATTGGTAAAGGACCCAGAAGACTGACTCTAAATTCCAGCTCAAAAATTCACCTGAGATTTACAACGAGAAATAACTGCTGAAAGTCATTCCATTATAGAGCATTGGCATTGAATTGAGAGTCCATAGAGTCATGCATCTATGAGTAACTGAGTTTTGACAAGGCTTTCAAGACCATTCAAAGGGGAAAAACCGTCTCTTCAACAAATGGTGCTAGGAAAACTGGATATTTACATGCAAAAGAACCTTGACGAGACAAAGCACTACATGCAACAGTATGGTGAAGGGGTTGGATGAACAAAGCAGGTATTTGCTAACCTAATATCCATTCTCCCCTTCTTAGTAAAAAAAAAAAAAAAAAAAAACCCTATACTCTTGGGGTAACAATGTGCCCAGTTAAAAATCCATATTTCCTAGGCCCCATGATATTAACCATGGTCAGGCATATGTAAGAATTCATTAGGTGAGTTTTGGAGAAAAGCTCTTCAAAGAGGCTGCTCAGCTGGCAGTTGTCCATCCCTATTTTGCACTTGCCTTTTTCATCTTCATGCTACTTGACTTCATGAATGGCTGCAGCTGCAGGTACCTCTTGGACCCTGAGGATGGGAGCTATGTTTGTGAATGCACGGAGACCAAGCCCAGGCCTCTGAGAGCTGCAGAGCTCCTGAGCCTATTCTGGGCTCCCTGTGTCCAGACTTACTCGATTACTTGTTTAGGCCACTCTTATTTAGGTTGTTGTTTTATGTACCCAAGATTAATCCTCACTGATTCACTTAGTTACTGTGGAGCTGGGGGGCACGAAGCAAGAGTGATGGTTCCTCTTCACCATTTGGTTTGGGTTAGGGCTGGAAATTCACTTCAGTGTAGAGTGAGAACTTGTTAGAAATGCACATTCTTGACCTCCACCCCAGATGGACTGAATCCTACACTCTAGGGGTGGGACCCAGCAATCTGTCTAACAAGCCTCTAGGTTCCAGTTTGGGAACCAGGGTGAGTTCTTTTTGTTCAGTGCTGCTTGAGTAGGAAACTTCTTTAAATGGCTTTGACCTATGACCACACGTTCTTAAGAACAGGGTCTTTGAATTTTAAAAATACTTACGTTCGAATATCAGCCTCACTGTTTATTAACTGTATGACCTTGGGAAAACGGCTTAACATTTTTGAGTCTCGTTTTCCTCATGGAGATTATAATAGTGCCCCTAATAAGGTTCTTGTGTGGATCAGATGAAATGTCTGTCAATCGAAGCACAGTACCTGGAACACTATAGATGCTTAATGAATGTCAGTTTCTCTACTCTGCCTGCCATTGGCAATACACTGCAGGGGTCTGGTACCAGGCCTGAATCCCTGTAGGATGTGAACTTAGCCACCACTCCACTACAACCCCTTTCATGGTTTGTCTCCATTATTGCTTCTGCTATTCTTTAGGATGGAAGAGAAACTTAGGGAGATCCCAGGGGAAAAAAGAAAGGGAAAGGAATCCTCTTGGAATATAACGTAATTGATCCAGTTCAGTAAAGAGTGAGGATACAGGAAGCTGCTGTTACTAGTTTTATTTGGGGCTTTCGGAAATGTCTCTCTCATCAGGTGAGGGGGAAACTATGCCTAACTGGCATATGAGCTATGACTAAGAAGTAAGAAAAAGACTCCCATGTGCTTTTTTCAAAAGTTGAGAAATAAAACTAGCATGTTCTTCTCCATTGAAATTTCTCTGCACTTTGAGTGTCACCAATAAATCTCTCTTTATGAAAACAAAAAGGGCACAATTATTTTTATGCTCCAAAGACCATCAGGGGCCCCTTGCTGTGTCTTGTCTATGTCTTATTCCTACCTGCGAAACACAGTTGGTAGAAAAAAAGATCAAGTTCCCCACCGAGCTTCCCACCTCCTAGCTCCTGCTTCAAATAATGACATCTCTTTCGCAGCTAGCATATATGCCACACTTAATATATAACTAATGTTTTGCTAGGTATGGTATCCAAAAGACGCCTGAAGCTAATTCTGACTACGTAATTGTTACTGGATTCACCTCCTTGGTGAGAAAATTACCACAGATTCCCCTCACCCCCCAGTTTCTGCCCGCCCCCCTCCAAATTCTGAAAAGACAAGACACTGGAGCTGAATGGGCAATTCAGCTCCCAATCTTGGCAAAATCAGAGAATGGGCAGAAACAGATAGAAGACTTAAGAGATGAAGCAGAAAGAAGGTTAAAATACTAAAGTCCCTTTATCAAATGAGGAGCTGAGGAAGAAGATAAGAGAAAGCTGGGTGGTAAAAAAAGCCAGCTAGGGCAAGGGAGCTGGGGTGGGAAGGGGACCTTTTCTGGTTGAAAGACTCTGAGATTGTGAGCACTAGAGAAGAACCACTGTGTTGAGATCTGGGTGTCTTTCAAACACTTTGAGAGACATCAGTAAAAAAGGAAACTTACACACACACACACACACACACACACAAGCCCATGACATATGACTCAGAATATACAGTTCTGTTATGACCACTAGCAGCGGTAGAGATAAATTAACATTAATCGAGAACCTACTAAGAACCAGGTTACACTCATCTCGTTCAATCCTCACTACAGCCCTATGAAGCCAATGTGTTCACCCTCTTCTGCATAAGACCACTGTGACTCAGAGAGACTAAGTGAACTGCCCAAGGTCATAAAGCTAGCAAGTCCTGGAGCAGAAACAAAGCCGGAGCTCTCCTGGGTCTGCTGCTGGGAGCCGGGAGCCAGAGGCTGGTGATGACTGAGACACACTGGGCCGATGCTGCTCCCAGAGGAAATGTCTCAGGAACTGGCCTCCCTCGTCCCTCTGCGCTGGTGGCTCTCTGGATCTGTGCTCCACTGTGACACTGTGGCTTCTCCTGACACTCTCTTAGCACAAAAGCTGTGCAATCTCTTAGCTTGTGTACAGTCATCAACTACAACCCCCGGAGCCCCTTTCTTTCTCCCTCCCATGTGCACTGGGGATAGAAGCCAGCACACAGGCAAAAACTGCCTTTTTTTGAGTTTCCCCTGAAACCTCTTCACGCTTCTTTTTTCTCCTCTTGACTCTTTTCCTCCTTTCCTGTGCCTCCTTCTAGTCCTTTCTCTACTACCTAATTTCCAGGCATTTCCCCCCACGGGTCTTAACCTGCAGGAAATATAATCAAATATTTTCTTTAGCAAAACTTGGCAATGTTTTGAATTATCTACAGTTATTACCCAGGAAAAGAGATGGATTCTTATGTCCCTTTCTCACTCTGGCCAGCTGACTTGCTGCAAACTTACTTCTTAGAGCTGTGAACAGCCCAGATTAAAAGTATTAATTGCAAATTATCCTGCTGTCATATTTCTTTTATTTTGACACTAGTGGCATGACTGCAGAGAAATAAAGAATAATTGTTAGCTAAGGGAATCCAACAAGGAAGTCTGTGACCTCACAGAGGAAGCGCCACACTCTCCTTATCTCCTCACTAAGTTCCTTCTTTTGCATAGTAAGCCAACAGAGACCTTGCTGGAAGGGACCCTAGAAAGGTTCAGTTTAAGTAACCTGAGGCCCAGGACCAACAGGTGTTTAGTGTAGATGAACCCCGAGGCATCTATCTGGGTTAGTTCTATGTGCATCACTAAGAGGCAGAGCCAGGAGGTAAGAATTCAGCTAATGTCAAAATTTAGCCATTTCGCAAAGGCAGGACCCACTGGTTGACAATACCATGAGCTTCCACTCCTTAGTTCCAGCACAAATCTTTGTCCTCGACATTTCCTCTCCTCTTCCCACTTGTTTCTAGCCCACCAGGCCAGCCCATCTGACAAAATGATTTGGATTACCAGTGAAAGCCAGCTAGCATTCCCACTGTCTTTGTGACAAATCCTAAATTAATGGTATTTAAAAGAAGCCTTAACTCAGCCATAAAAAGAAATGAAATTAAGTTATTTGTAGTGAGGTGGATAGACCTAGAGTCTGTCATACAGAGTGAAGTAAGTCAGAAAGAGAAAAACAAATACCGTATGCTAACACATATATATGGAATCTAAAAAAAAAAAAAAGGTCGTGAAGAACCTAGGGGCAGGAGGGGAATAAAGACGCTGGGACGAAGTGAGAGAGTGGCATGGACATATATACACTACCAAATGTAAACTAGATAGCTAGTGGGAAGCAGCTGGATAGCACAGGGAGATCAGCTCCGTGCTTTGTGACCACGTAGAGGAGTGGGATAGGGATGGTGGGAGGGAGGGAGATGCAAGAGGGAAGAGATATGGGGATATGTGTATATGTATAGCTGATTCACTTTGTTATAAAGCAGAAATTAACACACCATTGTAAAGCAATTATACTCCAATAAAGAAGTTAAAAAAGAAGCCTTAACATGTATACACATAAACAGGAAAAAATACTCCTTCACATACACACACGCGCACACACACACACACACACACACACACACACACACACACATCATTGTCTGGACCACTAAAGACAGTTTCTCTTTTTGCAACCACAAAGTGGCCTAGCCTGGTAAGGAAGACAGTGGCACCCAGTGGACAAATGTTTGATTGTTTGAGACAGGCGTCCCATTCAGAAATATTCTCCTTTCTTAGCTTGAAGAAAGGCTATTTGCTCCCCTTACCTTTCCCTATCCTTCTGCCATCACATTTTTAAAACATCTACTGAATTTAAAAATAGGGGGGAGGGGAGTGTCGTTACAGTTTTTATCTCTTCAAGAATAAGACTAAACTGAAACACTGGAGAAAGGAAAAATTTCAGGATTAAATCCTCTGAGAACAGTGTCTATATTTGATTAACCTATTTCAACAGTAACAGCGGAGACAGCCAAACCTAATAAAATATTCAGCTCAATTAAAAATGTAACGTTGAAAATGCCTGTAATGTGCTTTTCTTCGCACATAATATTCTCCTTTTCCTCACACCATTGCCAACTTCCAATTAAATTGCCTTGGTTATATGCAAATTTGGCAACTCCAGGGGCAATACTTCAGGAAAATAACATACACAGATCCTGCAACTTGATACTATGCTGCAGTCTATCTGGGAACCATACAAGTACCTACTATTTTCACTCTCCAGCCCCTACAGTGATTCTTTTGGTTGTGAGCTACTTGGGTAGAAAAGCTTTGCTTATCTATCTTTCTTCCCTCAAACTGCTAACTAACATCTTACTCACGGTAGTTAGAAAGAAGTTGAGTGAAATCCAGTTTCCATTTTATGTAATTAATCTGCTAAACACTGAAAAGAAGTATCTAATTGTTTGATGTTACATAAAGGGATCATCCAGTTAAGAATCTTAAATATTAGGGGCTATTTGCGCTGGAGAAAAACATTTTATAAAGAACAAAAGGGATGAGGACTTTTATGGGTGAACTGAATTTTACTGATTTAAATCATTAAAAGACGTTCAATTACAAAATAAGCATACATCTTCTTAGTGTAACCTAATACCAGCAAGGGTGCCCTTTTTAGTTAGCCATTCAAAATTTCTTCCAAGTTTGCGTGCTCTGAAATCCTTAGTTTTTATGCTTTGAAATGGTACCTCATGTTTATCATTATATTCTTTGTAATTCAAATTTTGCCACAGTTTGAAGCTTGCTTTTTCTGTTGTTTTAAAGAAAAGATGAGTTGGCAAGCCAGCGTTATGACACATGGGTGAGATGGAATCTTTCCCCAGTGGGTCTGGGCCTAGGGCACCACGCTTTTGTTAATTGACAGAAGGCCCCTGTGACCCCTTGTGTCTATCACATTTAGGTAGTCAGCAATAAACACATCCCGAAGTAAGAGATGTACTTTTTTGGTAAGCTGAAAAAAAAAATGGAGGCCATTTGTACATGTATCCCTACAATACACGTTAAATGTACTTCTTTTTGTCATAACACAAGCACACTTTCCCCCTCGTCTCTGCAAAAATTCTTATAAAATTCTGATGCACTCAACTTTTGCTATACAGACCTTTCTTATTAGAAACTCAAAATTGTTTTTCAAAAGTTTCTAAAAATTTATTTGCAAAATGTCTCAATCCATGACAAATCAATCAATGTTTATAAAATCTCAGGGTCTGTGTCCTTTTCCTCCACTGACTGCCACCAACAGTGAGCACTGGTGCCCTGTGCTGTGGGAGGACCCACACTCCTGGCAGCTTTGCCCTCTGCCAAGCCCCCCTGCCCAGGGGCAAGGGCAACGGTAACAGCAGGATTTGTACCACGTACACTATACTGTTTGCAAAGTGTAATTGTGTTGGGAAATGGTCTGAGCTTTACTGAGAGCCATACTCCGTGTCTCCGCACTCGGAGACCTGGTGTGTAGGCAGATGACATATAAGGCAACCCGACGGCCGGTAGAGGCTACACTCCACCTATGACTTGCTTTGCTTCTGTGAGTGTCACAGCCCAAGAGGGATGCCAGGATTTGAAAAACTCTCTTTCTTCACATAATTGGAGAAAGTTGCTCCTGTGTAGTTCCTATAGGTTTTATCCTACTTTGGGGCTTATCTGTTTATAATGCAAATATGTTTCACTTATTCAGAAATCTACTTGCTTAAAGATGGCTTTCCTAACTCATGGGCTGTGGCGAATGAAAATCAAAATTTAAATCTAAGAGGAGTTTTAAAGGCTGAAAAGCTCCATACAGATTAAAGTAATTATTGTTACAACTAAAATGAATGAAATGGGGTGTGTGTGTGTGTGTGTGTGTGTGTGTGTGTCATTAGGTACAGAGGTTAAAACACGTATTTAGCTTTTCCTTGCTCTACTGCACACTGAGGAACATATATTTCCAATCCCAGTGACAGGTATTACCTGTTCGGATAAGACTTTAGCCTTTGCTTCTGCTTCCATCAGGCAAATCTCCAAGGCCTCGAGCCGTGCCAAGGTAAACGCCATCTGTCTGGTTTCCAGGGACTCTTTCTTTAAAACAATAATCAAGTATTACTTTTTGACATGGGTAGTTTCCTGAGTGTATCTCAAACAACTCTGGGGACTAAGGACAGTCTTAATAAACTCACACAAATCATCTCCTTTTCTTCTTCAACATAGCAATAAAACAATGAAATGTTACAAAAACAATAGTGTTATTTAACAGTTTAGAGTCTAAAGGCAGAGTAAAAAAAAATGCATATTAATGAGCAATGAACAGCTTTAGAAAGGTAGAATAAAATATCCATGTTGAAATTTGGTTAGTCTGCAACTTTTATTCCTGATACAGAGCTTTTCTTCAAGAGGTTAGAACCAGAATTTCACATTCCCAATAAGAGATGTCATCTAGAATGCCTACATTTTTAACATTCACCTAGCTTGGGGGTCATAGTCATTTGAATTCAGAGAAGCTCTTGGTTCCTTTGATTGTCACCTTCTTATCACAAGTTTAATTAAAGCAAAGATACTACATGGTTTAGAATCAGATCATTCTTCCCCAGAACGTGGCTAATATGACTCAAATCAGCAGATGTGTAGACTTTCCCTCTCAAAATTAAGTTACTCTTTATCACGTACAAGCAGAAAAATGTGCAAAGTTGGTATGAGAATATGTTACCAGCACTACTGAGACTAGAGCACTTCCTGACTACTCTTTGGCCATTGAGACAATCAATTAATAAAGACACAGCAATATGGAAACTCCAAAGGAAAACCTCATATGTGCTAGGATTATGAGGTTCCTATAGCTTCCTGGGATGTGTCCTGTCTTCTTGTGAAAGTTCAGGCTGCTGCAGCTGCTTCCAATTAACCCCACAGGAAAAAAAGAACTGAGTTCCTACATATTAAAAAAAAAAAGAACAAAAAAAATACCCCTGCTGCTTTATTTCCCCTTTGGTTTAGGAGCTCACCAATTTTATACATATGTGCATTTCCTGACGATACAATAGAGCCATCTGGTGGTAAATGAACCAGCCATAAAAACAAAGCATTTATTCAGTTCCTATAATTGTTCATGCCATCCTTTGACCCTTAGGACCCTGGCAAGGACCTCTGATAGAAATAAATGTTGCTCTGTTCAAAAACAGCATGGCTCCTAAATCACACATGGCTGCGTAATCTCCCCGAGGTCAGCCTTTGGGGGGTGAACATCTTGGGTTAGAACAGTGATATTTGGGATGAACAAAGGACCCTCAGCCTCCCATATATGATTCCAATAATTTCAACAGTCAGTCCAAAATATCTCAAAACAAAAGCCTCAGAACAAAATTCTTGTGTATTTATACTTACAGGTAGTTTATGCTACAAAACATTTTATGCATAAAGGAGAAATTGTCAAAAATCCAAACTTTTCCAAAAAGGTTAAGGATTCCTGACCTAGATTGCTATTTCCAGGGGGAATCTTCTTGTCCAGTGTTTGACCTCGAGGAAGTTTTTAAAAGTAGACCCAACAAGATCATCTAATCTATTTCTCTAGGTCTTTTTCTCCAAACATCCCTAATTTTCCCTGACAAGAAGGACAACCATTTCCAGTAAGACAAAAGCATTGCAAGTCAAAGCCAAATGAAACGGGCTTGACTGGAGACTGTTATTAAATAACATAGGACTTTTTGTACAGGTAGATTTAAGAAATCATCATGTGTTATAGAACAAGGAGAGTCCTGAGCAAACTGTGAGGAATGCAAAGCCTGTCTCCACCTTTACCCCAGCTGTCACTCTCCACTCCCTGGCTTGCCTTTCTGTCCCCCTCTCCTTTAAGGGGAAGAGCCATGAATGTATCTACACTGGAGAAAGAATGGCCTAAACAAAGTCAAGCACTTTTTAATAGGAGACAACCTCCATTAACCAAAGGAATACCGATTAAATCAAGAATAATCTCGCAAATAAGTAAATACCTGGCGTTGGAAGTTTTGGAGGTAGGTGTGTGTTTTCAGGGACTCTAAACAGTTAGGTGTAGTCAGTCCTTGCCCCAGTTTTGCAGGATGCAGTGGTACGAGAGCAGAAAGTTAGGATTTATACCCTGAAGTTCATTCTCCCTCAGGCACGTGTGGACACACAGTACATAAATTGATTTATGTTTCTTATGAACATGAAACTGTCTTAGTGGTTAAAGTAATGGCAGAGTGAATTATATTAATCAAAACTGAAAACATATGATATATATAGGTGTTTGGGGATTGAACCTGTGTCTGTGGATTTCCAAATGGTAAATTGCAGCACTTCAAGTGGGTATTCCAGTTTTTAACTTCTACTCTTTGTCCTAAAATTTTCTACCTAAATATCCATCAGTAATCTAAGTGCATGTATCTAAGATAACCAAGATGATCAAAGTAAAAGAATATTACAAAATATTAATAATTCTATAAACTTTTTGGTTACAGTAAAGACACTAGATTACTATGCATGTGTGTTAAAGTTGACAGTCTACTAATTGACAAACCTTATGGAAAATTGTAAGAGTAGATTTTCTTTTAGCTGCAATGTTTCCTCATTTGAGAATCTGGAGGAAAATCTACTCTTTGTTCTAAGTTAATTTTTCTTATTTCTCTAACCCATCTCAGTACCTTTTCATTGTCCCCTTCCTTACTTTTAAGTCATTATTTCTTTGTCTTACAATGACCTTGCTCTTTCTCAGCCAAGCCAATCCCTTCCGCCCTTCAGGACTGGTTCAAGGTCTCTGATTCGTCCAGATCATCCACATCCCTCTGAATCCACATGCGGCACTTAGAAAGGCGCCTGAATGCAGAGGCTAGACTGGTCACTGCACCGAGCATTTAGTAGGAGCTCAATAAAGAGTTGTTGATTGATTGAAGGCTCAGCAGTCAGAGAAGGAGACTGCACCAGATAGAGCGGTCCTTCACGCTGAGAGGCTGTAACAGTGACTCCTTTGAGCAACACTTCCCCTGCATCTGGCTTAGAACACTGACAAGGATCAGAGCCCCAGAGAAAGTCCACTTGCCAAGGCCAGGGGCCAGACAGCGTAGCAGAGGGCAAGGAGGTGGCCGTGGCGTTGGGTGATGACGGCAGGGCTGATGTGAGGATTAAATGACGTAAATCAGGTAAATGCTTGGACAGATGAAGTGCTCAATTAATATTATTTTGAATAATTCTATTCTCCTAATTCTTTTAAGGGAATCATTTGATATTAAAACTTTCTAACTTGTTTTTAAACCCTAGTAAAAGAAAGTTCCCATAGAGGCCCTTTAGTAACAGCAAACGATCAAACCACAGCAGTGAGAAATTCAGTCAAGTATGCAATTAGAACAAAGCTAATATGTTAAATATGTGGGTGCATTTCTTTAAAAGCAAGATTGCTAAATAATGATGTGGCTATGGCAAATTCCACCTTTACACAAGAGCAACTTGACATGAGTCAGTTGAAGACAATTAAATGTTTCTAGCAATCCAGGGCATCTATCGTGCAGGGTTCCAGCAGCAGCCCCTGCCCGGTAGTGCGGTAACTTCCCGCCAGGTAAAACACGCTTTCAACACATTTTGCAACAAACTTCCTGCTTGATGTCTCCCCTATTTATTACCGTGGTCCATTCATCTTTCCCAGTGCTTGACAAGCGCCGAAGGCCCTAAACTTCCCTCTACGACCTGCTCATATTGCCCACACTAGCCCCTTACCTCCGGGCAGACTTTTTCCATTCCTCCCTCAGTCTCTGGTGATCAGAATTCATTTTACAGTGGAAAGTTCATCACTCTCATGTCCTTCTGTGCTTAGCATTTGCAATAGTTTCTTAGGTTAAATTGCCAATTTCTATTTAGGCAACAATTTAACAACTCAGTTCTCTTGATTCCAGTCCATTCAAGTGAAAACAGTATTCCTCTGTGTTTGGGGTTGTGTCATTAATCACTAAATAAGATATTTAAATTCAAAACTTGAACAAATTACAACTATTGTCAAAGCCCAGTGGAAAGGGTTTCTAAGTAGAAAGTGCCCATCAATATGACCCCGAAAGGGATGGTCATGGGAGGATGACAGATGAGCACTGACTAAGGGGAACTCTGCTTGGATTCTGGAAGGACACGTTCCTTACCTGACCTGAGTCTCACTGACTGTGTGTCTTGGGCTATGTGACTTTGGGGCTTCACTTCTCGGGGCCTCAGTTTTTTCATCTTTAAATGAAGAATACACTGGTCAGGTTGCAGAAGAAAACAGATGGTCATTCCAAAGGAGTGATTGAGGGCAGTGTGATGAAGGGAAGAGCATGGGTACGGTTATGGAAGTCAACAAAGGATGGTGAGATACACCCTGCATGCAAAGATACTTTTTGCCTTACCTTGACCTGAAGAGGTAGGGGGAGAGGTAATCGGAGAGCATTATCACAGGATCTAGAAAGAGAGCTTGGGAGAGGGCCATGCTATAAACCGAGACCTTGGGCAGAGAAATACAGCCACTGCCAACCTGTGCCCAGGCAGTAGTGGTTGATGGACCAGTGGAATAAATAGCCTGACCCTCCTCTCCTCTCACCCGCTGTACTTCTGTCTCTGTCTTCCTCGGGCTGAACCCAATGAGAAATCAGAGGGCAAGAGAGCTTCAACAAGAAGTGCAGAGAGACCAGCTCCCTGGAAAAGAGCAGAGTGGGGGAAGGGTGGAGGGTGGATAATGGAGGGGGCAACAAAGATATCTCAGGCCAGAGGGGTTTAATGCTATTAGTGGTTCCCAAATGCCAGCCCATAGATCAGTGTTGGTTTGTGATAACATTTTCACCAGTCAGCAGGAAAATGATAAATGCTAACTTTTGAAAAGGACATTGTGAATTTTTCATGAAGCCAAATTTATTCCATTTAGATGACTGTCCTTTATTCTGAGCTTATGATCATTCTATATATTTTGGTGTTAAGAGGATGTGTATTTAACAAATGATGGTGATAGTACATGGGAATTTTTGTGTTTTACTGTTTTTTCTTGAAAAAAATTGAAAAATTGGCAGTCTTACAAAAACTAAACCTAATTATTTTTTGATGGAAATTTTTACTAGTTTATGAAATCTAAAAGTGTAGAGACCCTCTATCTAAGTGATCTCTGTTAAATTATACATTAACTGTTTTGTCAGGTGGCTATTCCAGAGCTACATTCCCTGAATTCCATTGGACTAAGTCCAAGATGGACCTGAATTCAGTATCAAGTTGTTTTAGCACAGTTCCAAGATAGTTATTCTAGGAAAAAACCCACACTTGTAAAGGTCAACCTTTTACCCTGTGAAAGATTTAACTCCTTTTCCATTTCTATAGCATCACCGATAGAACAAATGAAAAAGGTATTTGAAAGGAATTGTTAACTCAGATTTTAATTTATAAAAAGATTGTTGGTGGGCTTCCCTGGTGGCGCAGTGGTTGGGAGTCCGCCTGCCGATGCAGGGGACACGGGTTCGTGCCCCGGTCCGGAAGGATCCCACATGGTGCGGAGCGGCTGGGCCCGTGGGCCATGGCCGCTGAGCCTGCGCGTCCGGAGCCTGTGCTCGGCGACGGGAGAGGCCACAGCAGTGAGAGGCCCGCGTACCGCAAAAAAAAAAAAAAAAAAAAGATTGTTGGTGAGGAAGTTAAAGAAAGAGAAGTGGCCCTGTGACATATGATAGTTTCATAAATAACTTTAAATAATGGCTTACCTGAAACTCTTAACAGGCCAAGTCATTTTAGTTCAATTCAAAGCAATTCAGTTCATTTAAGTTCAAAAAATATTAAGGGCTCACTATTCGCCAGGTACTGTGCTAAGCAATGGAGAAATAAATAGTAACCAGACATACAGGATTAATACCCTCACCAGATTCTCAGTTTAGAATTTCTCTCCAATACAAACATCCTAGGATTTAGTTTTATGTAAAAATCAAAAGAATGTCAAGAGTTTGGTGATTAATTTAATATTTTTATTTTTATTCTCACTCATAAAATATTGCTCTGTGCTTTGGGGCCTTGTTCTTTTCTCTTTGATGAGGATTCTGGTAGATGTTAGAAAGAGGTAAGAGGCAGTCCTAACCTGTTTTCAAATATTCCAGATCTATCTCAAACAATATTGATTTATAACTCCTTACAGACTGTGAACCAATAGTATAAGAGGAGAAAAGGACCTAGTAAATAGTTCGTATCTTGCATCATTTCAGCTAAAGTTAACAGTAAAACAAGGACTGGGTTACAGGACACCTGAATTTGGGGTCATGTTATGTTACAGAATTTGTTCTGTGACTTAAAATAGCCCTCCAGCGTTTTGATTTTATGGGTGGATTTCTTAAAACTTTGGGCATCACAAGTCTCTTGGACTACCTGATGGTATATGTCAATTCTCATACTAGGAAAAAAAATGCCTATGTACATGCTTGTGTACACACACACACACACAATAAGCACACATGCACACTATTTTGCCTATACTTTCTGGGTGCTTAAGTGTTTTTCTCAGTGCTATTCATGTAGCCCAAATTATGAATTCCTTATTTAGAGGGAATAGTGTATTCCAGCACCTTTAGTTTTTATTCTAAAATAAAAGACCAAATATTAATGAATGAGAGTATTAATATGTTCTTGGTGCCTCTACTGTAAATCATGCAGATGAACAAACGAATAATCTTCTCTTCCTAGAGACATACTCCAAACTCAAAAGAAACAAAATGGCTCTTCCTTCTGGAGAGTAGAGCAAGTAGCATACCTTCCCAGGGAAGCCTGCTTCTTGTAACTGAACTACACAGCAACTAGTGCTAACCCATCCTGCTGACGGTGAAGTAAAGATTTTAATAATGAGAATATATCTCTTTCATAATAAAAAAAGAGAAAGGACATAGCAAGGTAATTCGCTATTAAAAAATAATTTTTATATTTTTATTTTTTATGTATAAATCATGATTTACTTCTTGTACCTGAGTTCATTATAAACATCCAAATAAAGATTTTATTAGCAAGGAAGAGATGACAAGAGAGGTTGGGTAGGCAGCTAACAGGGTCTGCCACAAACAGCATAAATAGCTGATAACCTTTTTCAATTTATTTGCCTTTGATGTGAAGCTCTTTACACCGGGGGTAAGTAAGCTTTTCACAGAGCTTTCACGTGATTTATCCTGTACTTATAATGTTTTTCTTTCCCGTTTTTTATTGTCAGAGGAAAAAAGCATTTTTTTGACATCAGAGGTGACACTAGCAATTAAGCATTAGTAACGACTTCATTTCTTCAGACGATCTCTTTGAAACTCTAGGGCTAAAGTCAGCAGCTTTGTGTACATTGTCTTATGTTGTCATTTTTTCTGTACCGGCAGTATGGGCCCATGAATATTGTGTTTTCTGCTTGCTGAATATCTGCGGATTGATCTTCCCCAGTAAATCAATTTAGACTGGGTTTGTTCTAAAATCACTGGGAGCAGGGAGAGTAACTTTGAATTAGACAGTGTTGGATGTTTCTAAAACAAAAACAAATAGCACTTGGTACTTCCTGTGGTTCTTGGTTAATCATCAAGTTGTATGCCAAATATCTTGAGAACTGTGACTGGCCTTTGATTATTCCTCTTTGATTAGCACTTACATTAGAATTATTGAATGTATTTCAGATGTTTGCAGGTATTAAAATGTTATATATTATGTGATTTTATGAACAATTTGTCTTACGTTTTATCCGTGCTATAGGCATCTATCAAAACATTGGTAGTATGTTTCCAGAGACATTAAAACAGAATTTTCCCCTCTGTGAATACCCTGACCCATTGTTCTAATTGCTTCAATGTTTGTAACATTTGCTGCTTTCTTTTTTTTATTAATTAATTTTTTTTTTTAATTGGAGTATAGTTGATTTACAATGTCGTGTTAGTTTCAGGTGTACAGAAAAGTGAATCAGTTATACATATACATATATCCACTCTTTTTTAGGTTCTTTTCCCATATAGGTCATACAGAGTATTGAGAGAAGAGTTCCCTGTGCTATACAGGAGGGTCTTTATTAGTTACATATTCTATATACAGTACTATGTATATGTCAATCCCAGTCTCCCAATTTATCCCTCCTCTCCTCCTTCCCCCCAACACCAGTAACCATAAGTTTGTTTTCTACATCTTTGACTCTATTTCTGTTTTGTAAATAAGTTCATTTGTACCATTTTTAGATTCCACATACAAGCGATATCATATGATATTTGTCTTTCTCTGTCTGATTTACTTCACTCAATATGACAATCTCTAGGTCCATCCATGTTGCTGCAAATGACATTATTTTGTTCTTTTTATGGCTGAATAATATTCCATTGTATATATGTACCACATCTTCTTTATCCATTCCTCTGCCAATGGACATTTAGGTTGCTTCCATGTCCTGGCTATTGTAAATAGTGCTGCAATGAATATTTACGTGCATGTATCTTTTCGAATTATGGTTTTCTGTGGATATGTGCCCAGGAGTGGGATTGCAGGATCATATAGTAGTTCTACTTTTCATTTTTTAAGGAAGCTCCATACAGTTCTCCATAATGGTTGTACCAATTTACATTCCCACCAATGGTGTAGGAGGGTTCCCTTTTCTCCACACCCTCTCCAACATTTATTGTTTGTAGATTTTTTGATAATGGCCATTCTGACTAGTGTGAGGTTATACTTCATTATAGTTTTGATTTGCATTTCTCTAATAATTAATGATATTGAGCATCTTTTCATGTGCTTTTTGGCCATCTGTATGTCTTCTTTGGAGAGGTGTCTATTTAGATCTTCTGCCCGTTTTTTGATTGGGTTGTTTGTTTCTTTGATATTGAGCTGTATGAGCTCTTTGTGTATTTTGGAGATTAATCCCTTGTCAGTCGCTTCTTTTGCAAATGTTTTCTCCCATTCTGTGGGTTGTCTTTTCATTTTGTTTATGGTTTCCTTTGCTGTGCAGAAGCTTTTAAGTTTAATTAGGTCCCAGAGAAATGATTTTTATTTTTTACAAAAATAAAGGAGAAGATGAAATGGAGACTTATTATTTAATAGATAGGTGTTGAGTTTCAGCTTTGCAAAATGAAAACCTTCTGGAGATAAGTTGCACAAAAATGTGAACATGCCTTACACTACTGAACTACAAATTAAAAATGGTTAAAATGGTCAATTTTATGTTACACATATTTTACCACAATTAAGAATTTTTAAATAACTTATAAAACAAATGTATAGAGCAGATAAATTATGGAGTGGAGGAATTAGTCAATACTAAAATTATTTCAACTACTCTACCTATGCGTCACAGGACTGCTGTGAGAAAGAATTAAAAAAAAAAGGCTGCTCATAATAAAAACTATGAAATTTAAGAAAAGGAAAAAACATAGTAAGGCAGTCTTACTGAAGGGAAAGATTTTGATTCCTTTAATTTAAAAAAAATTCAAAAAATACTAGTTGTTTTAAATTAAATTTTGATTTAATGAGACATATAATAATGCAAAGACTTTCCCTGTTTATAAAGTTAATGCTTTGTATAACTGAGTTTTTTGTGACAGGATTGCTTATTTTCTCCACATCATTTACAAGTTTAGATTTTGAATACTTCGGCATGTTGACCAACAATGTTTTCATTCTCCCATTGTATCCCAGTATTTTAGTTAATGCACATGCCTGTAGGAAGAAGGATTTTCAGGTCAGCTTATGAGTAAGGTGATGGAATTTTATTGCCCAAACTGAAGTTTCTCAAACTTAGTTTTGTGAATAAATTTTTGCTATTCTGTGTGTAATAAAGAACAAATGATTTATGATTGACATTATTCAAAGTGAAAGTAATGTTTTGTCTGCCGGTGAATTTTAGGCTCCAAATAAGTAAACTTCTAAAAAAAGTCCAAAAATTTAACTGTAATGATAAAAACTTAAAGACTCTAATGATGCGGTTCCCAAAACCTAGCAGGGAAGTCCTTAGTTGAACTTGATGTTCCATGAGAAACATTTTCCATGATCAATCTCCCCTTCCCCCAACCCAGCCTGACATTTGCTCAGACTGCCCTCTTTACCAAGATCTGAAAGAGAAATGTGTTATGCATCTTTCTGGATCAGATAAAAGTTCAGCCACAATTTCCATAGTACATTCCAATGTGATAAGGTAAGAGCAGGACAGATGAGAGAGCTCTTTTTTGCTGTAAGTTTCCACTTCTTTTAAGGTCTCCCAGTCAAAATATTACTAAGAGGCATGGCCAAAGTATCAGAGAAGATGGCAGAGCTTACTCAGTGGGACTCAGTTTTCTTGCCTGTGAAATGAGAAGATCATTACTTCTAATTCATCTTGCACTCGGCGGTGGCCATTTGTCATGCTATGTCTTTCCCTGTTTGCAGTATTTCCCATCTCATGAATCCCATCTCTCTGAAGTATAAACCAGGAACTCCTTTTCCAGCCTCCTTTGCACCACGTCATAGGCATGTGACTCAGCCTCCCCCAATCAGACACACCAGCCTAAGAATTCAGTATAAATTAGAGTGATATGAAAAAGGTGCCAAATAGAATGGAATCTGGCCAGGTCGACAGGGTCATTCTGTTTTCAGAGGATGCAGTGACAGAAGACTTAGAAGTAACCTCTCATACTCAGGGGTAGTAGTAGGGCTGTGATGCCTTTGCCCTGTGGTGGCAGTAATAGGTCCTCCACTAGGGAAGGGAAGCTGAGTATAGTCTCCAAGACTGATGCTCTGACTCTCCTAGGGATCCTCTGAAATCCATTTTCTCCTTAATACTAACCGGAATGGGTTCTTTTGGTTTCACATGCAAATCTGACTGATTATTACTTGTTGTTCACGTGATTTTAAGCAAGTAGTTTAATTATCCTGAGCCTCCACTTCCTCCCCTCTACAAATGGAAGAAATGCTAACTCATTGAGGGCTGCTGTGGTGATTAAATGTGGTCATGCAGAAAAATGCTGAGCATAATGCCTGACCCACAGAAGAAAGTTTGTTTGTTTGTTTTTAATCTTCTTTTTAAGCTCTAGACTTTATGAGTCTGTGGTGTAGCTTCTGGGAGCTCACAGCTTTGGAAAGAGCCTGAGCTCTTGATCATAAGGAACAAAAACTCTTAGAATCTCTGGTGGCCTTGGCATCATGCAGCCACACCTAGCCTGGTTACTCCTTGTTGGAAAAGTAAAACATTAAGTATAAGAGCAAAAATTCAAAAATGTAGTAGGAGAGGGCACAGCCTGTACCCTCTTCTGCCTGCTGAATAGGGTTTATACTTGGTCTGCTCCATTTCTTCTTTTTCTTGACTTTCTTGGTAGATGTGGTTTTGGGGGCTTCTGAGATGAAAGGGGGGAGATTAAAGAAGAGCAAGAGGGGTGTGGACTAGGGCTAAAGGAAAAAGTTTTCCAAAGAACTTTTGAGGAGAAAAGTTCAGAAAAGCTGTCATGTGAAATAGATGCTTATGGAAAAGGAAAGAAGGACTTTTAAAAAATGGATCGCTGAAATTTTTCCTCACATACTGTTTAATTAGTGAAATTTAACCCTCAGTATACCATCAGAGTTTATTGGACCCAAATTAGTTTTGAGTTTCTTTTTTTGAGCCATTCTCTTCATAAAAATCTATATTTCATGTCTTTTATTCTTTCTTAGAGGTCTTACAAACTATGTATGTATATATATATATATATATATATACACACACACACATATATACATATTTTTTCTTTTATATAGAATAAAACTCATTCTATCTTATAATTATCATACAGATCCATTGGAGCCTTTTATATAATCCAAGATATGTTCTGGGATCTCAGTGATCTTGTTTTCCCTATATTTGAAATATATTGCTACTTAATCATCCTAGGAGTTATTTTTTATCATTATTCATTGAGTATTTCTAACTATGACTTAGTAAAATTAATAATCATCCTTCAATTTCTTATTGTGTTGTCGAAAGCATGATGTTACCTTTCAAGGTACAAAAGGGGAGACACCATTTTTTAAATTTGCTTTATTTTAATTTTTTAAATTTTGAAACAAATAACACACTTAGAGAGCAGTTGGAATACAGAGAACTTTTTCTTTTTCCATGTGAGTTATGTTGTGCCCTTATGCCCCATCACCCTGAACCTCTCAGTGTCTATTTCCTATACAGAGGGACTCTTTGCTACACCATCACAGCATGGCCTTCAGTCAGAAAATTCACCCGATTGTCACCCCACCCCATCTCCTTCCCTTCCCCCTCAAAACACGGGCTCCACTAGCGAAACATCATTTTTTTTTTTTTTTTTTTGGTGAAACATCATTTTTATAGCACATTTTTTCTTTCATTAATGTAGTCGAGCATGCTGAATTCTCTTTTCATCCGTAATGCCCAAAGACAAGAAAATTGGCAGAGACATACATTTCACAATTCTTACACAAATCAGAAGGTGAATGTGAACAGTAGCATTCTTGACCAGCATGGTCCAATGCAGTAGCCACCAGCCACATGTGGCCTTGAGTATTTGAAAAGTGGTTGGTTTGAATTGAGATGTGTTGTAAGTATAAAATAGATACGAGATTTTGAAGGCTTAGTATAACAATATATGAGAATATGAGAGATCTCAATATGTTTTTGTACTGATTACATATTAGTGACAGTATTTTGAATATATTAGGATAGATAAGATATATTATTACAATTTACTTCTATCTGTTTATTTAAATTTTTAATGTGGCTACTAGATAATTTTAAATTATATATATGGCTTTTAAACTACATATTTCTATTCAACAGTGCAGCTCTAAGTGGTGGAATTAATCATGTAAGTGAAATAGACTATGCATCTTCAGTTCATGACTACCAAGGGACTTAGATGAATGTCCTCAAAGTCATGAATCAGTAAGTGAAAAACATACCTCTAAGGACAAAAAAGGAAATAGGGTATTCTCATACAAGACAGGCTACATCACACAGAATTTTGTGACAAGAACTTGGACTTTTCTCTTTTGTTAAGGGGATGTGTGACAGCATTCTGCCATATTTTATAATATTTATGTGCCAAAAGTTTTACTTGGTAACAAATAGATTTGCTGTGTTTAAATTCTGATCAAAATTTCTAACGAGGTTCTTTTTTTAAACCTACATCTTTATTCTTCTGTAAATTATTTGAAAATGATTTTAAAAATAAAAAATTTAGGTGGGTTTATTTAATTCAACTAGTCAGTGATGATGACTATTTTCCTAGTATACTAAGGGTTAAGAACTTGAGTAATTTGAAAGTTACCTTATGGGTACTAGACTGCTTGTTTGTGTTTGTTTTTACCACAAAGCAGTTCTGAGATCAGACCATTTAGATCTCGGCATTACATGTTAAGCAGTCACAAAGAAAGGTATTATGGGAGACTTTTTGTATATTTTCAGTAATGTGATTATCAGAAAAGAATGTATGAACACATTTGAAGGCACAATGCCAAATGCTGCTTTATTCAAAAGGAGAAAAATTAATAGGATTCAGAATATAGTCACCACCATGGACACAGATATTTCTTTTTTAAGAAAGATTCCAAGTAGAAATAGCCCCTAGGGAAAGCAGACTATTCTAGAATTTATAGCATTTTTCTTAGGCATTTGAGGCAGGCAAAACAGGGCTTACTCCTTGCCAAAGAATGTTTCTGAACTACATTTAATTTTAAAATATTTTACAATTTAATCTTCGTTTACACTAAGTGTATGATTCAAGAGCATTTTCTTCCCTAACTGACAAATGTGTCCAGCTCTTCAATAACAAACACATGAGAATCTCTCACGTATTGACTGAGTGCCTTTCATATGTAAGGTCCAGAGCTAAATCCTGGAGATAAAGGTGAATTCATCAAATTCCCAACCCTCCAGGAACTCATAATGTGAAAAAGGTTGAGATAGGGAGGAGAGATGTTGAGATAAGTGGACTTCAATATTATAAGGATGAGAGAGGAGAAGGGGAAAAAAGACATGTATTGAACACCATCACTGGGCCGTGACTTTTCAATATATTATGTCCCTCAAATTCAGACAATATAAAAGGTATAAACATGGAAGCGAAAATCATCCAGAATCCTACCACCCAGAGATCGCCACATGTTACTATGGACTGAATGTGTGTGTTCCAGGTGCCCTCAAATTCATACGTTGAAGCTCTAACTCCCAATGTGATAGTATTAGGAGATGGAGCCTCTGGGAGGTCATTAGGTTTAGATGAAGTCAGCAGGGTGGTATCCTTATGATGAGATTAATGACCTTATAAGAAGAAACCAGGGAGCTCTCTCCTTGTGTCACCTTCTCTCCCTCCCCCTCCCTTCCTCCCTCCCTTCCTTCCTTCACCCTTTCACCCATGTGAGGATATAGCAGCAAGGCAACCATCTGCAAGCCAGGACCCAGTCATGCTAGCACCTGATCTCTGACTTTCCCATCTCCAGAACTGTGAGAAAACAATGTTTGTTTTCTAAGCCACCCAGTCTGTGGTATTTTGTTATGGCAGCCTGAACAGACTAGGACACCATATTTGGTGTATAATCTTCTAGACTTGTGTGTGTGTACCTGAAGATGCATAACATATAAAACATTGATTCATACTCTACATGGTTATATATGGTTAAATTACGATCATTTTCAGTTAACAGTATATCATAGGTAACTATATTTGAATAATAATGAATGTCATTTTCCACAAATTGTAATTTTAAAAATTACCATAACTTTCAATGGTCACAATAAATTTTATTATGTGTATATGCAATTTTCCATACGATTGGACAACCCTGTAATAAGCATTATTTATGCATCTTTGTGAACTTGTTTTTTATTAATATAAATGGAAAAAGTGGTTACTGGATTTTAAAGAATATATACTTGATACATATTTAAGATTACATCCCCCAAATTCATCCTCCCACCACAGTACATGAGAGTCAGACTTTTCTTACACCCTTGCCAATAATGATATTTACAGTGCTTTTTATGTCTGTCAAAATTGCAGGTAAACATCATATCTAAGTTTTAAAATTTTTTATTTCTTTGCTTTCTATTTGGACATCTTATTGGATACTTGCAAGCTTGGACATCTTATTGGATATTTGCATGTCTTCTTATAAATTGTAATTTGTGTCCTTTGTCCATTTTCAATTTAAGGGCTAATCTTTTCCTCATTGATTTATATGAGACCTTAATATATGAAGGACATTATGTTGTAATAGATGCTATAAATATGTTCTAATACTTACTCTGAATATTTATAAGTTTTTCCTATATGGGTTGGAATACTGGTACATATTCTTATGAGATATAGAATTTCCAGAGACTCAATTATCTTTTCATCTTTGTGCATTAATGCATAACTTTGTTCAAGAAGAGACTGAAATTTTTGAAGAAGTAAACTCTATTCAAAACTTGGAGAAAGCTCCATTTCTCTGAACCTCATTAAGTACAGATAACACATCACACATTGATTCAAATTGTTAGACATACTTTGAAACAACTGATTCACTCTGTTACCTAACCTAACATAAACAGTTCAGCTATTGACATGAGGACTTGGGGCTATTATTCCCAGCAGCAAATTTCAGTTTAACAAATCTATCTAAACAAATTAAGCTGATGTTATCCAATCTGCCTGATGAGACTGAGGGAAGCCAGAAGCCACGCTTTATGCCTGAGAGCCCGCATCCTTGTGCTTCTCACTCCCAAGTCACCCCACTCTCTTCCAATTTCTCTCCAAGCATCCAAAGAGAGCCTCCCAAAGGTAGACTTACTCCTTTGGGAAAGGCTAGATTGAATAACTGTCCTAGCCGCTTGGGAGGATATTCTCTCTCAAGGAAATGTGGAAGTTAGGGGAAATATTTTTCTTCAGACCACAGCAATTGAAGTGTGCTCTCATACTCAGACTGATTGACTACATGGTCCCCAAAACACATTCTTCCGTTGCCCTGTCTTCCTCTGATCTAAACATTCAGGTTTCAGAAAATGAGCAAATTATACATGAAATTTGAGTTTATCCACAATATTAATTCAGAGTAACCCTTGCATTCGACTAATATAATATATTTAACTTTTATATAGTTATATATGCATTTAAATTCTGTCTCCGTTTTACATTTCAAAACTTCCTTCCTTTTGTGTATATACACAAACTTCTCAATGTTTCCAACCTCACAGAAAAAAAGTGTCAGCACTACACAGAACAAATTACCATGCTTTCCCCAAATAATGCCTATTGTTTGGAAATTTTTGCCATTTGAAGAAGCCAAATAGAGAAAAAACATAATGGGCATCTGACGAAACAAATTTGCAGACACTCAAATGCTTCAGTTTATAGAGGTCCTTTGCACCACTGATGCCTCTTGGGGAAATTCTGAAAAACAATCTATCTGTAAACAATCTGATTCGGTGCCACATGTTTTCTAAATTCCTTTGCCTGTTGACATTTTAAAAAAGAAATAAAGGGATACATTTGCATGTGAAAACAGGACCTTTTGTTTCTTACACATTTACTCTATCAGAAGAATTGAAAACAAAATGGGTCATCTTGTCTAATCGCTTATGAAGGATCATCTTCTAAAAGACACTTTCTAGTTCTTTGGCCAATCTTATTTTAAACAGCTAAGATCTTTTTTATGGCCTCTGTTCTCAAGTTAAATAGAACTTATTATGAAAATGAGAAATTCTGGAGGTAATTTTTTATTTTGTATCTATCTATACCTTTTGCTTTCTTTGGTTTAATTATTTTCTTTTTTTATACCTAATTTTATATTGCTGTAACCTTTGTCCATCAATACATTTCTGAAAATTCTCCTAGGTACATGGCACAATTTCACTTGCCCAGTCCTTTGAAGTTCTTTTTGGCCACGCAACTTCTTTGACCAATGAAAAAGAAGGAAAAGTGGTGTGTGTAACTTCTGGGCTGAGCACTCTCTGTGCAATCGGCCCCTCCTCTCACTGCTGCCTGCCGGGATTGCAGAAGTGCACTCCCGGGTGAAGCTTCCATCCAGAATAACTCATTGGTAACTATTTACCATAGTAAATAGTTTATTAGTAACTATGACTAAGTAACTGATTACTAACATCATTAGTAACTATGATGAATAGAGTCCCTCTGCCTCCCATCTTGGATGGGTATTGTGAAGAAGAAATAAATTACTCAAAAATAAAATATTAAGATAAGCCATTAGCCAATTACAATGGATAACCTTCCAAAATGTTAATGAAGTTTTGATCTTTCTTGATAGTAGCCAAAGGAAAAAATATATTTCTCACCAATGATTCCATTGCTACTACCTTTCTATGTACAGCTTGACCTGAACTCTCTGTTGAAGTTGTTGCTTATAGAATTTACACTATTAAACTAGGTGAACTTTGAGATGATTGTATAGGGACAACAGTGGGATGGGAGCAGGAAGCATTATGTTGGATCAGCCCCTCATTTATGGCAAGATCTCAATATGAAAGTAGTTATATGAGAGGTTGAACAGTGTGTAGAAACTCCAGCTAACATCTCAAGTCCTAACATCTGGGGAGATAACATTACCTGCCCAGATACAGTAATGTTTGTAATGTTAGATGTTATCTAGATAACTAGCAGATATCTCTAGAAGTAAAGTTTCAATTTCTATACTATTCATGTTCTTTTGTGGAAAAAAATTTTAGATTAAATGAACGTTACAACTTTTTTTTTTTGGTTGCATTGGGTCCTCGTTGCTACTCATGGGCCCCCTCCAGCTGCGGCAAGCGGGGGCCACTCTTCACCACGGTGTGCGGGCCACTCACTGCAGTGTCTTCTCTTGTTGCAGAGCACGGGCCCTAGGCACACCGGCTTCAGTAGTTGTGGCACGCAGGCCCAGCAGCTGCGGCTCACGGGCTCCAGAGCGCAGTCTCAGTAGCTGTGGCACACGGGCCTAGCTGCTCCACGGCATGTGGGATCCTCCCGGACCAGGGCTGGAACCGATGTTCCCTGCACTGGCAGGTGGACTCCTAACCACTCCGCCACCAGGGGAGTCTTTTGTCTTGCCCTCAGTGACAGCACAGTGGCTGCTTTGCATTTCCTATGAATTTCCATTCCCAAAACCTCATTCATTCAGTTAGACCTATTCTGATTTTGTTATTCTATGGGGTTAGAGTCCCTGGGACACAGACTGAGAGATCTGGCTACAGAGGGCTTACTGGAAATGGTTCTTGGGGGCAACACCTATAAAGGAAGGAAAGAAGCAGGAATGCAACAGCAGCCTCAGCCGATTGCACAGGGGAGTCCTGGAGCTGGGCTGGCTCTTCAGAATTGTCCTCAAAGGAAGGGGGCCAGGTTCTGCAGCCCTGCATCAACCAGTTATTGGATGCAGGTTGATCCCATGGAGGGGGATGACTTTGGGGCAATTGGGGTGCCTTCATCGGAGGGAAATGTCTGGTGATAGACTCAGCTGTTAGTCATCATCAAGCAAAATTACTGAAAGTAAATCATAGATCTAAATGTAAAACCTAAAACTATAAAACTTCTGGAGGGAAAAAGAAAATATTTGTGATCTTGGGCAAAGATTTCTTAGATCATATATCAAAAGCAGGATCCATGACAGTACAAATTGATAAATTAGACTTCATCAGAATTAATAATTTTTGCTCTTCTAAAGACACTATTGAGCAAGTGAAAAGACTAACCATAGACTGGAGAAAATACCTGCAAAACACACGTGAAAATACCTGCAAAACCCAATGATAAGAAACAAACAGTACAACTTAACAATGGACAAAACCTTTCAATAGATACTTCTCCAAATGAGATATAAGGATGGCAAATAAACAGATGAAAAGATGCTCAAACACCATTAATTATTAAGAAAATGCAAATTGAAACCACCATGAGATACCACCACACCTATTAGAATGGCTAAATTTAAAAGGCTGACCTTGGAGAGAATGTGGATGAACTAAAACTTTCATACACTGCTGGTGGGAATGTAAAATGATACTATGACTTTGGAAAATAGTTTGACAGTTTTTAAGAAAGTTAAAAATACACCTACCATGTGATTCAGCCGTTTCATTCTTAGGTATTTACCCAAGAGAAAAAAAAGCATATGTCCATACAAAGATTTGTACATGAATATTTATAGCAGCTTTATTTGTAAAGAGTCAAAAACTGGAAATAACCTAAATGTCAGTCAGCACGTAGAGGCATAAACAAACTGGTACATTCAGTTCAGCAGGATACTGTTTAGCAATAAAAATGAATTATTTATACACACTAAAACATGGGTGAATGTCAAGATAATTTTACAGAGTGACAGACGTCAGTAAGAGGGGTACATACTGTATGACTTTGTTTATATGAAGCTCAAGGAAATGCAAAATAATATATATAATGACGTGAAACAGATTGTGCTTCCTTGGAAATGAGGTGGGAAGAAGTGGGTGAGAGGGATTACAAAGGAGCGTGAGAAATTTCTGGGAGTGATGGAAAGTTTCATTATCTTGACTGTGATGTCAGTTTCACGTGTGTACACATATGTCAAAACCCATCAAGTTGTACACCTTAAATTTGTCACGTATGCTTAGGGAAGGAGAGGAGAGGAGAGGAGAGGAGAGTGAAAAAGGAAGGATGGAAGGGAGGGAGAGAGGGAGAGAGGGAGGAAAGAAGAAAGGAAAAGAAAGAAAAGAAACAAAACCCAAAACAAAAAGTTCTGAGATATTTCTTACCTATTAGAGTGGCAAAATAAATAACCTATTTCTTTCAATGGCAACAAATCTTTATATTTAAATATACACAGAAATGTAATTCTATATTGATCTCATTTTAAGATAAATAGGAACGTCTCCTTTAAATGATTTAAAATGTTCATTTAAAGCACAAGTGATATATTAACAACTGTAATTCACTAATGATTTGAAAGTTTGCTCATCAAAGAGAAGAATCTTTTGAAAGCCATTTCAGAATGCTAAAGTTTAGAAATATCAGAAATGTGACCAAATATACACTTCCTGAAAAAATAATGCTATATTATACCAAGTACTAGAAGAACATAAGTTATATAATTTGACACAATTTAAGGCATTGCTTGCATTTCCCAGTTTATCAAATGTAATATTTTTTAGCTAATCTAAGGTTGTTTTATAAAGCTGACTTCCTATATAGTGTGCTATGAGTTTGACCTTACAAATTAAAATTTTAAAGTGCTTTAATATTTTTGGCACTTAAAATAATAATTCTTTAATGAAGCCGTCACTGAATTACAACTTGAACACTAAATGGCTTATAAGGTTTTATAACAAGCCTAGTTTTTGCACAATGAGTGAAATACTTCATACATATTCTAGCATTAATGAATTCATACCCACACTCTCATTTTTGGATGTGCCACTCCACATAACCAAAGATCATCTGGTGTTTTGACATCATTCATTTCTATTTGTCACAGTTCTCAGGAATAGTTCAAGGGGAGAAACCCTGAGCCAGGTATCCAGTTCAGGTCACGCCTCCTTGCGATAGAACTTTTATTTCCTAAACAGTTTCAAATGAGATGATTTATAAGCACTAGCTGTTCACTGTCTGAGGATGTTAAAATGGAGCAAAGGCAACGGTTCAAATAATATTCTAATCCTCCAAAGGTATAAGGTCCAGATAAACAGGGACAACCTGGCACCTGAAAAGTGGATCTAAGTAAATTCTCACTGGATTATATCTCTTAAGGTTCTTACTCTGTAGTCAGCACATGACTCATTCATCACTCAACAGCTGGACTCTCCCTCAATCTCCCTTACTCTAAATTTCTTAATTTCTAAAGTAGCAATAATAGTAATAATAATATTTATGGAGGAGGAAGCAGAAGAGAGGGAAGGAGGGAGAGGAGGAGAAAAAAGTATCCACACAACGGTGATGATTCTTAGAAACCACCGCCGTCTGCTGCTGTAAGGATTCAGAGGGACAGCATCTCTCAGTCACCTAGTCCATTTGTTCTATTTCAAATGCCGTTTTGATATCAGGGACTTTGTCTCAGGGACATAGAGATGAATAAAGGCTCGAAGAATGCACAGTTTACTGGGAGAGTCGAAACGTTAAGGTATTATTCAGAGACTGGATGCCACAAAGGTGGAGCGTATTTCATTCTGCTTGGGTGGTCGATATCCTCACAGAATTGAAGAGATTTTTATCCTTCATCCCAATCTTCTCTGCCAGAACTCACCACAGCTATTTAAAAGAGGCATCTGAGATCCACCGGCAATTGGGTTCCTCATGGTACGGAGCAGAATCTGTTCTGCTGAGTGACCAGTCTTTCAGTTCCAAGACTTAAAAGGGGTCGTGGGGTAAGGAGGCAGCACTAATCATGACTGTCCTATGGCCTTCAGGGCCCTAATCCTAACCTCTACCTCGAGCTAAATGCATTCTTTTAGAAATGTAAGAATTCAGTAACTAGAGCAGAACAAGTTACTTGAAGCCCCAGGGCTCCCACCTATGTGAAATGTAAATTGAAAGGAGATAGATTCTGGGCTCCAGGAAGCTAATTGGGAGCCCTAGGCAGAAATCCTAAATGTAGTAATTGGCACCTTGTCCTTTTCAGTGTCTTAGGCAGCCAGGGAGAGGGTTACCTCTAGGGCACTAATTGATTAGCATTGTTAGAGGAAAGGCAGTAAACCGAGATTGGTGAGCTGAAGTCTCCCTCTTCCAAAACTCCAATTTAACTACTAGCTCAAGGGTTCCAACTAACCAGAGAAAACATGTTTTCATATAGTGCCAGTGAGGGACACTCTTTCTTTGGCCAACAGAATTGTAAGTAGATCCGCTATATAAAACAAAAGCTCACTGACAAAAAAGTAATATAATACTAAACTATCACTAGAGTTAGAACACAAAATTTTAATTAAAATTATATTCTACTAATCTAAGTTGTTTCCCTTTGATTTATACTTCTTCACCAAAAACGCTCTTCCTGAAAATTATTGTTGGTTTGAGATATATGTCCAGTCTGTCTGGGGCCAGATTAAATGAACTCTTAGAAAAGAGATGTTAACCTTGAACAAAAATAATTGTGTGGAAGTGAGATTCTGAATATGCACCTCACTAGATCAAATGTTCTTAGCTGGTGATGCGGGGGTGGGATGAGAGTAGAAAAGCAGAATGCTGAATCTAGAAAGAAATAGAGAAATCAAAAGGTGAGGTCCCGTGGTCCACAGGGGAGCCTGGTTGAATTGAATCGATTCTGAGCAGCTATATACCTATACACTTGTAGATATGTTCACAACCATTTTCACATCCCAAACATCTTATCTGAAGAGACTATTAAAGTCTCATCCTCACTCTATGAATGAAAAACAAGGCTCAGAGAGTTTAAATGACTTGGGTATCATCACACAGCTTGCAGGTGGCAAACTTGGGCCTAATTCCTAGTCCTACAGTCTTTCTTCTATACCACACTGCCTCTGCATTAAAGCTGAAAAAGTTATTCCAGATATGTCTGTGGGTGAAGACTAGGGGATACTTACTAAAACTGAATCGAGGGCATATAGAGGGCTTACTTTTTTCTTTTTAAAGGGAAATTCTCAAACTTACATAAAAGTAGAGAACTAGTAGAGCCTCCATGAACCTATCACCCAGCTTCAACACTTCTCACCAACCTACCCTGTTGTCACTTGAGGCCTCGAGAGGGACTAGAGGCTTTTGTAGAAAGGACCCAGCTGTCCCAGGATGACTTGAAAGAGAATGAGCTGAGAATATCGGGAATAGACTGTGATTTAAACCCAAGCCTAAACAAACCAAATAAGATGAGTTACCCAATCTATATCATGTCTGATTCCAGAATTTCCTCACATACAGGCAAATACTTTGATGTAACCCAGGATGGCTGCAATAGTGTAGGGCCACAGAGAGCAGTGTGGGATCACAAGTACAAATGGGGACAGGCACCCCACACCAACTTCCCTCCTGCCCAGCAGCATCCCTTCGCTGGCACTCTGGCCACTTTACCTACTTCTACTTGAAAAAGAACATTCTATGTTTTATTTTTAAAATGTTTACTAGTAAAATGTGAAAGTGAAACTATATTAGGAAAATATCAACATTAAAGAAGTTACAGTTTCACTAACTAATGCTTTTTTAAAAAAAGGAATTCATGCAAACTTTGTTTCTTACCGATATTTTGTTCCTTTGTTGTGTATTTGACTCTGAACTTCCAGATGTGGTGCTGAAATAAAGTAAGGGTTCGGAATTCCTAAATTTTATTTCAGACATGCACACACTCATACACACACATACACACCCCACATCAAATAGGTCTTTATGCTGTAACATTGAAGATATATTTTCTAAAGCATTTCCTCCCAATGTCATTTTCTAAACATTCCTAAAGGAAATCAGAACTAGGGAATGTAAACTTTACTTGAAGAAGATAAAATAGCCTTTAAAGGTCCTCTTGAGAGTAAGCAGTCCAAACAGTACAATCTGTTCTGAAAACCTGCAAAATATCTTATTTCAACTAAAAAAAAAAAAAAAAAAAAAAAAGGAGAGAGAGGAAAGAATATCCTATGAAACAGCAGACTTAGGGAATTCTTTATCTTCTACACTTTTTCTCAATCAATTTCTCTTTCTCTCTCTCCTGGATCATTTCCAATGGTTTACCAACATGCTGTTATTTATTGCATCTTGAGCCCTCTTAACCCTTTAGTTTCTGCTTGATTACTCTGACCCCCATTAAAGCAAAACTATATTCTCACTGTCTCTAATTCTTCTTCCTATTTTTTGTTAAAGCCACTCCATTCAGACTCTCACAAGTACCATTCCACAGAAACTGCACTTATTGAATTCACTAGTGAGCTCCACATTACTGTATCCAGTGGTCATGTATCACAACTCATCTTAAAACTTTTGACATGGTTCAACAGCCCCTCCTTGAAATGCTTTCTTCACTTGGCTCCCAGGACATCCTAAGGCCCCAGGCTTCCTTCCCATCCCACTTGCTGCTCGTTCTCAGTTTCCTTTGATGGTTCTTTCTCCTCTTCCTGAACCCTCAACATTGGCATGCTCCAGGGCTTCCTCTCTTCTCTACTCACATTTGCTCCCTTGGTGAACTCCTCCAACTTCAGGGATTTAAATAGTATCAATATGCTGATCGCTCCCCAATACAGATTTCCAGGGCAGACTTCTGCCTTGAATTCCAGATGCATTCTTTCAGTTGCCTTCCTGACATCTCCACCAGGATGTCTAATGGACATCTCACTTTCAACATTTCTAAAACCTAACTTCTGATTCCTACTCCAAATCTGCTCTACTTGCAGTCTTCCCCATCTCGGTTGATGATGACATCATCCTTCCTGTTGCTTAGGCTAAAACCTTGACCTTCCGTTTTGTCTCAGAACCCAAATCCAATCCAACAGGAAATTCTGGGCTCTGCCGTCATAATATATCCAGTACCCAGCCGATTTTCACCACCTTCGTTGTTAACGAAATGGTTCAAGCCTCAAGCTACCATCCAGCTCTTACCTGGACTGTTGCATTAACCTCCTAAATGGCTCTCTCTGGTTGCATCTTTGCCCCCTACCTTCTATTTTCAATATACATCATCCATAAGAAAAATGATGGGACTTCCCTGGTGGCGCAGTGGTTAAGAATCCTCCTGCCAATGCAGGGGACACAGGTTCAGGCCCTGGTCCAGGAAGATTCCCACATGCCGCGGAGCAACTATGCACCACAGCTACTGAGCCTGCGATCTAGAGCCTGCAAGTCACAACTGCTGAAGCCTGTGCCTAGAGCCCATGCCCCACAATAAGAGAAGCCACCACAATGAGAAGACCGTGTGCCACAATGAAGAGTAGCCCCCACTCGCTGCAACTAGAGAAAGCCCGCATGCAGCAACAAGGACCCAACACAGCCAAAAATTAATTAATTAATTAATATAAATAAACAGAAAAATTATTTCACTCCTCTGCTAAAAAATCCAATAAAGGATTCCATTTCACTCAGAATAAAGGCCAAAGCCCATAGAAGGACCTACAAGGTCCTACAGATTTCTCTGCCATTCAGCCTTCCCACCAACCGTAGGACTCCATTCCATACCCTTCTTCCCTTCCCAAACACTGGAGTCACACTGGCGTCCTCACTGTGCTTCCATCACCTCTGCCTGGAACACTTCCTCCACACTTGTCCACCTGGCTCTTTCCCACTTCCTTCTTTTCTTTGCTCAAATATCCCTTTCTCAAGCATGCCCACCACATGTGCTTCATTTAAAATTGAACTCCTCACTCCTATATACTTTCAAATCACCTTGCTTCATTTTTCTCTGCAGTACTTACCGCCTTCTAACATATTATATAATTTGCTTGTTTATTATATTTATTGTGTTGCCTCCCAACAGAAAATATAAATTCCTTGAAGATAGGGAATTTTTTTCTGCTGTTTTTTTGTTACCCTATCCTTAGCATCTTGAAGAGGGCTAGAATGGTCAATAAATATTTGTTGAATGAATAAGCCTCCAATCTTAGTAAGTCTCATTCTGCTGTTACCAACCAATAAGTCTTACTTGACAACACTGGGGTACTTTTATTATTTTCTATCCTACTCTCTCCCTGAGGAGTGTATTATTTTATTCTCATTTCTGTACAAGTCTCTTACTTTAAAAAAATTGAAACCATTTAAAATGTTCACAAAGTAATCAGTGACTCTTGAACAAAATTAATTAAATTCCCACTTAGTGGAAGGACACACTGGGGTTTTGAGAGATGTAATTGCTTTTCTTGCATCATACCTAGATCAGCAAAACCTGGTACTTTGGTGCTTTCTACTTGACAGTACCTCTTTATCATGAAATGGAAAACACACTTTTGATCATTACAGTTGCTGGGCAAAACAACAAATGCTTCGAACAAGACAACAACCTTAATAAGTGGGCCCTTTTACCTTCTAACTGATTTTGTCTTCTATCAATGTAACTCACAAAACTGGTATTTTCACTAAATGTACTACCCCTAGTTTCAGGGAATGTGTTTATCCTTTTCTTAGGTGTTTCCTCTGACCAGGATGTTCATGCTGTCATCTCTGTTTGTTAAAATCTTGCCTATTCTTCACACCAGGACTCAAAGGCTGCCTCCCCTGAAGCCTCTTTGGTCCTATTAGTCAGAACTATTTCTTGCCTCTGTGTCCACAAGCAGTTTTTGGATGTCTGTCTTTTATAGCTCCTATTACATTTCATGATGTGTACAATTATTTGTCTACCTATGTTTTTGCGTTTCTCAGTGACACCTCCCAGAAAACAAGGACTATACCTTGTCAAGAAATTAATATTTGGTCACTGAATGAAGGCAAGCCAAAAAAAATTGAGTACAATACATGTGCATATTCAGATGTGCCACAAATAGGCAAGAAAAAAGTACTGTTTGTAGCTACCTTCTTTTAATAATGCCTGAAACAAAACTACTGGTTTAAAAGTGAAGGAGCTTTGGCTGCCTGACAATAATATTTAAAGGTCATAAGTCATGGCCTCAGAGTAACCATAGTAACTCAGCATACACAGTATAAGTCATGTTGTACCATAATTAAGGGAACAAAAGCTTTAGAAAGCCTATTAGCCTTGAGAGAAAACAAATTAGAATTAACAAATGTGTTGATGAAACGTTTTTATTGCAGTGTTTTCTTCAGGGTTCATAGAAAAGCTGAAACAAATCTTTAAATTTCTTTCGGCAGAGGGTAATCATATGACATATAAGCCTTATAGTTGCTTTTTTCTTTTTTTCAGTATTCAACGAGAACATAAATATTTCCTTCCTTTAAGTGAAATATCTTTATATCTGTTCTCCCAACTTTTTACCCTGTTTTATATGATGGAGTAGTAATCAGTCATCAGTCCATGTTAATAAATATTTTAATAAAATTGGTTTGGTTCTATTGAGAATCCAGTTTTTCTAGGAGAGGATTTCCTGGGAAAGTGCTTTGTTTTGTTCCCTAGGTTGACTGCATCCAAGGTCTAACCCTCCCTGGCTTAGACAACATAGGCTCAATTTCCCATCTGGTTTATATAAACTATGGAGAAGGTCTGTCTCAAGGGTATGAGAAGAGGAGTGGGGAGAGAAAGTAGGGTAGGCAAACAGACACTTGGGACCAGTTTGTTGCTGCTTAGAACTGAAGGAGCTGAATCGAACCTTCCTAAAGGTGAACCAAGGTATCACGGTCCTCCACTGTCTCCTTCATCAAAGCCCTGCTCTATGCTTGCACAGAACACTCAGCTCCATATGCCAGGAGAACAGAAACACCAATGATAATTTACAGTGAGAGCAAAGTCATGCTTTCCACTTGGCTTCCCTGCTGGTGGTACACTATGCTATTCGTTTCAAAGTTGTTAATCACAGGCCATTTTTCCTCTATTTGGTAACATTATGTTCACCAAAAACTTCCTCCTTCGGAAAGATTGTTACTCTTTTGAGGGTCACAGGCTTCTTTGCACATAGAAACATTTCTCATAAAATTTGGAGGAATTTGTGAGTTTCCCACATCATCTATGGACCATAGACACAAGGTTAAAAATAAATAAAAATAAGGCCCACACATTTCATGTAATGAAATTACATTTTAGATCTTAACAAAGCAGAACTACGGTTACATGTGTACCTATCACAAGGACACCATTTTCTAGGATACAGCTCTTTCTATAGAAAAGGCAGGGCTTCCCTGGTGGCGCAGTGGTTGAGAGTCTGCCTGCTAATGCAGGGGACACGGGTTCGAGCCCTGGTCTGGGAAGATCCCACATGCCGCGGAGCGACTGGGCCCGTGAGCCACAACTGCTGAGCCTGCACGTCTGGAGCCTGTGCTCCGCAACGGGAGAGGCTGCGACAGTGAGAGTCCCGTGCACTGCAATGAAGAGTGGCCCCCACTCGCCGCGACTGGAGAAGGCCCTTGCACAGAGACGAGGACCCAACACAGCCAAAAATAAATAAATTAATTAATTAATAACCCCTACCCCCAACATCTAAAAAAAAAAAAAAAAAGAAAAGGCAAGGCCATCTCTCATTCAAGGCTTAAAAGAAAATTCTAAATGGAAGGTATTTCCACATTTTAAGCGTAAAGGAATATTTTGTCAACATGCAAATTTCCTAGTGATTAACTATAGATTGATTATAAAGGTGAACTGTACTTCCATATTTGTGGCCAGAGTTGGTTTGGGTTTTTGTTTGGGGATGGTTGGAATGACCTAGTTTCTTCTTGATATTTCATTCCAGTGGTTCTGAAAAAGGGCTGGCTCAGCTCCCCCTTTCCACACGAGTATAATGGTTGGGGTGAGTATGTGATTTTGAGACGAGCAAGTGAGGGACATTTTATTCATTCAACAAATATTTATTGGACACCTACTGCATGTCAGACCCTGCCCTATGATCTGGGAAGACATCAGTGTTCAAAGAAAGGGATCATTCTCCAGGAAAGGAGAGAAAGTCTGTCTGATGTTTTCCTCAGACATGAAGGAAAGGTTTTCTTTGAAGCACAGAGTGAAGGCTACTTTATCTATAAATTCCCATGAATTCTTTTGGAACAGGAGGAGCTAGGAACTCACCTGCTTCTCTTTGGGGTTTCATACCCTGGGGCCACAGATGTCCTGCTATAACATTCTCCCATCTCAAATCAGGCCCACTGAGGTACCCTGTCCATGGGACAGACATTGACTATCCCCATTCCTTAGAGGTTTAGAATCCCTGTTACTGCTCTGCTGTCCCCTGTTGCTAGGCAACCACAATGACTGTGGAAAGGACAGTTAACTTCCCAGAGAAAAAAATTTCAATTACAAAGCCACAGTAACCTCTAAAAACATCTCACAAATCAGATCCAGGCAGGAGTATAGATAAAAATTCACTACATATTCATCATTTCTGGAAAATACTTTCAAAGTGGGCCAGAAGCAGTGGTTTTGTGCTCAAACCATGACATGTTTACATACAGAGCCAGTGCTAAGGAAACAATCACACTGTCTGAGAGGGGTGCATTCACAGAAATGGATTGGTTTACAGGCTAGCAGTGGTTTTCGCAGCAGACCACCTCTCCTTGTGATAATCTTCCTTTTCTGGGACCCACAGACCCCAGACAGAAGATCTTACCTGGCCACATCCTAATGAAGGCTTCCTTCTTGAGCCAAGATTGCAGAAGTGATAAATTGTGCTGATTAGCTGGCGGTCTGCTCACTGTCACAGCTCATCTGCAGCCACTGCTCCTTCTTCTTTATTGTTTGTTCGAAAGTCCCCAACCACTTTCTCCCAGACAGTTGCTACATCTCTCCCTGGAAGCATTTGTAGACCCAGGTCAGCTTGTGTTCATTCCACTTCCTGCTCTGGCAGGAAGTACATATAGGACCTTTGCAGTGTACACATCAGAATCACTCCTGGGTTTTGATCCCTTATGTCCTGGGCTTACCCAAGCCTAATCACACAGCCCATCGCAAAACAAATGGTCGGACAGAAATTTTTCTAATCACAGAGTTTGTTTCTAGGGATGGAGCGTATAGACCAAATAGCAGTAATAAGAGTGGGAATAGTTGAAACATCATTTAAAGAGTGTAATTAGCAGTTACTTCTTCAATAGAACTTTAAGTCACCCAGATCCTTGGTAAAACAACCCTATGAGTAAAGTTATGAACTACTGAGCAGCTGGTGTTCTGGGTGGAAAAATCAGCACTAACTAGGTAGGTGTGGAAAGATAAAGATTGGGGTATTAGCCTTGCATCTAGGTGGCAGCCTGTGTGGAATTCAGAAAGTCGTCTTACCTCTCTATGACTTCATTTTTCTTTTAATTTATAAAAGACTCACTTGAGTTGTTTCTGTCAGCCCTTCCAGCTTTAATATTCTGTTCCATTTCCTTAGCCCGTCTTCTAAAATAACCCACACTGTGGATTATACTTTAGTGCATTTTAGAGGAATGTGCAGATGTTCACTATGCAGTTGGTTCATAACAATTTATGAAAGGAAGGTCATCTCAGTAATGGCTGGTGAAAGGCAGTGTAAGCACTAATTATTTATAATGCTTATTAATCTTATCTTACATCTCACTGATCAAAAAGAGGTGGGGAGATATGGCTGGTACAAAAACAGGCTTTCAAAAAGTCCTTGAAAACAAAGTGACTTTTCCACTATTACTCCTCTTTAAATGAATACTATAGGGAAGGATTTCAGAAGAAGATGGTGAAGAAATTAGCAGATTTATTTTTAGACATATTGGTCTATAGAATTTTTGACTGAACAGGCTAAGTAATGAAATAAATGATACTATCCTTGTGTGATTAAGTTAAAGGAAAGTGCTTATTAATGAAAGTCGTTGAAATGATCTTATTTTTAAAAGTTGGTTGTTCCTATAAAAGGGTTTCATCTTCAAGGAATTCATGGAAAAGACTGACGAGTACAGGTTTCTGGTAACTGACTATACTGCTGAACCGAATGAATAAGCATTTTCAGAACTCTAATGGAAAACTGATGAATTCATAAAAGTGCTAACAAAAGATCAAGATAAAAAAAAATTAATTACATGGGACTGAGTGAACTGATGAGGGTGATTATAATTTTTGTGACTTTCTGTTTGAATAAAAAAAAAAACCCACACGGACTCAGAGGCCAAAAATACACAAATCAATTTTCACTGCAAAGTAAAGGCGCTGTTATAGTGGAGGATTACTGGACTGAATGTCAATATTATGACATAGTATGAGTGTGTTTCGTGTTTGGTAATTGCAATCATTGTTGCTTTCATTGTGGTCATCCATTTACAATGCTTGGTGTCAGTCTATTTATCTCTTGTAAAAATAAAATACAGTGTGTGTTTGAAAAAAAAAAGAAAAAATTGATAGGTGATAAACATTTCTGAGTCTAAATGTAATTTAATGTTAGTATGTCAGTCCACAGTGGAAAGTAAATATAGGATGTGGGTAATACTGGTGGGAATACAAATAGAATTTTTCTTTAAAAATGGATGAATCAGGGCTTCCCTGGTGGTGCAGTGGTTGAGAGTCCGCCTGCCGATGCAGGGGACGCGGGTTCGTGGCCCCGTCCGGGAAGATCCCACATGCCGCGGAGCGTCTGGGCCCACGAGCCATGGCCGCTGAGCCTGCGCGTCTGGAGCCTGTGCTCCGCAAGGGGAGAGGCCACAACAGTGAGAGGCCCGCATACCGCAAAAAAAAAAAAAGGATGAATCAGATAGTTAACTACAATTAATATTAGGTTAGAGTAGACATATTCTGGATTTTCTGCATGGTAGCCATTCTTATTCTAATTACTGGCTTATTTTATGTCTAATCATTAAGTTCATTTTGGAGTTGTATTGTTTTATGTCTCTCAACTCCCGTGACCACACTTGATTGGAAGAGGGATGTTAGCAGTTATAATATGGATTAGTGAGTTTTTGTCTAAGGTTTTAGATATTGGGTCTAAAGAAACCTGCAGTTAATCTCATTTATATGGTTAATAAAGTTTTTTAAAAGTTGAAAAAAAATTTAAAAAAAAGAATATTTAACTCTAATTTCCATTTTTTTCCCTAAAATAGTTAATGCAAACTAATACTATGTGAGTTGTCTGTTAGGGAAGAAATTAAAGTCCTGACTTTCACTAAGGTATAAGCAGGACAACACAAGTGAAATACAATATGATTCCTAAATTTAATTAATTTAGCAAAGCAGGAGCTCAGAGCCAGCAGAAACCATGAAAATGCTAGAGTCAGGGAATGTGAAGCACAATCTTTGAGAGGACATTGTTCTGTAGGGATGCAAAAAGACATCTTAAATATTAAGGGACAAAGAGACCGTAGCTGGCATCTGGTTATAAGTGCAAGACTTCTGTTTTAAAAGCATTTTCCAAGGTGTTTTAAGGAACTGAGAATCCTGAGATAAAGTTAAATATTGGATATTAGTTCGACTGTCATTTTGCTTCCAAAGGGATGCTAAAATTTAGTTATTTTTTGGTGAAAGTATTCATCTTTTTTTTAATCCAAAATACTTTTATTTGTTCAGAATCAGATGTACTTTTAGAAATAGTGGGAAAAACAGTAATGCTGAATATTTTAGAAAAATGTGAGTCATTGACTAAAAGTGAAAAGATATTAAAAATTTATTTCAGTGGTAAGATTGTAATCTTATTGGAGGAGAATGGTAAGATTGCAGTTAATGCTGGGAATGAGGCTCATAAGTGCAAGCCGTCGGGTTTGGAAATACCATCCTGAGACGGTGCAGTCTTGGAATATTTGAAAGTCAATTGTTCCAAACATTCAAATATTTGAAAGTCATCATGAATTTTAGTGATCTCTTCTTCCTGAAAGGAAAAATCCTACTATTGGTAGAATAAAGAAACCAGTTGAAGAATAGCCCATTGCTTAGTTACACAAGTATTATCAGTTTGTTGACTATATTTCTTAAATCTGAACTTGTTTTGCATTTAATAATTATGGTCGATATAATATTAAATGTTCTCTCAGCTAAAAAAAAAAAAAAAAGTTGGGCTGAATTTTTAGAAAAACTACCAATTCCCCTAGTCTAGAGGAAAAGAGGGGGTGTTAAAACAAAACTTCTAGAAATATATATAAATCATTGGCATTTCCACCATTAAAAGTATTTTAAACTCAAAAAAACAAAAAATACTGTGAGCTCATCAGCTCATCAGGGCTCTTAAAGACTACTATGCACAATTTGAAAACTTACCTGTGGTCTGTCAGAAGTGCATCTTTTCTTAGAATCAGAAATCATATATATGCATATAAGGAGGACTCAAGGATTATACATACTTTATGTGCTCTCATCCTAATACTTATCAGGGTGCCTTATCAAACTTAGGTCAGAGCTGAAATAAGATAAGACCAGAAAGGAAGGTAGAAAAAGAAACATATAATGAGGAGAGAGCAAGACAGAACAGATAGTAGATTTACAATGAAGTAGAATGGCTGAGGAGAGAAGACAAAGCTGCAGTGGAGGTTTTTAGAGTTTGTGCTTGGGAAATAGACCTTTGGCTTTTATCCATCCACTCACTTTCAATTGTACATTCACTTCTTCAATAAATATTGAAGACCCCTTGTGTACCAAGCATGGTGCTAAGCATAAATAAAATTGATACGGTCCCTGTTCTCAGTATCAATTCAGCTGATCTGTTCATCATTCCATCAAGGTTGTCATTCTAGTAGCCATGAATGTTCTATTGCAAAAAGAGCAAATGAAGAAAGTCTTGGATTTCCCAAAGGGTATTCTAACTTAAGAGATCCCTAGCACCAAAAAGAATAAATTAATGAAAGCAAACAGAAGTACCTCATAGGTATTCCTCCTGTGGAGGTACCGTCCTGTGGAGACAAATGACCACGTTTCACAGAGTTGACCTAGGGAAGTTGGCTATGTTTTCATTGTAATGGACACAAGGTGACAGTGCCTGTGGCTGGGAGTCAGGGTGTGTCTGAGCTATATGGGAGGACAAGACGAGGTCATGAAGGTGAGAAAAAAACCACAGTAACATCTTACAAACAAGTACATGAATTGCTCATTCCATGAACCTTAACAACCCAAACATTTTTCAACTGATCGCAACGATTTTCCTTCTGTTTCTCTCAAGAATTAGCCAGCTCTCTTGTCATTTTTGTGACCTCTTCCCTGTGTTGCTGATTGCTTGGCACAGTGGGTCTCATTATCTCCAGGCTTCCAGCCTGTTTTAATGGAGAGGGATGTTTATCTGTGTGAGCAGAGAGACTTGCTTACCCCTTGGTGCTAAAGTCTTTTGTCAGGAAACAGGAATAAATTGAAAGCAATTAGCTGATGAGCAGGAATGTAAACTTTTCATTTACGGCTTTTTTATGGCAGGAAGTAAATATTCCTTTTCCCTCCTTACAATTCTGTATTACATGAGCATTTGTCATTTGGAGATCCCAAATAGCCCTAATGTCTCTGTGGGAATTGTCTCTGTCCCCTTGTACTTGGTTTTAGAGGGACAGTAAATTCATGTACTCAGCACCCACCATAGAACCCAAGGAGGGACAAACCCTGACCAGACAAAGGACTGCATAGCATCTGAACTTGGCTATTCACCAACTGGATCCTGGGACTTTGAATCTCAAACAAGTGATATAAGAATAAAAGAAGCAGTTGAAGTTCTAGTTATCCATTTGCTCATTAATTTTTCCACAAATATTTATTGAGGTTCTGCTACATGACAGGTATTTTTCTAGGTGCTGGTGATATAGTGGTAATAAGAAAGACAAAGTTGCTGCCCTTAGCAACTTCATACTTGAGTTGGTGGAGGCAATAAAAAATTCAGAAGGTAATTTCAGACAGAAACGAGTGCTGTAAAGAGAATAAAACAAAGATGTACAACTAGGAGCAGGTGACAGCATAGAACTGAAACATGAAGGATGGGAAGAAACCAGCCTAGGGACCCTTGCAGGGAAGAGTGCTCTAGCCAGTGGTTCAGTCCCATTGTCATAGAAACATTCTGAGTAGCAGCATGAAAACCTCTCTGACCTCATGTCTTCGTGTGCTCCCCTTCACAGAAAAATGCATCCAAAAACTTGCTTATTTTTCCACCTCTCTTCAGTCTTCTCCAGCCATTCATAGTATCCTCTGGAATGGCTTTCATTCAAGCCACCACCAACTTCCACCTTGTCACCTCCCTTCAATAGCTGCATCCTGACCTGAATTTTCCCTGTTATGAGTCCTGCTCCTTAGTCTCTGGAATGGCCTTGGTTTCTGCCCATTCCTAACCAACCCTAACTGCAACCTCTGCTGATTTCATGAGCCCTAATATACTGCCAATTAATTCCATTTTTCTTTTCTTTGCCAGCATTGGTTTCTGTTGCTTTGAACCAAAGTCTAATTCATGCACTTATATTTTTCATATTACTGTTGATTTTTATCCAGGAAACCCAACTGTTCAACCTACAGCACAGTCCTCATTCATTCTTTTGCTTACATTCAGTGCTCTTGTTGAGGACATACTCGTGTTCCTTCTATGATTGACCTACTGTTCATTTATGGTTATTCACTTCTTGAGAGTAAATCATTCATTCATTTAAAAACATTTATTATTATGTATGTTCCTATCACAGTGTAAGATATTGGAGATAGACATAGTTAAAAACAGTAATGGTTCCAAGACATATTTGTTAGATTGGTACACTCACCAAAAAATTTCTCTTTTAGTTTAAAGTATTTTTAAATATTCTTCATGTTTCTCCTAATGCTTTGCTACACTAGGCTCTGTAGACTATGTCCTTTATAACTCTAATTTTGTCGCTGTTAAAATTTCTTATAGATTTGTTAGCTGTAAGATTAAATATAATTTATTTAAATATTATATTTTTAGCTCTTTAGTGATTTTTTATACTTCCAATAAAGAATCTAGACTCAAACAAGTAAAACCAAACAAGGTGACAGTAGAGAATCCTAAGAAGCCATTTCTCAGAAAAATCATCTTCCCCACTAGGATTTTTTTCATGGCTCACAGCCAAATGAATGAACATGTTTTGATGAACATTTAATTGTGAAGGACACTTTCAGTTACAAGTAATAGGAAAGGCAACGCACAGTAGTTAACTCATAAGGGAATTTGCTGGCTCATGTGAGTAGGAGGTCCAGTGATTAAAGGTTCTTCAAGGTTAACCAGTGATGGTATCAGCACATAGTATCTTTCTATCTCACCATTCTTCTATCGACAGTGTTGGCTTCTTCTGAAGGCTTGCTTTCCTCGTGGGCATAGAATGGCTGCCAGTAGTAAATGTGACTACAGGTGATTTTGTTCATGGCTAGAGATAGAGAAAGAGAGTTGCCTTCCAAAACTTTAAAACAAAAGTCATAAGTTTTGTTTTAATTGGGTGATCCTAAATAATTGAATCACTTTGGCTGGGGAAATGTTGATTGACTCAAATCTTAAATATATACCCACCCTCAAACCAACTACTATGGCAACAGAAAAGTATCCATGAGAACCCACCCTTAGGACTGGGGATGGGATCAATGTCATTCAGATCACATGGCCACTACATAGTGAGGAAGGATGAAATATATTTGGGAGGCTTTAACACTAGCCAATGCAGGCATATGTTTGCACATAATTTGTATATAATTCACATATGCATTTCTTATTTGATTATTTTATTAGAAATAAGAATGATTATATCTTACAAATACAGGATGTTGCCATATAAGTGCTTTACATATTTTTTCATGTTATCTAGACTAGAAAAATATTCAGTAAGATTAATTTACTATTACAATCCTTAAGGTCATTATATCTCTATTTTTGTGTTTTTATTCTTTCTCATTGAGGTATATACCAGCAGGAGAAACAAAAAGTTAAAGGGTAAGAACACTTAATATTTTTATCTGAAATATAATCTGAGAAGCACTATTTTAGATAATACTATGTAGTAAATAAACAGTAACCACGTAGTAGTTTATATATCATTTATTTTCAGAATATAATATTTCTACTTAAAATACATTGTACTCACTAACCCTATAACATTCGTGAAATTACCAATCATCTTGTAGCTATAAACTAGAAAATATTTTAAAATTTTTATGTCTAATGATGTGTTTATTTACTTTGGAAAAGACATCCATTTTAATCTCTCTATCCTGAGAATGATGAAACTTTATCTTTACTGTCATAGAACCAGCAACAAAACAAAACATCTTGATCAGCTCAAAAATTCACTGAAATCTTCCTTCAGTATAGTTCATTATTATTTTAATGTAGTTCATTATTATTCCTTTATTTAATGTAGTTCATTATTATTTAATGTAGTTCATTATTATTCCTTTATTTAATGTAGTTCATTATTATTCCTTTAATGCAGTTCATTATTATTTAATGTAGTTCATTATTATTCCTTTATTTAATGTAGTTCATTATTATTCCTTTATTCTTTCTACCATGTATTGACTGCATTCAATTGATTGAACACTTAGTCTGTGCCAGGCACTACTGAGCACTGAAGGTGTGTGTATGTGTGTGTGTGTGTGTGTGTGTGTGTGTGTGTGTGTGTGTGTGTGTTACTTGTACAATGCACAAGGATTTTGAGAGGTTTCTATACCCTTCCCAAAGTACATAGAACACTGAAAGAGAGGTCAGAAGATTCAGAATTGGGATAAGGACAGGAGAGAATGGAGATATGAGAAAAGTACACGCATTTTCCTTACAAAAGGGCTTATATCAGGCCACTGAGTAGCAGGAAAGAGTTCTCAACTCCAATTACCAGAGTCTAAATATGACTGTAAGTCACATCTTCATTATCCTTCACCAAGAAGACAACACTTTGGAACTTGACATGAATGTGAGTTGAAAGTAAATGACAAGTAGGAAAGACAAGCAGCACCACATGTACTTATTCAATGCAGGGAACGTTTCGCCATTCTAGAAGTATTCGTCATCATGAAGTATCAGCACAGTGGAGAAACGATTCCTCTTAGAATCTGCCCATTTCAGCGCAGGACAGTATTTGTGTGTTTCCTAGACAACAGAAGAAAATTATTCAAAAATCAGTTAAGCTTAAACAACTAAAAAGTATTGAGGATGTTTTATTTATTATTTTAATTTTAAGGAATAAATTTGACCTTGGTCAGGTTAATGTATGGCCGGTAAAAAATAAGGGAAAAAGTTTAAATAGAGCAACTCAAAAAGGCAAGCAATTTTGTCAGTGTTCTTAGTGTTAATTAGGAACACCCAGCCTATACCACACAGGGAGAAAAATGCTCACAATCTACCAGACACACTTCAATAAGTGAATTATTGCTTGTCCTTGTAAGACTTTGATTATTATTTTATTATTCTATGAGAAAGTTTGTGACATTCTTGCTGAATCTAAAAGTTTCAGTCCCAGAAACTGGTAAGATGGAGCTGCCTTACCACTTTCAATATATCACACTTGTTACTCACCATTTGCAAAGGATTATTTTGGCCATTCTGATTTGCATTAGTGAAAGAAGTTACATGAACTGTAAATCCCAAAATTGGGTAGAAATTATAGGTAAAGGAAAGAAAATAATTCAAGAGAATAAAAAACATAACGAAGTGCATTAATAATTGTCATTCTTAATTTTAACTACAATTAATATACAATTATTTGCTTTCATCTAAAGGCTCTTATAAAAACACAATAGCTTCTAAATTGGTTTCTAAATTTTAGTTACTAAATGAATTTTGGTGAACTATACTGCAAGTCTAACACTTAAAAATAAAAAAGGTAAAGAAATAGCAGTTACATTCCCATGTCTGCTTCTTCAGCAGTATATTGTTTATAAGATTAAAATGCCATATGCATTATTATAAGGATTTACTAGTGGTAATTTATGAGATGACTGTGCCGAGCCTTCCAGGAGCCATCTTTCAACCTGTGCTGCTGAAAACAGACAAAAAACAAATATTTAACAATGAAATATTTATTGACAATAAGACCAATTTGTCAAGAGAAAACCATTCTCTATGTAGTAGACATCAGCTGTCCTTTTAATCAAGACACAGTCTGATAAAAGGGAGGTGTTCTGAGGCTGCTCTGAGAACAAATGTATCCTCATGATAGAATGGTTCCCAAAATAAGCTGACACATTTGGCTTCTTCCTGTGGGTATATTAAATTTCCTGAATGATCTTCCTATCATTTCACACATGGCAGATGCAACAGATCAGCAACCAAACAAAACTCCTGCCAGTGGAGGTGGTTGCTCGGTTATCACTATGGGAACTACTTTCATTTGTCTATTAATTTACCTAATGACAATGTTTTTAAAACCCATAAATCTCACACTGAGGTTTCATGAATTTGCTTATGAAGAAAAAAATGAAGCAAACCATCAGACTCCCTTAGTTGAAGCTGGAAATATAAAGGAGATCAAACCCACAAATGAGATGATACTGTAGCTTATCCTAGGTTGAAAACCTCTCCTTAAAGTAAAATATTTCTGTGGTTATTTTGCAACTTCAGAAATGAGAATGTAAAAGTTAACTAGTAACTAAACTCTATTTCCTCAAGATTTTTTGTATCTTTCAAAACTTACCTTTAAACGTATATTCAGAAGTTGTTGTGATTTGTTTTTATTAGCAGAAATGACAGATTTTGCTGGCAAGGGAGTCTTTAAAGTCTGTTGATGTTTGTTATTTTCAAACATTGAAACACTGCATTATTACATTAACTTTAATGTAGTATTGGCTATAGGAGCAAAGTCAAGTTATTTAGTGGAAAACTTGTCACCTTACTGATTCATTTTAAGATTCAAATGTTCAATTACTCCCATTAGATATGTTTTTAATATTTATTAGATAAGATATACTAGAAAAATAAGTACAGAAATTTCTAAGAGAGACTTATTGAAAATATAAAGTTTAAAAAAACTGTTCTGGAAAAAAAAAAGGCCATTGTGTTTGCTGCTGGCTCTTTGGTACAGAAAAAGCATAAAAGAAAAGTATTAATCAGATTGTATAATTTCGTATTACCCCCAACACTAATATTAATGGTACACCAGTGACTGTTCACTGGATACAAAACTGCTAGGTACAACATAGTTAATAAGCCTGGGATAAAAATGGGTTTTTTTTGGCAAACGTTATGGCACATGACTATGTTTCAGACCGCATTAAACATCAATAGTCTATGTGAGGTACTTCATTAAATGTCACTATGTGAAAATTTGAATTTCTACAACAGATAGATTAAGGATTGGTTTATTTGAAATACTAATTATTTATTCACCTCATTAAAAACCTCAGTTTTTTTTTAGAGGAGGTCCTTGTGCCCCCTTAACTGTACACAAAGTTTTATGTATGTAAGGATTTGTGCGTTTGGCCAAAAAAAAGGACACAGAGCTGTCCTCAGATTTCTGAAAGACTATATGTTTCAACAAAGTTTAAAAATTATGTTTCTTTAGTGTAATGCCCATCCCTCATTATCAAATGTAATTTGATTTACAAAATATTGATTTAGTTTGTTTTGCCAAAGAAAGTATACCCACATAAGAGAAAACTGCTGCTATAAAATGACAAATTTATATGTGTATTGATTATGAGGATGAATGGACTCAGAACCTTAGGAATATCATTAAAATATATCACAACATCTTCATTTTTATACATAACTTAAGAATGCATAAATGATAACAATATAAACAAAGCTATCATTTATTGAGACCTTAGACTGTGCCAGACTTAGTTCTATTTACATTATTTCATTTTAATAGTGTGGTGACAGCCATTATGATTATTGCTGTTTCCCATATGAAGAAACCAAGACTTGGAGGAGTTAAATAATTTACCAAAGATCTCACAGCTAGTAACTAGAGGGCCTGAAATTCAAATATATGTCTTTTTGTTACTAAAATCTATACTCTTTGCCACTGTGCTATAATATATTTCCTATAGCCCACCACCACTCAAAATGTTATCATGGATATTTTTAGGTTGTGAAGTAGAGTACTCTAATTCACCCACTGAATATTTAGAGTCCTGGCAATCACATTTACTTCTGGAAAACTGGAGAAGTAGGTACGATTCCCCTTCCCTACATATCAGTGCCTCAGATCTTTTCAAGAACAAATACTAGCTAGTATAACCTCAAGCTTCACTTTTTTTTTTTGCATTCACTTTCTTTTATTTTTTTCACATCTTTATTGGAGTATAATTTCTTTACAGTGGTGTGTTAGTTTCTGCTTTATAACAAAGTGAATCAGCTATACATATATATATGTTCCCATATCTCTTCCCTCTTGCGTCTCCCTCCCACCCTCCCTATCCCACCCCTCTAGGTGGTCACAAAGCACCGAGCTGATCTCCCTGTGCTATGAAGCTGCTTCCCACTAGCTATCTATTTTACATTTGGTAGTGTATATAAGTCCATGCCACTCTCTCACTTCGTCCCAGCTTACCCTTCCCCCTCCCCGTGTCCTCAAGCCCATTCTCTACATCTGCATCTTTATTCCTGTCCTGCCCCTAGGTTCTTCATGACCTTTTTTTTTTTTTTTTAGATTCCATATATATGTGCTAGCATACGGTATTTTTTTTTTCTCTTTCTGACTTATTTCTCTCTGTATGACAGACTCTAGGTCCATCCACCTCACTAAAAATAACTCAATTTCGTTTCTTTTTGTGACAGAGTAATATTCCATTGTATATATGTGCCACATCTTCTTTATCCATTCATCTGGACACCTAGCTTGCTTCCTTGTCCTGGCTATTGTAAATAGAGCTGCAATGAATATTGTGATACATGACTCTTTTTGAATTATGGTTTTCTTAGGGTATATGCCCAGTAGTGGGATTGCTGGGTCATATGGTAGTTCTATTTTTAGTTTTTTTAGGAACCTCCATACTGTTCTCCATAGTGGCTGTATCAATTTACATTCCCACCAACAGTGCAAGAGGGTTCCCTTTTCTCCACACCCTCTCCAGCATTTATTGTTTCTAGATTTTTTGATGATGGCCATTCAGACCAGTGTGAGATGATATCTCATTGTAGTTTTGATTTGCATTTCTCTAATGATTAATGATGTTAAGCATTCTTTCATGTGTTTGTTGACAATGTGTATATCTTCTTTGGAGAAATGTCTATTTAGGTCTTCTGCCCGTTTTTGGATTGGGTTTTTTGTTTTTTTGATACTGAGCTGCTTGTATATTTTAGAGATTAATCCTTTGTCAGTTGCTTCATTTGCAAACATTTTCTCCCATTCTGAGGGTTGTCTTTTTGTCTTATTTATGGTTTCCTTTGCTGTGCAAAAGCTTTTAAGTTTCATAAGGTCCTGTTTGTTTATTTTTGGTTTTATTTCCATTTCCTAGGAGGTGGGTCAAAAAGGATCTTGCTGTGATTTATGTCATAGAGTGTTCTGCCTATGTTTTCCTCTAAGAGTTTCATAGTGTCTGGCCTTACATTTAGGTCTTTAATCCATTTTGAGTTTATTTTTGTGTATGGTGTTAGGGAATGTTCTAATTTCATTCTTTTACATGTAGCTGTCCAGTTTTCCCAGCACCACTTATTGAAGAGGCTCTCTTTTCTCCATAATATATTCTTGCCTCCATTATCAAAAATAAGATGACCATACATGTGTGGGTTTATCTCTGGGCTTTCTATCCTGTTCCATTGATCTATATTTCTGTTTTTGTGCCAGTACCATACTGTCTTGATTACTGTAGTTTTGTAGTATAATCTGAAGTCAAGGAGACTGATTCCTCCAGCTCCGTTTTTCTTTCTCAAGATTCCTTTGGCTATTTGGGGTCTTTTGTGTTTCCATACAAATTTTGAAATTTTTTGTTCTAGTTCTGTGAAAAATGCCATTGGTAGTTTGATAGGGATTGCATTGAATCTGTAAATTGCTTTGGGTAGTATAGTAATTTTCACAATATTGACTCTTCCAATCCAAGAACGTGGTATATCTCTCCATCTGTTGGTATCATCTTTAATTTCTTTCATCAATGTCTTTTAGTTTTCTGCATACGGATCTTTTGTCTCCTTAGGTAGGTTTATTCCTAGGTATTTTATTCTTTTTGTTGCAATGATGAATGGGAGTGTTTCCTTAATTTCTCTTTCAGATTTTTCATCATTAGTGTATAGGAATGCAAGAGATTTCTGTGCATTAATTTTGTATCCTGCTACTTTACCCAATTCATTGATTAGCTCTAGTAGATTTCTGGTAGCATATTTAGGATTCTCTATGTATAGTATCATGTCATCTGCAAACAGTGACAGCTTTACTTCTTTTCTGATTTGGATTCCTTTTATTTCTTTTTCTTCTCTGATTGCTGTGGTTAAAACTTCCAAAACTATGTTGAATAATAGTGGTGAATGTGGACAACCTTGTCTTGTTCCTGATCTTAGTGGAAATGGTTTTGGTTTTTCACCATTGAGGACGATGTTGGCTGTGGGTTTGTCATATATGGCCTTTATTATGTTGAGGTAAATTCCCTCTATGCCTACTTTCTAGAGGGCTTTTATCATAAATCGGTGTTCAATTTTGTTGAAAGCTTTTTCTACATCTATTGGGATGATCATATGATTTTTCTCCTTCAGTTTGTTAATATGGTTTATCACATTGATTGATTTGTGTATATGGAAGAATCCTTGCATTCCTGGGATAAACCCTACTTGATCATGGTGTATGATCCTTTTAATGTGCTGTTGGATTCTGTTTGCTAGTATTTTGTTGAGGATTTTTGCATCTATGTTCATCAGTGATATTGGCCTGTAGTTTTCTTTCTTTGTGACATCTTTTTCTGGTTTTGGTATCAGGGTGATGGTGGCCTCGTAGCATGAGTTTGGGAGTGTTCCTCCCTCCAGCACTGTAGATTTTGGTTAGTCAAATAAAGAAATAAATCTTTGGTTGCCATAGCTAATTCTTCACTCATAGTTTATTCTTCATACCCTCAACATTTTTGATCATCTACTATGTGCCAGTCCTTAAGCTAAGTGCTGGGAATGCAACAGTAAATCAGAAACATATTGCACCTGCTCTTACAGCCTAATAAAGACAAATCAAAGAATTTCACTGCTGAAGATGTCTCAAAGGTCATAGTCCAGAATTTCCCAATGCCCATTTCATGAATCTGAGAAGCAGATTTTCACCTTCCCTTCTTTACATATATTGTTTGATAGAAGACTCGAATACATTTCTCTCTTCCATCTTGTGATGGGCAAAATTCTAAAACGACCCCCACAATCTTTGCCCCCTGTTGTTACTCCTATGATTGTGTTGTTTTACAATGAAAGGGATTTTGCAGATATAGTTAAGGTTACTAATCAATTGACCTTAAGGTAGAGAAATTATCTGAATGGCTTAACCTAATCACATGAACTCTTTCAGAACAGAGAATTCACCTGCATACTTACTACACAACCATCAAAATCTTCATATCACATTCATCTCTTGCATCCCATTCAGTTTTTACATAGTATCCAAATAATATCCTTTAGAGTCAGAGATCCAATTTGGAGTTAAATATTGTTTAGCTGTCACCTCTCTTTAGACTCATTCAACTTGGGACATTTTCTCATGCTTTCCTTGGCTTTTATCATCTTGAAACTTGAAGATCACAGGCCAGTTATGTCGGAGAATATCCCTTCGTTTGGATTGGTCCAGTTTTTCTTCATGACGATTGTGCATATTGGAGAAAAGAAACTGTTTTCTTCTCATTGATTACTTTAAAATAGCATACAATTTCTACTTTTATGATTACTAGTGTTGTTAATTTTGATAACAAGGTGGTGTCTGCCAAGATCCTCCATTGTAAAGTATTCTTCTTCCCTTTGTAATTAAGAAATATTTTGTAGGAAGGTAATTTGAGACTATGTAAATATCTCATTCATTACCAAACTTTAAATTTATTTGTGTATAATAATTGTATCAATATGGACTCATGATTTTCTATTTTATTCATTGTTTTATAATATGCTACTATTATTCCTTACTTTAATACTCAAATTGCCAGAAATTGGTCAAATGGAACTTCCTTTTTTTAATTTTATATTTTTATACAGCAGGTTCTTATTAGTTATCTGTTTTATACATATTAGTGTATATATGTCAATCCCAGTCTCTCAATTCATCCCACCATCATGCACCCCCCCCCAGCTTTCCCCCCTTGGTGTCCATATATTTGTTCTTTACATCTGTGTCTCTATTTCTGCCTTGCAAACTAGTTCATGTATACCATTTTTCTAGATTCCACATATATGCATTAATATAGGATATTTGTTTTCTTTTTCTGACTTACTTCACTCTGTATGACAGTCTCTAGGTCCACCCATGTCTCTACAAATGACCAAATTTCATGCCTTTTTATGGCTGAGTAATATTCCATTGTATATATGTACTACATCTTCTTTATCCATTCGTCTGTTGGTGGGCATTTAGGTTGCTTCATGACCTGGCTTCTTTTTTTTTTTTTTTAAACATCTTTATTGGAGTATAATTGCTTTACAATGGTATGTTAGTTTTTGCTTTATAACAAAGTGAATCAGCTATACATATATCCCCATATCTCCTCCCTCTTGCATCCTGACTTCTTAAAGCTGGCTTTGCTGCAGTGTTATTTTGACAAGACCCCCTCTATACTCTGAGCACTTCCTTACTTTCTGACAGCAAGATTTCTTTGCCTCATCTTGTACTTTCCCATCCCTAGCCCTGGAATTGGCCATTTTTCCAGGGAGTCCTGGTTTTGGTTGCTGATACATGATATTTAGAAACCAAGAATCAAACTCTGAGGGTTGTTGCTCTTTCAATTCACATTAGGCTTTCTTTACCTTTTCCAAAACATCATGCTCTCTCCTGCCTAAGGCTTTTGTATATGTTATTCCCTCTACCTGGAATGCTCTTCTCTCCTCTTCACATAGTGAACTCTTCTTACTTATCCTTCAGATAAGTAAGAACTTAAACCTTGCTTCCTCAAGGAGACTTTCCATTGGTGCCCAGACTAGTTGAGGTGTCCTGTCATAACATCATGTCCCTTTAAAGAATTTTAGAGTATAGTCAGCATTTTGTGTCATGTTTCCTTCTTGCTCTGAAGGACAAAGGCTGGTTTTTATCAATATGGTATCACTAGTGCCTAGCATATAGTAATTCCCAACAAGTATTTGTAGAAAGAATGAGTAATGTGAGTGAGTAAATGAATGAATGAATAAAGAAATTAATGAATGAAGCTAGAACTAGACCCCAGTGCTTTCCCAGTTAGTCCACAGTGGACACTTAAAACTTTTAAAGGTAAAGAACTCACTGAAATAGTACTCCCTAGATTCTCAGACATAAAGGCACAATTTGATTCTTTCTAACAAAACCCAGAATTTTTCACACTGGATCAAATGATTTTCCACATTATTGCTGATGTTAGTTCTTCTTGGAATGGATTCAGACAAAAATGGACAACCAAGTACCCTCTGAAAAGGTCATAGAGTTTGCCACTACTGATTAATCACTTGGTTTTATTCTCCATTGGATTTATTATATTCCGAGTAACTTTGCTAAGCTGTTAAGAAAACAAAAAGCTTCAGAAGAATATTTAATTTGATTGCATAATGCTAAATCTTTGCCACCTCCTGGCTCCCTAATTAAATCTTGTTTTTATACAGCACCTTGTTCTTGAATGTGGACTGCTCTACGAGTCTCAGGAAGGGAATTTATGGTAGATAAAATCCAGAAATTTGCTTTGAGACATTGTGGAAGTCTAATAGACCTACAGTTGTCTCTACAGGAAGGGCAAACATACAAGTGTCTTCTTGGCCTGATGCATTTATGGCTTTCCTCTGGTCTTGAATCAGACCTAGACTCAACAAAGATGCACCTATAGTTTCTGCCTTTCCCCAGCAGTAACTCCAATAACTGTCCCTGTGAATTATGTCAGACCCTTTGGCATCCTTCGGAGAATTTGATTATTGAATTCTGTTGACTGGCTAGAAGGAAAGTGGGATCAGAAGTGCAGACCTAAAATAGTTATAGTTCTTTCCATCCTGAGAGATACATTAGGAGAATTTTCAAGGGTTTTTTCTCATTTTACATTTTCTGAGGTGGGCTTCTGAGACCCTTGGCAATTTCTCTTCTATTCACTTTATGTTATGTGGTGTCTATTATAAAAACAGAGAATCTCATAACAACTTACACAATGGAAAATGATTATTCAAATATTTTTCCTTTTCCCTGACTTACAGTGTGCTTTTCTTCCAATCTAAGATTTTTGGCAAAAGTGAAGACCTGGGTGAAAAAATCTACCTGTGTTTCCATTCAAATCAGATGAGAAATGCAGAATAACCCCCACCCCATGTGAATTAGGAATCTCTCCTTTGTTTTTCTGGGGCTGCAGTGAAGGAAATATTCTTGGCCATGTTGAGGCCCCTGTAACTTGATATTTTAATACTTCCCACCAGAGAACCTAACCAGTACTTATAAATTCAAGAGAAATCCCTCTACTTTTTAGCCCCCTTCCAGTGGTAAATTTTCCTCACTCAGTCATGTTTCAAGTGGTTTAGCCTTCACTCATGACCCATTTAATTTAGTTATTAAAAGGATCGGTTATTAGTATATCACGTCTCAGAAGTAATTGAGATGGATGCAATTGATTGATGTGATTTAATTAACTAGAAGTTTTTGCCTACACTGAGAAAATCATAATGTGAGCTTTACTAAACAAACTAAAATAACCTGAACAGGAACCAACTGAGTATTCAAAGAATCAAAGGCAAAGAATCAAAGCAAGCTTACAAAAATCTCCTCTAATGAGAATGCTGTTTGAAAATACATTGTTCAGCTTTGAAGTAGAAAAAAAGCTGAGCAACTGGACTCTAATATTTTCTAAACAGAGGTACATTTTAATTGTTGGATTACTTTTGAATTTTAGAAGGGTCATTGGCAATTTATGTGCCATTTCTAGCAAAGGAAAAAAGAGAGGTAATGGGATTCTGTTCACCATGCCTTCAGTAGTGGCCTGGAAGATGGAACTGCAAAGGCCCATTTTTCCCTCCAGGACTGTATTTCATTTGTCAAAATGAATATGGGGTATCGATGCATTCCTAATATTTACTAATATTCTCCCAGGTCAACAAAGCATCACAGACATTAGCAGAGTACAGCATACCAACAAAAGCAGAGATGCTGGTAATATTCTAGCCTTGTCAAATGACAGTCTCTGGCCATGAAAAATGTTTGGTAGGGCTCTGTTAAATTATCCAAAGAGCTATTAGATATCTGGTGTATTTGTCTGTATAGAGACTTTCTTTCACATCCTACTGAAAAGTATTTAAAGTAAAATAATATCCTACAAATGCCATATTCTAGACTCTAGAATGTCTCTAGAATGTCTATTTATCTACCAAGGCAGTTGAGTAAGAGTAATGTTATGATGGTAAATGTGTACATTTCTGGCATAAATGTTTACTTGCCTCTGCTTCTCAACAGTTGAGTAGTTTCTCTGTCTTCCCACTTGAAGTCATATGATATCCAGTGAACATCACCTCTTTGGAGGCTGCTAGTGTTTATCTTCTAAGTGCTAATATTAAAACAAAGTTCTTGATTCAGGCGACTGTGAGCCTGAGTTTCTGAGCATCATTTCTTCTCTTCTAGAGTCTTCCATAGGGGCAATTATCTTTGAAAAGTATAAGTCACTGTGCTGCCTCTTTCAACACAAATCACAAGTGTCTGCTTGGCCAGAAGTTAAAAAGCAAATACATATTTTAAGCCAAAATTTAAAATAGTCATATATTTAGGAAATTCTATTGCTCTTTTAACTTTTAAGCATATTCATGAAATATTTTTAAAGTTTCTAAAAATGTTTACAAATATAGAGCTATTTAGGGAGTTTACAAGATACCTGAAAAAATTCTTATTTTGATTATAGTCCTTTCTTTTTTGTTGTTGTTTTCTCAAAGCTTTTTAGAGTCTTATTGCCATTTCTTTTAACAGATAACATCTGGGGGAAAAAAGAACAAAAGTAGTAGTCAAAGTTTACAACACTTGCTTGAGCTAAAAAGGACAAACAATAATTTGGAAGAGTCCTATCAGTGCCATACAATATTGTTTATTAAAATTAACCAAGATATAAACACACCTACATACAATATTGATATGTCAAGCACCAAGAGAAAAAGGAACAAAGCATGAAAAAACGTATTTTCTTTTTTTTGTTTGTTTTTTTATACTGCAGATACTTATTAGTTATCAGTTTTATACACATCAGTGTATACATGTCAATCCCAATTGCCCAATTCATCACACCACCATCCCCACCCCACTGTGGTTTTCCCCCCTTGGTGTCCATACATTTGTTCTCTACATCTGTGTCTCAACTTCTGCCCTGCAAACCAGTTCATCTGTACCATTTTTCTAGGTTCCACATACATGCGTTAATATACGATATTTGTTTTTCTCTTTCTGACTTACTTCACTCTGTATGACAGTCTCTAAATCCATCCAATTATAGTCCTTTCTGACATAGAAAATTGGTCAACAGAATTAGAAACTACAGTTTTTAAGTTCTGTGATGGCAGAGACCATTGTAACCTCAATACCTAGGAAGTAGTAAGTATTTAATAATCATTTGTTGAATGAATGAATGAATGAATAGACGGATGTATTCCGTACATCCGTACATCCGACGGATGATTTTGTATACTGACAAAATCACGTCTTATTAGTAAGACAAAAATAATAGAATAATAATACAATTATATAGTTCTTTTTATAATTGAACATAATTTTCATCTATTCTTTGGAATGTTTAGTTATTTTTATCTACAAGAAAGACATTCTGAGAAATTATTATTATGGTTGGTATTAATAACATATCTAATTGTTCCTCCAATCTCTATACTCATGCTATACTGGCCTTTCTTTGCTTTATTAAACATATTTTTGTACCCATGCCTTGTAAAGAGAACTTTAAAATGGCAAGTATAACTGACTTAGAAAACAGCATAACATGATGAAAATCAGTAATGGCAAATACACAGAAGCAAACTAGACTGTTTCCTTGGAAATTTTAAATGCTTGTCATATCTATGATCATTATTTCATTGTAAATCATTAGGTAAAAATTTAGGAAATTGGCTTTATTCAATTTTGGTTTCTCAGAGCCTTTTATGTCTCCAGGAAACAGAAATCAAACTGTTATTGAAACTTAGAAAACAATTGACAACACTGCTTAGACTTCCATATTTCTTTTTAAACCACTGTAGAACGATGAATCAGTGTTTAGCATCTACTATGTACCAGCATCATAATAAACAATTCACAGCATATAAATAGAGTATGTGGCATGATCACTACATTCAAGTGACATATTCTTGTAGGGGAAAATATGTAACAATCATGAAACAAATCCTAAACAACTGAAAACAGAAGGAATTAACTTTTAGCTAGTTAAAGAAGAGAGATGCTTAGGAAAAATGTCATGAGACAGCTGAAATTGACCTTATGTCTTGTGGATAAGAACCAGGAAAATGAAGGGAAGATTGGACGTCTCCAGTCTGTGAAACAACAGGAACCAGATGACGGAGAGGGGAATGCATGTGGAATGAATGAAATCAGAATACTCCTCCAAGGAGAGCTGGTGGTGCTCTATCAGAGGAGTGTATGAGATGCTAGAATGCTTTTCAGGGTGCCCTGCAAGCTATTGTTAGCAGAGTTATGAATGGAAGGAATTCTATTAGAAGACACATTAGACCTGAACAATATTCACTTGTCAGGGGAATCATTTGATACCAATTCATCTTTTCCTCCTGTGCCCATTCCACGATGGGTCTTGAGATATAGGGCTGTCATTCACATAGGATCTATTCTCTGATAGGGCCGGAGAGCAAAGACTCCAAATTCTTGGCTCCTAGGTTCAAAAGCATTGATACAGGTGTAATGTATGACCAAAAAGTCTTGAAAGGAAAAGCAATCTGGTAAAGCTCATGCATGCTTCTACCCTTGCCCTCAGAGCAGAAAACCATCTGAGCTGTGCAGGAAAAGAGAGAAAATCTGGAAGAGAAGCAAGAACCTACAGACTTTTGTCTGTTTCTGTGCCCTGCCCCTCCCCTTCCCCATCTCTCACCCCACACCTGAAGATGGAGAAAAATACAGTGAAATTGTCATTTAAATTTTGATTTCTGATAACAAAAGGGACACATCTCTTGCATCCTGGGTGAGGCTTACTGCATAGAGAAGTTCCTGACACCATCATGATAGAAGCGAATACCTCACAGGTCCAGTCTGAACTCTAGGAGTAGCCACCAAGCCAGTGTCCTAATGAGAGCAGAGTTTGTAGATAATAGAGCAGAGATGGGTCAGAGGCAGTGTTAGGGATGCAGTGAGAGTCTCTGAGTATCCCTGAACCCTGAATCTCAAGATGGGGGGAGAAAAACTAGGACATGGAAAGGAAGACCAAAAGAAGCCTAGAGGTTGGGCTAAGGAAAATGTAGTGTGACAACCAGAGACCATGGCAACGCCACAAACTTCTAAATAAATAAACCCTGGGCAGAGTCTAATGATCAAACTCTGACTGTAAAATTGTGCATTTTGGCAGGTGGTAAAACATGAGATATGCCTGAAAATTGAAGCAGATTAGTAACAGCTCAAAGGACATCTGCATAGGATAAAAACACATCAGAACTAAGAAGCAAATGGCTTCCTTCCCAACAATATACTGCATGGCTTTGGAGCAAATTTCTTTATTAACCCACCCCATTCCTCCAACTTAGGCTCAAATCCAGGGAGAAGAGAAGGGAGAAAAGCCAAAAAGGAAGTTCTATCCAGAGTGTGCCTGCATTATAAACTAGGATTGTCTGAGAAATTACCATATTTTCACTGAGTTTACCTAAAATAAATTATGATTCTGTTTGTGTGCATGAAGACTCAAAGTCAGAAGATATATTTTAATTGTAGAAAATAGTATTATATTTTTGAACTTCATTCCATGCCTTTGAAACACAAGCCTAATAAATTCATATTTGGGGTCCCTTAGTTGCCAGTTACTTCATTCTTCCCACCTACCCATTCTTCAGGGAACCAGGGTTCGGAATTCTCTGACCCAAAATAACTGTAGTGGTGCTGTTGAGAAAGACAGTTGTAGCTGAATTATCTTCATTTACTGAGCAATAAAATGAACATATTAGTTCCACTTCTACCTATGGGTGGAGAGACCAGAAATAGTCTTTCTGGATTCAGCCACGGATCTGTAGTGTCTGAGTGGAACCCTGAAACTTCCAAGGCTTATTTAGCTATAACTTTTGCCCTTACTCATGGAATATTAACAAATTGTCATGAAAGTTCTTTCAACTTTTAGCTGCTTTGTTATCCAGTGTCTTTGTGGGACACCTCTGCACAAAACACCAGTCTGCTTAGATGTGGCTTAACATCATCATCATCATCATCATCATCATCATCATCATTATCATGACATAAATAAAGGCTGCCATTTATCAAATGCTTTCTCTGTGCCATGTTCTTGACATATACATTTCCTCATTTAATGTGCATAGTAACTCTATGAGGTAGGGTGTAGTATGCTGAAACCAAGGATCAGAATTAATTATCATTCCAAACCTCACATCACTGGGCAGCACCAGAAACTATATGATGATAAAAACTGTGCTAATGACTATTCTATACTCCACTATCCCTGTGTACCCTTTTTTTTTTATTGACTATTATTCTCTAGGAGTTAACATATTCATATACCATGCTTTCCACTTGGCTAAACTGGATAGTCTGTATTGCTCTAACCCATATGATATGGCTTCAATTTTGAATCAGGACTGTCTAGAGATGCCTTTGGTTTTGCAGACTCACCAGATTGGAGATGAATGTCAGCACAAACTTAAACTATGCCTCAGTGTACACATTCCTTTGACAATTTAATTTGGAGAGCTTCATTTTCTTCCTCTGCCTCCACCCACATGCTACACAAGTTTCCATCTTCAGTGCCCCTGGAATAACCAGTCCTAAGGCTAGATTTGTGGCCCTGGTTCCAGATGTGGCGATTCTTGGTTTCACTTTGTCTCATTTCATATAAGACTGTCATATTAACATTCCACTAACATAACAGCATTCCAGCATTCAAACCTACAGAGATAAGACATTTTTCTGCTATGCCATCATTGCTTATTTGGATATGTAGTATTATATATTGGCTTATTATTTAATAGCTATGAAGATAAATGGTCTACAAATGAGTAATCTGTCCCAAATTTTATACATATTGAATTGACATCTAAATGATGGGATGGGAGATTTCTATCTTTGTATCTTTACATTTCTATCTATAAAACATAAATAAAATGAACAAAATCAACAGAGATATTCAATGCTCAACATAGACCAAATTTTCGTGACCACAATTAGTTCAATTTGGAGGTCTCAAAATTTGGAATAGTTGGGAATGGCTAAGTAATATGTTTTACCTGTTAGCTTGTTCTTCTGACAGTTCCTCTACTACTAACTACTTCCTAGTCTACACTCTTAAAATTTACATCTTCTTTGTATAACTACTCCTTGGTAAATTATTTAAAGTTTTTTTTAAAAAAATCTGTTATCTTGAATATCACACTTATAAAAAAGTTTCTAAAATAGTATTGTACTATGCCTGTATAACTTTCATCCAGCTTCCTTAAATGACTATACTATTAAGTAATCTACATATTTTGTTCAGATTTTGCCAGGTTTCCCCTAATGTCCATTTTTTGGAGTAGAATCCAGTAAAGGACCCCATGCTGTATTTAGTTGTCACGTCATTTTTGTCTCCTTTAATCTGGGATGGCTCTTCAGGCTCTCTTCATCTTTCATTACCTTCACTCTTTTGAAGAATATTGGGTGGTTATTTTGTAGAATGTCTCTCAGTTTGGGTTTGTCTAATGTTTCCTCATGATTAAATTCAGTTGTGCATTTTTGACAAAAATACCAAAGACATAATATTATGCCCTTGGTCTAGAGATGAAGCTGAGGATATGACAGCAAAATCTTTTATTAGGACCTTAGTAAGATGAAAGGTAGGGCCTCAGAGAATTATTCAGTCACACAAAAGTCCCTTTGAGATTAAAGATGTACCATGCCACCTTGGGTTGAAAAGGACACAGACAATCTAAAAGTACAAAGAGGCAAACAGGTCCCCCAAGATATCAGAAAGTAGGCTGGGAAAACTACTCATCAGCAAATGTGACATCTTTCATGAAAAAGGAACGATGACTCAGCAGGCTGAATTGAGAGCCCTGTCCTGAACTGCATTATATCTCCCAAAATTCATATGTTGAAGCCATAACCCTCAGTATGACTATATTTGGATATATGGCCTTTAAGGAGGCCATGAGGGTTAAATGAGGTCATGAAAGTAGAGTCCTAGTTGGGCAGGAACAGCATCTTTCTGAGAAGAAGAGACCCCAGATCTCTCTCTCTCACTGCACATGCAGAGAGGAAAGACCATGTGAGGACATGGCAAGAAGGTAACTGTCTGCAGACCAGGAAGAGAGGCCTCACCAGACATCAACACTGCTGGCCCCTTGATGTTGGACTTCTGGACTCCAGAATTGTGAGAAAATAAATTCCTGTTGTTTAAGCAACCAAGCCTGTGGTATTGTTATGGTAGACCAAGCCAGCCAATACAAGTCCAGAGGGCATCGTCAAAAGCCACAGACGATGCTGGGCCTAATCAAGGAATTTCCAACATTTTCCCAGTGAGATTTCAGAATTACACTGCATCAAATTCTCCTTTGTGGCCTCCCATTTTTCACTTTTTCTGACTAGGAATGTTTATAATGGTTATCCTATAGGTCTGTTTCACCATTGTATGTTGAGTGTGTGAGGAGCAGGTAACCTAGATCTTTAGTTTCCCAGGTCCGTATGTTGAGAAAAATTTCACACAAAAAAACTATATTTAAGAAACTACACCTGAGGGCTTCCCTGGTGGTGCAGTGGTTGAGAATCTGCCTGCCGATGCAGGGGACACGGGTTTGTGCCCCAGTCCGGGAAGATCCCACATGCCGCGGAGCGGCTGGGCCCGTGAGCCATGGCCGCTGACCCTGTGCGTCCGGAGCCTGTGCTCCGCAACGGGAGAGGCCACAAAAAGAGAGGGGCGCCCGTCCCAAAAAAAAAAAAAAAAAAAAAAGAAAAGAAACTACACCTGAGAAGCCTCATCCATACCTGGACCTGATTTAGATGATGAGATTCTGGACTTTGAGCTGATGATGTTAAGGAATGGGACTCTGGGGACCTTGGAGGGGGTGTATGCATGTTGAATGTGAGAAGAATGTGAATTATTGGGGCCTAAAGTGCAGAATGTAGTAGACAGCCTCCTTTACGGCCCGCAATGATCTCCACCTCCTTGTATTCTAACTTTATGTAATCCTCTCCCTTCTGGGCTGGATTATTGACATGCTTCTAACAAACACAATATAACAGAAGCAATGGCATGTCATCTGAAATTACATGACAAAAAGACTGTGGCTTCTACCTTAAATTTGCTCTCTTAATCACTCTCTAAAGAAAACCACTGCCATGTTGTGGAGCTACCCAGTGGAGAGACACACATGGGCAAGGAACTAATGTCTCTGGCCAACAATCAGTCAGGATCTGAGACCTGCCAAGAGCTACATAAATGAGTTTGGAAGCACATACTTACCTAGTCAAACCTTGAAATGACTTAAGTGCTAATCAACAACTTGTTTGCAGCCCTGTGAGAGACCGTGATCCATCCATGGTCAGATTCCTGACCCACAGGACTTTGGGATAATAAGTATTTGTTGTTTTTAGCCACTAAATTTTGTTATAATTTCTTGTGCACTGGAAGATAATACATTTTTTATCACTGCATCTCTTCTTAAAATATTTCTAGTGTGCCTTTTCCAAAATTTTTTTTTTATATTGGAGTACAGTTGATTTACAAGGTTGTGTTAGTTTCAGGTGTACATCAAAGTGTTTCAGTCATACATATACATATATCTATTCTTTTTCAGATTCTTTTCCCATATAGGTTATCACAGAGTATTGAGTAGAGTTCCCTGTGTTATACAGTAAGTCCTTGTTGATTTTCTATTTTATATATAGAAGTGTGTGTATGTTAATCCCAAACTCCTAATTTATCCCTCCCCCCACCTTTCCCTTAGGTAACCATACATTTGTTTTCTACGTCTGTGTGTCTCTTTCTGCTTTGTAAATAATTTCATTTGTATCATTTTTTCAGATTCCACATATAAGTGTTATCATATGATATTTGTCTTTCTCTGTCTGACTTACTTTACTTAATATGATAATCTCTAGGTCCATCCATGTTGCTGCAAATAGCATTATTTCATCTTTATGGCTTAGTAATATTTTATAGTACATATGTATCACATCTTCTGTATCCAGTCCTCTGTCGATGGACATTTATGTTGATTCCATGTCTTGACTATTGTAAATAATGCTGCTATGAACATTGGGGTGCATGTATCTTTTCAAATTTTGGCTTTCTCCAGGTATATGCCCAGGAGTGGGATTGCTGGATCATATGGTAGTTCCATTTTTCATTTTATAAGAACCCTCCATACTGTTCTCCATAGTGGTGTACCAATTTACATTCCCACCAACAGTGTAGGAGGGTTCCCTTTTCTCCACACCTTCTCCAGCATTTATTGTTTGTAGACTTTTTGATGATGGTCATTCTGACCAGTGTGAGGCAATGCCTCATTGTAGTTTTGATTTGCATTTCTCTAATAATTAGCAACGTTAAGCATCTTTTCATTTGCTTTTTGCCCATCTATGTGTCTTCTTTGGAGAAAGGTCTATTTAGATCTTCTGCCCATTTTCTGATTGGGTTTATGGGTTTTTTGTTTTTTTGGTATTCAACAGTATGAGCTGCTTGTATATTTTGGAGATTAATCCCTTGTAGGTCACATCATTTGCAAATATTTTCTTCCATTCTGTGGCTTGTCTTTTCATTTTGCTTCTGATTTCCTTTGCTGTGGAAAAGCTTCTAAGTTTAATTAGGTCCCATTTCTTTGTTTTTATTTTCCTTACTCTAGGAGGTAGAGGCAGAAAGATATGCTGCACTATATGTCAAAGAGTGTTCTTTAATCCATTCTGAGTTTATTTTTGTGCATGGTGTTAGAGAATGTTCTAATTTCATTCTTTTACATGTAATTGTCCAATTTTCCCAGCACCACTTATTGAAGAGACTGTCTCTTCTCCATTGTATATTCTTGCCTCCTTTGTCATAGATTAATTGACCCTTGGTGTGTGGGTTTATTTCTGGGCTTTCTATCCCGTTCCATTGATCAATATTTCTGTTTTTGTGCCAGTGCCATACAGTTTTGATTACTGTAGCTTTATAGTATATTCTGAAGTCAGGGAGCCTGATTATTCCAGCTCTCTTGTTCTTTCTCAAGGTTGCTTTGGCTATTCCAGGTCTTTTGTGTTTCCATATAAATTTTAAGGGTTTTTTTTGTTCTCGTTCTGTGAAACATGCCATTGGTAATTTGATAGGGACTGCATTGAATCTGTAGATTGCCTTGGGTAGTATAGTCATTTTGACAATATTGACTCTTCCAATCCAAGAATATGGTATATCTCTCCATCTGTTTGTGCCATCTTTGATTTCTTTCATCAGTATCTTATAGTTTTTTGAGTACAGGTCTTTTGCCTCCTTAGGAAGGTTTATTCCTAGGTATTTTACTCTTTTTGATATGATGGTAAATGGGATTGTTTCCTTAATTTCTCTTTCTGATCTTTTGTTGTTAGTGTGCAGAAATACAACAGATTTCTATGTATTAATTTTATATCCTGCAACTTTACTGAATTCATTGACGAGCTCTAGTAGTTTTCTGGTAGCACCTTTATGATTTTCTTTGTATAATATCATGTCATCTGCAAACAGTGACAATTTTACTTCTTCTTTTCCAATTTGGATTCCTTTTATTTCTTTTTCTTCTGATTGCTGTCACTAAGACTTCCAAAGCTATATTGAATAAAAGTGGCGAGAGTGAACATCCTTGTCTCATTCCTGATCTTAGAGGAAATACTTTCAGCTTTTCACCATTGAGAATGATGTTAGCTGTTGGTTTGCCATATATGGCCTTTATTATGTTGAGGTATTTTTCTCTCTATGCCCACTTTCTGGAGAGTTTTTATCATAAATTGGTGTTGAACTGTGTTGAAAGCTTTTCCTGCATCTATTGAGATGATCATTTGGTTTTTATTCTTTAATTTGTTAATGTGGTGTATCACCCTGATTAATTTGTGAATATTAAAGAATCCTTGCATCCCTGGGATAAATCCCACTTGATCATGGTGTATGATCCTTTTAATGTGTTGTTGGATTCTGTTTGCTAGTATTTTATTGAGGAGTTTTACGTCTATGTTCATCAGTGATATTGGCCTATAATTTTCTTTTTTGTGGTATCTTTGTCTAATTTTGGTATCAGAGTGATGGTGGCCTCATAGAATGAATTTGGGAATGTTCCTTCCTCTGTAATTTTTTGAAATAGTTTCAGAATGATAGGTGTTAGCTCTTCTCTAAATGTTTAATAGAATTTTCCTGGGAAGCCATCTAGTCCTGGCCTTTTGTTCATTGGAAGTTTCAATTTCAGTCCTTGTGATTGGTCTGTTCATATTTTCTATTTCTTCCTGGTTCAGCCTCAGGAGATTGTACCTTTCTAAGAATTTGTCCATTTCCTCCAGGTTTTCCATTTTATTGGCATAGAGTTGCTTGCAGTAGTCTCTATGATCCTTTATATTTCTGTGGTGTCAGTTGTAATGTCTTTTTCATTTCTAATTTTATTGATTTGAGCCCTCTCCCTTTTTTCTTGATGAGTCTGGCTAAAGGTTTATCAATTTTCTTCATCTTTTCAAAGAGCCAGCTCTTAGTTTCATTGATCTTTTCTATTGTTTTCTTCATCTCTATTTCATTTATTTCTGTTCTGATCTTTTTGATTTCTTTCCTTCTACTAACTTTGGGTTTTGTTTGTTCTTCTTTCTCTAGTTGCTTTAGGTGTAAGGTTAGGTTGTTTATTTGAGATTTTTCTTGTTCCCTAAGGTAAGGTTGTATTGCTATAAACTTCCCTATTAGAACTGCTTTTGCTGTCTCCCATAGATTTTGGATCATTGTGTTTTCATTTTCGTTTGTCTCTAAGTATTTTTTGATTTCCTCTTTGATTTCTTCAGTGATCCATTGGTTGTTTAGTAGCACAAACTAATATGTTTGTTATCATTGCAACTCTTCTTAAAACACTTGTAGTGTGCCTTTAAGTTTGTCTTTCAACCAGTATTTGCTTACATCCTCCAATTTTTGTCTATTAATCTCTTAGACTGGTTTATACTAATTATATGTATTATAATTATATATAGTAGAATTATTAATTATATAGTATATATTATATTTTATATATTATAGTATATCTTAACTGATGATATATAAATTATATATTATATATATTTATATATATCAGGTAGAAAAAATTTAGCTTGTTATTATAGAGTATTTTAAACATATACAAAAGTAGAATGAAAAATATAATGGACCCCTTGTATCCATCACCCAACTTCAACAGTCATGATCAATATTGACACAACACAACAATACTGACACAATAACCTATAGTCACTGTTGTTTCATGTCTACCTCTACCTACTCTCTCTCAGATTATTTTGAAACAAGCTCCAGACATATCATTTCTTCTGTAATATTTTCAGCATATATTACTCTTTATAAAAACATTTTAAACGTATGAGTTAACCACATAAATAGTATCAAGGAGTGTTTTGATGATGAAGATTAGGTCTTCAGAGCAGAGCCTAGTGTAACCATACTTGGTAATATTCTTCTACTTGAAGATATACATAAACTATTCTAGAGAAGAAGTGAACAGGAATTTGGGTGTTAAGGATTAGCAAGATGAAGAGAGACAAAGAGTTGAATGAAGAGAGGGGAACCCAGCAACATGACAGTAGACTGCAGACAAAGCAAGTATGTAACCAGTAAAAATTAACTCAGTAGGAATGATCAAGTTTAAGAACAAACCTGTCTAACATTGAAGGTTAAAGTCGGTCAAATATGCTGCATATTTTATATAACTCTCCTTTAACACCTGAAGTCCTTCCAGAAAATCTGCTAGGCACATAGCCTAGACTCAAAGGTATTTTGCTAGTAGAGAGATTCAGACGGTGTAAAGCAGAGTGAAATAGTGAAGAAAGGGGCCCGACAGCAAGTGAAAGGCTGAGAAGAGATTTCACATATTGTTCACATTTGCAGCAATATGTGAAAAGAGGAGTCAATGAATTTTTTACTTAAACATTAAAGGAAAGGTGACTCGAATTCTAGAATATGTGTACTTACTCCAAGAAGCTACTGTCTTGGTTACACACCTGGACACGAAGTCTCACATACAGATAGACTTCCTATGGATGGAACCAGAAATAATGCTACTGCTGATGCCTTTTATCACATCTATAAATTCATGATGGGTTTTGTAAAAGAAAGGAGGAGAGAATCAATTTTGTCCCCTGGTTATACCATGTCAGTGAACTCACAGATTTCATTGGCCCAGTTGAGTACAACTGCAGAATACAGCTATGGCTACTCGTCCACAAACTGCTTATGGAGGTTGTTAAAGATACAATAAAACAACAAGAATATCATACTCAACTGATGTTGGAAAAGATAGTTTTTAAGTCCAAATCTGTGAACTACAGCAGTTTTGAGGTAAAGATGAAGTAATATATTTTTACCAGTTGTAAAAATCCTGTGGCAAATCCAATCCAATTTACTATGTCTCAAAATTAAAAACAAACAAAACAGAAATGTCGGTCCCTTTGTTTTACACAATCAAGGTAGCAGAAGACATTGTGAATTTTATATAAGAATTACTTACCCTGGTCTTAGAAACCTAGGTTTTTGGTAATAGCACCCATGATTCACAACTTTACTTCAACCTATAAAACTGAATTTTCATCTCAGTCACCTAACTCATTGTACTGGAGGAATATTTTATTTTTCTTAGATTTTATTGTCAAACACAGAGGGATAATATTACAGAGCAATTTTCTCTCTATTGCCCATAGCAATGATAAACCAAAAATGTGTATAAGTAAGACTAAAGTATGGTGTCAATCAAAAAACAATCAATTTTGCCATATAAAGAGTCCTTTTTTAATATAAACATCTTCCAGTTGTAGGTGTTGACCTGCCCCTGATTTCTGAAAGGAGGATGGTTTTGTTAGATTTAGTCAGGGGCAGTCAATACCTCATTTCTTCCTCATGCCCTCTCATTTTATGGGTTAGCCATAAAATGCAGATTTAAAAATTATAGATTGTCATCATCCAGCAGCATATCACGTTTCTGAGTTTATCAGAAACATTTTAATACTGGTGGGAGACAAGTATTATTTGGAAGTAAACCATTTACCTACATACACACTCATAGAGCCATAAGCATGTATCTATGTATGAATGTGTGTGTGTACAGAGAGACGGAGATAGAGGGAGAAGATGAAGAAGATGAGAGAGGAATGAAGAATAAAAACTGTCACACCATGCTCATTCCCCTCCCTGAGCTCCCATTTATCTTTTTTTTTTTTTTTTTTTTGGTATGTTTCATAGATTTTATTTTTTAGAGCTGTTTTAGGTACGCAGAAAAGCTGAGCAGATGTCAAAACTTGGAAACAACTAAGATGTCCTTCGGTTGGTAAACAGATAAATAAACTGTGGTACATCCCGACAATGGAATATTATTCAGTGCTAAAGAGCTTCCATTTATCTTCATCTTGATCTTCTTGACAGGTATATCCTTCTATCCTGTCTCCTCATCCAGCTTCTCCCTATCATTTAAAATCCTTTGAGAGTCTTTCTCAGCCCACTGGCCCTCTGCCTTCTCCCTCTTCTTGCCTGTCTAGTATACGATTTTACGCACCACTTGACTTAGCATTTAACTACATGCTTTTATTGCTGTCTGAATGATCTGTGCATCAGTTTTGTCTTCACAACTAGATTATAGATAACTCAAGGGCAAGAACTCTGTGTTATCATTATGCATGACCACGTCTTCCATTGCTATGCTGTATCATGGATGCTAAGTAAATGAGCATTGATATAATGAAAGGACAGAATTTCCAATTAGCTTGTGATTTTGATTAAGAAATTATAACTGGTTCTTAAATTGCAGCCTAAACTTTTTAGAATGTTTCTGTGCATTTCAGACATCCATTTCCTCTATTTGAAATGTAATATAACTTATGGGTTAAAGCCACACTCTTTTTGAATCCCACTCTCCAATTTACTTATTGTGTGATTTTGAGCAGATAGCATAAATGTCCTCTGCCTAGACTTACTCTATAAAATAGGGATAATAATAGCATCTAATTCACAGAATCTTGGGATAATTACAGTAATTAATTCACGATCATCTTATAGAATACCTGGTACATAGTACACATGCTGACTACTTTGTTATGGTTGAATGAAAATCATAGCTCATATTTCCAAATTGGCAACTTGCACAAAAAGTTGGCTATTATTGGTTTGAAAAAACCAATGTTATTTTAGGCTCAGTTTTTTGAAGATCAGTAATCTATTTAAGAAGATATGGGGAGGCGGGATCTTGAGTTAAATCACAGGAGGTTTATGCCAAACACAAGGTAAGAATGATCAAGTTTAAAGGAGTTTAACTAAAGTCTAAAATGTAATGTCTTTCCCCTGTCTTGGACATTTTTTAGATCTCTGACCAAAGAGAGTTTAGACCAAATTAGTACAGCAAAGTTGTTTTCAGAATCAATCCTTATATAATAACTTGGTGTTTTGACATCAGTGTGCCCAGTATCCTAAGAAAGTATGTTGTTAAGCTGATATAAGCAGTGTTTTTTTGGTGGGATAAAAAAATACATGTAAGTACATGAAATAAATTTATCAATCTGCTATTTTCCATGCCCCATACACATCTGTCTACCTCTTGAGAGCTTCATTAAGAAGAAAGATGTCTAGAATAATTCGTAAATGGATCCCTTGGCCATATCATCATCTAATAATACTCTATTACAGCATAATCCCTAAAATTTATTTCAAAGGGCTTTTGTGAAAACTAAATAAGATAATGTTTGTAAAGCCTTTAGCACAGTATTTGGTGCAGGAGAGGAAGCAAGTAATATGTCTTACCTTCTATTATTTTATTATTACAATTAGAAAGTGGAAATTCAGACAGTAGTTTCTCTAAAGTCAGTGAATAGCAGAATGAAACTCAAACTTAAGACATGCCTTTCTTACTAAAACTTTATTATTGTGCTTCCATTTCCCTCCAGTCCAGTGTGCCTTCTGAATCCTGGGTAGGCTCCAGTGCACTGGCCCCTCACCCTGGCTCTGCCAGACCTGGATCTCCTTCCAGGCTTCTGCTGTGACCCTTTTTCACTTACCAAATTGCATTCCTTCTTGTACCCTCCAATTGCAGCATTTCTCAAGGCTCTTTCCTCTCCCTGTTCTAGGTAACCCATTGAATATCACCATTCCATTTGTCACTCCCTTAGAACCAGTTCCAAAGTCTGTATCTCCATTCTGAGTTCTGTCTTCCAATGCTGAATTTTAACCCTGCCTTTCCAACTGCCTGCTCCGTATTTCCCTATAGTTGTTTACTGGAACCCTCAAGTCAAAATAATGGACTCATTACTTGTTCGTCCTCTAGATCCACTCTTTTTCCCCAACCACAAGCATCTTCTAACATTTCCAGTTTTAATAAAGGAGCCTCTCTCCTTCTTCCTTTAGACTCATGTCCTCAGATTCTCTCTCCTCTCCTTCCATGTTCCAGTTCATGTATGATTTGTTGTCATTCTAGAGCTGCACTGAACAATATGGTAGCCATTAACCACAGGGAGCTATTGAACACTTGAAATGTGACTAGGTTGAATTGAGATGAGATGCAAGTGCAAAGTGTACACTACATTTTGAACACTTAGTACAGTAAACAAGAACATAAAATATTTCTTTAATACTTTTTTACATTGATTACATGTTGAAATGACAATATTTCGAATATATTGTGCAAAGTAAAATATATTATTAAAATTAATGTCTCCTATTTCTTTTTGTTTTATTTTAATGTGGCCACATGAAAATTTAAATTACATCTGTGGATTACTTTATATTTCTATTGAACTGTGTTGTTCTAGATTATTCTAGTCTTCCTCCTCAATACTTCTTGAATATCTTCTATTTCAGTCTTATTATTATCCTCTAGTTCAAGCTTCTTACAATGTATCCTAGCAGGTTTCCCTGTCTACAATCTCCCTCCTCCAATGTCCCTCATCCATGTTGCGTTCTTTCTCCAAATCATTCTTCCTAGTGAATGGTTCAAATCAAACCATTCCCTACTCAAAAATTTTAAAAAATTACTTCTCTCTGTTCATCAGATAAAGTCTAAACTGTTATAGCCCCCAGCATTTTTTTTTCTTAAACATCTTTATTGGA